>NC_045131.1:21630306-21949099 GCF_007655135.1 Punica granatum
TATTTTGATATGGGTAAAATTTTGTCTGTACAATTATTGGTGTGCTGACAATGTGGGGGAGAGATGGAATCCCCAATGAGGATGTGTAAATGTAACTATGGGTATAGCTTTAGAATACCCTAAGAAAACGAAAGTAAATGAGGGGAGAAACAAGAGTCTTGAATTTGTACGTGTAAATGTAAATTTAACTTCTAATCAAATGCGTGTAAATGAGTGGTGGCGCATCATGCAAATGAACTCGATTTATTTAGCAGGAAAATTTAATGTCAAGGACTATGATTGAATTGAAAGGGTTTAATCGCGTGAACATAATAGGCAATATAAATGAAAAATGCATGATAGATAAACTAAAATAACCAAAGAGAATTGAAAGTGCTTGATGGAACAACGACGTAATAATTCATACGACTCTATATTTGTATGAAAGTACATTTATTTAAGTTATCAGCAAATTGTTTTAAAAAAAGAACAAAATAATTAATGAACCATAAAAGAGGTTATAATATTTGATGCCTTATTAAATATTCAAGAGCAAGGAAAGGAGCCAATGATTAATAGGAGTAATTTTTCTTTTCTTTTTAAAAATAAAACTCTGGATTTGAAGACGCGTTCGTTGAAGATACCCATTCCCTCATTAAAAACATTATATATATATATATATATACAACTCTTCTTTATTATATTTTGTACTGCGAAGACCAAATAACTGGGTATATATGTCTGAATCCATTAAATAAGTAGACTAAAATATAGGTTCACCTAGAAATATTGATAAAATAGAAGGTTACACGTAGGATCCGCTGCTCGAAGAATAGAAAATTGCAAATCCTACCATGTAAGTACCATGGCACATGCGAACTAATAATCTATTAAAATTAGATTATATGATTAAGATACTTAGAAGAGGAACTAGCCTCCTTTTCATGCACGATGCATTGATTAGAACCACAACAAACTAATTCTACTCAAATCATGTGAATGATTTATATTTGAGATGGTGTTGGATACCGGATTTTGGGCCTAATATGTTTGAAGCCGTGAGACCCATCGCGAAACTAATGAGGCCTAACGTGGCCCGGCCTAGTCTCCTTGATTTATGCGCAATGGCTTTACTTGGGAGTTAAGTAAGGTCATATATCTTTCATATGTTATCGACTTATAGAGGTTGAGCCAAGATATCGGTAGTATACCAAATTGGTAATGTGATCTATTCCAAATTTTCTATATAAATATTGAGGCATGAGCTCTTATTTTTATGACACCTCTCCTATTTTTTCTTTACACATAAGACTCAAATTGACTTGAGCATTGGAGAGAGAAATCGGGACGCCACCCCAATTTCCCATTTTGTAGGTTGTTCGAGGTGTTTGTGGTTTTTGATCGTGGAATCATCATCAACCACATGCACGTGGAATTCATGAGATGAAGACCCGATTTTGGGGTCCCAACAGATGGTACCATGAGTAAATCTTGAATTTTGGTGGATCTTGGTCAAGCCTGAAGTTAACTTCGCAGCCGATAAACTAACAATGATCGAATGGCGTCAAATATGATGAACTTTGCCCCTTCTCAAATGTAGCATGAACGTTACTTTATATATATATATATATATATATATAAATATGAATTATCATTTAATCCCTAAATCTATATCATTCATCAAATTTTCAGTTAATTTTAGGTGACATAAAAAATTAAGAAAAAAATTGAAGAAAAATAAAATCAAATAATTTTTTTCTGAAAATAAAAAAGAATAAGAAAAATTAAATTAAAAATAAAAATCAGTTAACAATTAAAAATAGGAAAAATTCACGAAAATACAAGAAAAAATGGAAATATCTTAAAAATTCAAATCAGAATGAAATAAATATAAAATAAAATAAAAAGTTCAGATAAATACAGCAAAATTAGAAAATAAAATCAATCAAAAAAATTTTCAAATATAAAGTTGGAAGATAAAAGATATTTAGAGTGATTTTCAAAAATATCAATAAAATTGAAAATTTAATAATCTAAGAAATTTAAACCCAAAAAAGGAAAAATAGAAAACTTATCTCTGTAATCCTATCATTATTGCCTAAAGGGAAATAAATTGTTGGGAACGACGCGTCGAAACTATTAGCCTCAATGAAGCCCAACGGGTTCGTTAGTAGCAGGGAATTGTAGAGGCAAAATTAATTTAGTCATTTGGAGCTTGTTGCACTTGATTGAGAATGAACCAGCGCCTTAATTGAGGCTAAGTCGTAGGAATGAGCCACATTGAAGATAAATTATTGAAATTTTTATCTGGATCTATTCACTACAAGAAAATATGTCTTTTGCTATTAAAAATTTGATCACACAAGATGCATATATGGTCAATAAAAGTAATAGTGGCCAAAAGAAATTTGATCACTAGCTATCACTAAAACCTTATGGCTAAATAGTAGAAATTTTCATTGAAAAGTACGATATCCAGTGGCCAAATTAAATAGACACTGATAGCATCAAAATAATAATATTGACAAAATATTTAATTGCTAAAATTTCAAAAGCAATAATTGAAAGGATATATAAAGGATAAGCAAACTTCAAAACGTGACGACCATTAGGGGAAAATTAGTTGAGTGATACAAAATTTTTTAAGTTATAATGTGGATGGTATAAAATCTATTTTATAATAATTTTGTACAAAACGTATCAAATTGTTTCAATCAAGCCCAATCTTAATAAAGTTTTGTATTTATTTGTTATATCATGTTAAAAATTTGAGTTTATGTGGATGTGACTTGTCACGTCACATATCATGTCAGAAAGTCTTGAAGGCGTTGGTGGAAATAGGAGATTTGACTTAATTGAAATAATTTGATTCGTTTTATACTAAATTATTATAAAAAAATTATATACTATCCGCATACAACTTAAAAAAGTTCATATCACCCAAGTGATTTTTCCACCATTAGGAATTGATGTAGTTCTTACTCTTCAATACATAGTTTTGTATACTGGAGTCGTGAACTAACCGACAAAATAATAATTACAATAAAATATTCCATGCATTCAAAATGTACACGAAAGCATTCAAGCTTCAACTTGTCCGACAAAATGGATCACATTGGAAAAAATAACAATAAACTTCTATTTATAAATAGAATTCACAAAGAAAATCGGGCATAATGATTTGAATCTCATCGTACAAAATAATACTAACTAATATTAACATATATAAACATATCAAATTACAAATAAAAATAAAACTAAATCCCGTGTTAGCCAGCTGATATGTGGTTTGGCATTATACAAAAGAATATTTATTAGAAAATAATAAACGGCTCTTATATTATGATATTTTTGGCAAGGAAATTCATTTCATGAGAGGCATCCTTTTCATAATATTTTAAACAGATACTTGGAAATAAACCATAGAATGACGATCCCATGCAGATTTTTCCATATTCTAGAATTGAAAGAGTTGCATATATTCAAGCAAGAAAATTTGGAAAATTTACAAGAATATTAACTTTTTTTACATATACTCAAATCATATATTTTTAATATATCTTTGAATTATATTGATAGTTAAATAAATATTAAATGGATATTAAATAAAATAATTAGTTACCCATATAAAATATTTTTTTGAAAAAAAATTACCACAAGACACTATTTTTACTAAATTAGGTTCACATAAAAAGTAAAAAAAAACAGTAATAATTGAAAGTAAAGAAATAAAAAATATTATTTTCAATAAAGAAATGTATAAGCTCAAGTTTGCATATATACACTTAATGAATTTGCCTAATGTTAATGATTAAAGAAATAATAAAATTTAAACAAGAGAATTATTAGCAAAATTATCACTAAACTATTTAAAATTAAACTAATATTATAGGAAAAATAAAATTATTTGTTATAGTTGAAAATTATAAAAAAATGTTAATAATTACTATTAGAAATAAACTTGCGCAAAGCACGGGATACAACACTGGAATTCTAGTTAATCTAAATAACAAATAAGTATATTATACAACAAATAAGTTCTCCTATTATATATACAACTCCATTTCCATGTAAAAAATTAAAATTTTAGTAAAAGTGACTATTCTTACCGAAAAATTGTCGAAAGGTTTAAATCAGGTATTCAAATAAGAATGTCGCAAATTTTTATTTTTACAAACTTTAATTTATTTTATGGACAAAAGTAAAACATTAAAACCACTATTAGTCTATGTTAAATGTATTAGAAATTATTGTTTAATAGTAGAAATTAATTATTGAAAATTCTTATTATTCATAAGAAATAAATTCATCTTTAAAAATTGTGAGTGATTACTATATGCAATCAAACCCATGTAATGAACGGGATTGAAAACTAGTATATAGTGAAATTAACTCGAGATCAACTAATGCAATTAAATGTAGCTAAATTCCTTAATAGATTACAATTTGAAGAAAATAATAAAAGAATGATAACTAAAAATATTAAATAAAAAAATAAATGAGACTTGGTTCCTGAAAATATGTAGGTTTAATTAAATTTTAAATAAATTTATTAGAAATAAACACTAAAAATTATAATCGAGCAAAAAATTCAAAAAACCAAACGTAAAAACTCATAACAAACATCTCTCTACTCAAGAAGTACTACATGTTTCCAATATTTTTTCTTTGTTTCGAAATCACCCCCGACTCTTCGGTCATCTCCTTGGGCATATGCCGTTTTTATAAAACGACGACTCCTAATCAACGCAAAACGCAGACACGAGCGTGCCCCTTCTTAAAAAGACGACTCCTAATCAACGAAAAACACAGAGACACTCCCTGAGTGCCTTCCCGTCCAACCGCCAATAATGCCTCTTTACATGAAAGGCTTCCGCCACGCTTTCCAGTTTCTTCTCCTTCCTCCGGTCCCTCTTCCGCTTGCTTTGTATCCGCAAGTTCTTATTCACACTTGTTAGTTTCTTTGTCGTTCCTCCAGTCCTTCTTCACGCACGGGGCCGTTTGGATTCAGAGTTAAAGTTACTTTGATTTTGATTTTGATTTTGATTGTGGAAAATGACAAATGAGATGTGATTATAAATTTGACTTGGAAAACGTGTATTTTTGTTGTGTAGTGTGTTGAGTTAAAGTTAAAGTTAAAGTTAAAGTTAAAATTAAATTTCTCTCAATCCAATCGAGGCGTTACATTAACGTTTTATTGCCTCCTCTCAGTAGGTCCCACTCTATGCTGTTCATAGCTTGACTCTCTTGGTAATGGTAATGATCCTCGTTTTCTCACTTTCTCTAAGACAATTATGGCCACGGTCTACTTCCACTCTCGATGATGACGGTGGCTAAGATGGATGTTGCTATTTTTGGGAGAAATATGGGAGAAGAGTATTTTTGGGGATTTTACTCTTCCGAAATTGTCATCTTAGAGTTTGTTTGGGAGTGCGATTTAAGGTTTCATAATCACTTTTTTCTTATAATTTTGATTAGATTCGGTGTTTGGTGAGAATTTCCGAAACTATGATTTGAATCGAAATTGCGGTTATAAATGTGATTTCCACAAGTACGTTAATAGATGCTTATGAAATCTCTTATTCTATTTCAAGTATTAATAGTTGCATTTTATTTACTTTATGCATTTTTAAATTAGTTTCCTCTAAACACTTAATTTTTTCTAAAATCAACACTTATTTTTCAACAATTTTATTTTAGTAATTTTTCATCAACAACATCACTCCCACCCCAAGCCTTAATCCACCTAGCAACCCACCTTACTTTTTTTTTGGTTATAAGAAAGGCACGCCAGCCTATTATAATGAAATAGAAATCATAATAGCTAATAACGGGATTTAAATAGTCCCATTGAATATCGAATATGAAACCTCCTGATTACCCGATGCTGGCGTGCACCACCTAGCAACCCCTCTTTACCCAATGAGATTGCCATTTTAGCAGTAATGTGGATGATATTGCCATTTTAGCGATAATGTGGATGATCATACACGATGGATCGTCAATGTGTAATCCAATAAGGCAACATGTGGTCCCATGTGATTACGAGCAATTTAATGGATCTTCCCATACCAAACGCTTATGGTTTGCATTTGTTGAATCTTAGGTCACGGGTCTGTTACTGTAAAGAGGTGCTTCTTAATTGACATCGAAGGTGCCGACGAAGGCCAATATGATAACTTGATGTCTACAAACGCTAATCATTTTAAGCAGAGGAACGGGGAAAAGGAGAGAAGCAACTAAAGAAGGGTGTGCGATAAATCGTGCTCTTGCGAGAGCGAATAGCATGCACGAGCACACTCATGGTCACCGCAAGAGTCACATGCACGAAAAGTTGCCATCAATTTTGCTAAGGACGACTCGTCGGGAGACCCATGCGCGTGTGGACCCAAATTAAACACCACACTCTCCTCTTTTCCTTCTCTTTTTGGGGCCTATGTTGTCCGCAATGCGATTGCAAGTGAGACGAGAGGGCAAAGTACACACAGACATCATGCCCCCTGTGGGGCCCACTCAAAGCAAACATATACAATCAATGAACTCTTCCCTTGTTACCTTTGCCCCCACCGGCTTGGTCTCTTTGGCAAGCATCCCATGTGAGTGGGCTGACTCCCCCGCCCCAACCAACGACGGATTTGATTCGTTGGTAAGTTGATAATAAGAAGTAAGTCAAGTTCAGGACTCGATTATTTGGAGGTCGGCATTTGGAATTTAATGGCGGGCCCCAAACCGTACAATATATTGTCCGATGGACTAGTCGGTTGTTACAGCGCCGGACACCATCGACCAAAAAAAAAGAAGACTCCCCACCCCATGCTCCTCAAGGGCAATACCGTCATTTCACTTACCGATTGTAGCATTTGGATTGGTCCCTCTACTTTCAATCTTTGATTTGATCGAGTCAATGCATGATTTGTTAATCTGTTTGGTCCTTCTATGGCATGAATTATGTATTAGGATTTGAAAAGGCTCCTATATGCAGGGCACGTATGCACACGTTCTGCCTCTGTCCTTTCGGCCTTCTCTTTAATTTTTTTATATTTCTAGTATTTAATTAATGTTGTTCGCGTTCAGTTCAGATTACGACTATTAAATGGTAAGAACTAAATTAATATATGAAAGTGCAGTGTTGAGAGCGGTTTTGATGGTAATAAAAGGTTGAAAATGAAATTGATGACTCGTCAAGAACGAAATTGATGGTTTATTCGTGTAAAATTTTTCTATTTTCTATATATTTTAATTTATAATTCAACTAGTTATATTCAATTATCGTGTATGGTATGAGTGTGCATCTAGTGATATAATTCAGGAAATATCCAAACATGAAAAATTTCTGGAAAATCTTATAAAGGAAAAAATGAAGGACAAGAGGGTGAAGGACTATAAAGCAAAGTCGAAAGCTATAAGGACTGAAGTGAATCTATAAAAGTTAGAGGGACTAAATTGATCTGAAGAGTGGCAATGCCCATTTCCGACTTTGCCCCGGCGTTGGGGGTGGGGGAGGCGGCTGCCGCTTTGATGCCCGCTCCGTTCCCAAGCAGTGGTCCTTCGCCATCACTGCCGCAATCCGTCACCGTCATCCTAGCTCTTTAATTAAACACTCAATTCTAATTAATTAATAGCATTCATTTGTCAGCCCAGAAAAAGAAAATAGCATCCATTTGAATTTATTTCAACATTTAATATTTTTTAGCTGTCTGTTATTAAATTTCTTTCATCAATTAAGAAGAAAGTTTGCCAATCAACATGAAATAAATGATGATTTTTTTTGGAAATGTGCTACCCGATATTCGAAAGTCCATAGGTTCCAACTAATTTATATTTCGCCCAATAAGGGGTAAAATTTTCTGATCGTCGATTTTCATTTATAAACTTTAATTCTAGATCTTATTTAAGGGAAAACAATTATCGAACCACTTGAATTCACATGAATTTCTAATTGAAATAAACAATAACTTTTTAACGCATATGCTATAACAAATTGAGTTCCATGTGAACATCGTTATTTGTACTGTAACGATTTGAAATCCAATGAGAGTACCTTGCGTGATGAACTTAAGGTCGAAGAAATTAGTATATTAGTGGAGAATATCCGTCTCTCCAAAAAAATAAAAATAAAAATTATTTTTTGAGTTAAAAATTGAGGGAAAAAAAATGTATTGTAATCTCCGTTCCCCTCAAACAAATCGCTCGCCACGTCCCTTTTCCCAAAGAAACGAACACATAACTCCCCCCTTACTTAGCAAAAAAACCATACTCCCTCCTTCCCTCCCTCCCTCCCTCCTTGCAAACATCCCATCGCAGAGAGAGCCATTTCTAGAGAGAGAAAATCTCAGTGGGGGGAGAGAGAGAGGAGACCGGGGAGAGATAGAGAGAGCTCTCTAACTGCTCAATGGTGTCCCCCTCGCAGATCTCGAAACCCTAGCCACACTTCATTGTCTCCGGATACTCTCCCGCCCTCTCCTCCTCTCTTGCCACTCGCCGGAGCTCCGTCTCCCTATCGCTGTCCGTACCTGTGCCTCATTGTCAATTGGCGGGGCCTTGGGCGGCGGGTTTGATTGAATCCCCAATCGGCTCCGCTGGACTTTGATTGCCTTCGCAGGAGCTCGGCTGGGGCAATCGAGGAGCTCTATTTGTCGTTTCTTGTCTCCACACTAGCTGGCATTACGGCGTTTCCGATTTACGGATGTGATTTGGAGCATTCTTCCGCGAGGAGGCCGATGAAGGAGGTGCATTTCGTGTATTGAACTGTTCGAGCGGATAAGATGGATGACAGAGGAGGTTCGTTTGTCGCTGTCAGAAGGATTTCTCAAGGCATTGAAAGAGGCAACACCTGCCATTCAACTTCAGGTACCCTACCTGCCATTATACATTCCCTCTCTCTCTCTGTCTCTCTCTCTATATGTATGTGTGTATATATATATATATATATATATATATGAGCGGATAACTTGATATAAATGCCCGTCTCTATATATGTCCGGACGTATTCATTTTAATTGCAAGGTTTCGACGTTTCTTGGACCCTCCTCCTGTATGTGTCGTCGCAGTTAAGAGCTAGGGTCCTGGAAATTGAGATCGTCGATTTTGATGGTTTAAATATTTGTATATGTAGCTGTTCGTAGTGAAAGAAATATGTGCCCTAACTCCTCATTTGCAGAGGCGCAAATCTGTCTCGGTAGGCGAGCTTACTTCAATGAGTGATCTCTGCTTAAAACTGCCATTTTTGTTTGCAACTTTTGTGTAATTCTTCTATAATCTAAATCTGCAGTTCTGTTAGTGAAATAAATGTTCGTCAGCTTTTCCAGTCTGATGGGCCTCAATATTGCCACAGTTTCTTTCTATTTGACAGCAAATAGGGCTCCAATAGTCGACATAGCTAATGTGATGAAGATTTATAAACTATGACCGCAACCTGGATACCAGATAAACTTGAAGCGTTATCATTTTTCTTTGGTAGTCTTATACTTATATTGAGCCGGGGATGAGCTGAACCCTCCTTCCTAAAAGGTTTGGTGGCTTTCCATCCAAAAGGGGGGAGAGAGAGAGATAGAGAGAAGGTTTGGTGAGTTCACTAGCAAAGATTTACTTTGATTTCTAATTTGAAATTTTTGGGTACGTTGACTGTAGACAACTTCAATGCTGCATATTAATAGCTAATAAATCACTATAATCGTAATAAAATGAATTATCGCTGGTCAGCCTTGCAGTTTCTTTTTGGGGAATTGAAAGAAACTGTTTATGCAAGTTTATAATACCTCAAAAGGGTAATACTGATTTAATTATTGATGCTGTAGGAGAATGACCCTTTAAAGTATTTAAATTCGTGCTTATTCTGTAGCCTACTGAAGCTGATATTCAAGAGCATTAGCCAATGAATCAATTCAATAAATTTTAAAGGGAAGCTTATAAATGCTCACTGGCTTGTATACATCAACCAAAAAGAAACCAAAAGTAGTTACCAAAATAGAGAAACCAAAATTAATTGTTAAGCACAATGGATGATTATCAAACTTGTGTCTTAATTTGATTTCTGGCTCAGCACCTTATCTGAGAAGTTTATTTATGTTGTCTGTGGAGGAGAAGCCTCGATACTTTGTAGCGCATGTAAACATTTGAAGGCGACAAAGATTTTTACAAGACGAAAGATTATTACTTCCTTGAGTTGCTTGAGTCGTAATTTGGAGACAGGTTCTTGGTTGTCTATCTTAGCATTTTCGTTTTGTTACAGCTGAGGTTGTGGCAGGATCTGCAGCATGGCTTGGCCGAGGTCTTTCTTGTGTTTGTGCCCAGAGAAGAGAGAGCGATGCTCGTCCTTCATTTGATTTAACACCTGCCCAGGTACCTATCCTGTAACTTGATGAAAGTAATTTTCAAAAAATGATTAAATCATATCCTATTGTTTGAAGAAGAATTGTGGTTCAGTACTCCAGGTTATGGAACCTTTTGCCTGCCAATAAGATGTCCTGGTGGATTTGAGAACCTTGGATTTGTGATGAAAGTAATTTTCAAAAAATGATTAAATCATATCCTATTGTTTGAACAAGAATTGTGGTTCACTACTCCAGGTTATGGAACATTTTGCCTGCCAATAAGATGTCCTGGTGGATTTGAGAACCTTGGATTTGTGATATTTGCTCCTTATGTTTCTTTACCATATCATTTTCACTGGGCTGGTGCCATTCTAATTTGAGATTTCTAAATAAGATCAGTCTTTTGTCAAGTAAATTTTCTTTATATACTTGTACAATACAAATGGGCTGCTTCTTTGTATTGTATCCATACCTGTTTTTGCTCTATGATATCCTCTAAAGTAACTTCCGTATTTTTATCTAATATTAATTCCATTTTATGTATAAGATGATCAAGGGTGTACCATTGTTTGAGAAAATATACCTTGAATTTGATTTTGTCAGGAGGAATGTTTACAGAGGTTACAAAGCCGTATAGACGTTGCCTATGATAGTTCAACACTGGAGCACCAGGTATAGATTTTGTTCAAATTGCATCTGCTTTTGTGGACTTCAGATTGCTTCCAAGTTTTATAGGCCAATCAGTCAGTCTATCTGTATTGATTATGTTGAATCTTATTTTTGTTGCATTTGCACAGGAAGCCCTAAGAGCGTTATGGCATACTGCCTTTCCTGAAGAGGAACTATGTGGTTTAATATCTGAGCAATGGAAGGAAATGGGTTGGCAAGGGAAGGACCCTTCCACTGATTTTAGGTAAATTATGTGCAGTATACTGTGCTCCTGGTTGCTCTTTGCTTGCTAAGTTCTTAATTTTCAATTGTTAATATGCTAATTGCAGGGGAGGCGGTTTCATATCATTGGAAAACTTGTTGTTTTTCGCGAGGAATTTTCCGGTATCATCTCACTTTCAAAATGTCTATCTGTTGATTTTTCCACAACGTGCTTAGAGCCTTATATAAGGCATTCTTGATTTGACCCTGAAAGGCGGTCTTCCGATGATTTCAAGTGCTATGTCACCCCATTCTGTCCGTTGAAGATGGTTTTATTTTGGAGGGCCCTTTTTGCTATCTGTATTTCTAAGCTTACTTTATGGCTTGTGACTTGTTAATTTTGTGTTACATTATCATGTATAGTGCATTGACTATGAAGCTAGTTTGCCAGAATCTGACCGTGTGGTAGCCATACAGGTTTTTCTTCGATTGTGTTGGATTCTATAAACTTGTAATTTAATCGTATGATGTGGAGTATTGAAAGATGTGGATTGATGCTTATCTTTTCTTGGCTCCAATAAACATCCTTAGGAAAGTGATATAAGTTTTGGCCTCTATAAACATCTTTAGGAAAGTGATATATAAGTGTTAAATTCATCAGGAAGTAATCAGCATCAGTGTTGTTAGGAATTCCAGTTTTTTATTTTTATGCATTTGGGATTAGGATAGCATCCCGATTATCTCTTGGCTTCTTTTATACTGAAGGGCTTATTAGAAACTAAACTCATTCATTGTAATATACCTATAGGAATTCACAAGAAATAGTTTTGTTCCTGCATTTATTGTTTATCTGCCCCGCGGAAATTGAGCTGCCCACTGGCTTCATCATTCTCATTTTATGAGTCAAATCTATATGAGTTAGATGACCTTGATGGCTTGGATCTTTCCTGGTCTGATTCACTTTTGGTATATTTTACTATGGGAACATTGGCTAACTTGTCACCCATAAAGTAGCTATTTGTCATCAAGTAGATTAGAAGTACCGGGAGTTCTATTCATCAGGGTATTCCTTGCTTTTTGAAAAGTTCAATGCTTATTGTCTAATTACCATAAGGTATGGATAGCATTTATCCACTTTAAGTTAATGAATCTCTCAAGGAAATTGATGATTTTGATATCCTACCTTGATGAAGGGGGCTTGTCTGCAGTTTTTCTTGTTGAAGTGCAGCGATGTATTATTAATTTTTTAAACCAAGAAGCTAGTCATTGAGGTTGGGAAATCATGCAAATTGTCATTTTATGAAGATCCAAGCATTTGTTGCTTTGGTCGTTTTCCTCTGTGAAGTTTTGGTTTTTAGTTGACATTGGTGAGCCAAAGATGGTACCCAATGAATAACTGTAATACGTGCTTTTTCTTCTTCTTCTCCTTCTTTTTTTTTTTTGCTAATTAATGCGGGAGCTTTTATCCCTCATTCTTTTCATGTTCGCCCTATGTACTTTGAATTGATGCAGTTATTTTCTATAGAGATGAACTGTGGTGGATATTGTGGTCTATAATGCACTAGCTCCATGCATAATATAATAGATTCCTTGCCTTGCTGTGTTACGTTTTTCAATAATCTGTCAAAAGGGTGGGTTTTTGCTCATTTAATGATTTTGAACCCATGATCACAGAAATCCTTCCAAGATTTACTTAGAAAGCGAGAAGGAGATAGGTCAATGTGGGAATACCCTTTTGCTGTCGCTGGTGTCAATATCACCTTTATGCTCATCCAAATGCTTGATCTGGAAGCAGGTACATTATTTTTTCACTTCCCTTCACGCAAACGCTCCTATGAATTTTTATATGTCTCTAAACTGGTAAAATGAAAGCTAGATGAGGTGGCAATGCCTGTCTCTTTACATATTTAGAATACTCATGTTCTTGCCATCTGATGGCCAGTGCCATTCTTGGTAGTTCTAGCTCACAGTTAAGTTTACTTTAGGCAGTTATGTTTCCTTTAGGAGTTTAATTATTCCAGAAAAAAACAGAATGAGGGGGCGATGGAATTGAGGTTTTCCTGGGAAAGCCTTAACCTAAACCAATAATGATGGAAATGCGACGTGATCCTTTGTCTACTAGTTGGGTAGAAAGGATATGCTTTTTATTAATTACAATTTACTTGCATGTTTCAATCTTACAGTAAAACCACGGACCTTTGTTGGAGCTACTTTCTTGAAGTTTCTTTCAGGTAACATTCTAAGACCATTAACTTTGTACACTGCTCAATTGTTTCATCTTAGGAAAATGGTGGAAATATTTTAACCCATGCCTCATGTTGAGGGGGAGAGAGGCTGTTATAATTTTGATGATAGCTTAACTTAAGTGAAGAAATTTACAGTTTTGAAGTAAAAAGAATGGTTGACAACTTATATTTTGCAGTTTTTTTCCTTAACAACTACAGTATGCTACATAATTTGGAGGAGGATAAGAAATCAAATTTTCACACTAGATGGAAATGCCAAAGGAACACTAATAGAGTGGGCGGTTACTTTAACATCTTGAAAAGCAAATGAATGGAAACGACTTGGAACTAAAGTGGCTCAAATTGCTGTGCCATTATACTCTTGATGGATCAAGGATGGATGGGTTGAGGTGTTAGTGGGGTGCTGGAATTCTGATGGTGGCACGGTCATGCTAATGAGGTCTCTGTAGCATCAAAAATATATTAATGATATATGGAAGAGGCTTTGAAGCAAATAAATGGGACCATGTTTCTTTATGCTGTTGTATAAAGTACAATGAATTTGGAGATTATTGGTGCGAATTGTTATTCGAACTCAAAAGTACCTACTCTTTTTATCATGATTTCACAGATGCTCCATATATATATATATATATATATATATTTTCTTATGACCTATTTATGATTATTTCCAATCAGGCCCTTTTAGCTCTCTTACAAATGCTTGCTAGTAGTGGTGAAACAAATTTAGGAATTCTAAAGCACATCGTTCTCTAACATCCAAAAGGCTTAGTACTTCATTGGTGATCTCAAAAATGGAGGGAATTTCCACCTGTGTAGTTGAGTTCTCTGTAGTTTGCTGCAAGTTGGGAGAGTCCCTGCTATACATTGACCATAATCACATATCTCTTTTCCAAGCTTGGAAGTTCCAGTGCTGTCAAATATCTTTAGGTGCTATTCATTTCAATTTGTACCTGGTTTAGATCCTGGATAAGATCTGCACCAAGTTGACTGTTCGAGTATTTATTTATTTATTTATTGTTCTGACTGGTTTGCTTTTGCATGGGTTTTGCCTCTCGTTATGCAGAAAATGAACATGCCTTTGATCTTCTATATTGCATTACATTCAAGTTAATGGATCATCAATGGCTTGCCATGCGTGCGTCTTATATGGACTTCAACGTAAGCTTTTCCTTCATTCTAAAGTCCCCTTTCTAGAAATAGATGGAACATCGTTCCTATATGCTTATTGCATGGTCATGCATAGATGTATATAATAGTCTTTGTTGTTGTAGGAGTATTTAATTCGTGCTAAAATTTATACCTTCAGTAACCTACTACACATCATGTAGAAATGATCCTTAATTGTTACAGAAACAATGTCTTACCGGTTAGCCACTATATGAAGATTTTTTGATTAAACCTTTCAGTAATTCTGTTTCTTCATGTGCAGGCGGTAATGAAATCAACACGCCGTCAATTGGAAAGTGAACTCCTGCTTGAAGAGATAACGCGCCTCGAAGAATTGCCTTCGTACAAACTCCTCACACGATAGGTATAGGAGCAGCAGCAGTTGATGAGGGTTTCAGAGATTTCTCTTTTCTTTGCTCACTCGCTACTCCCCCTTTCTTTCTGCTCTTTGAAATCTTGCTAGATGGCTTTCCTTTTTTTCTGGTTGATATGGCATTAGCAATATTTCTTAAGCTTTTCCTTTTGACATCCCGAGTATTCCTGCTTAGTGCTTGAGATAAGTCTACTCATGTTTACGGGGGATATAGGTTGATGCATAAAAATGTAATTGCATGAGGTGATGCATAAATGACCCGATCATGGGTAGCTCGTATTGCGAATGCTGCTGTGAGTCAATTCCAATTCCATCTTGAGTATTATTTGAGTTGGTCTTTTACTTGGGTGCCTCCATGATTTTTACCCTTGGCATTTTGGTCTGATGTTTTTCTGGTTCAGACTGGATACAGAATTATGATTTCTGTCTGCTTGCTTGCGATATCCGAATTCAGTAAAGCCAGTAATACTGATGCACACAAACCATTTGCATTGAATGCCATTGATGATCTGAAGAAGTGCTTTTCCCGGAAAGTAGTCTGAGTTGCTCAAAACTAACAGGAGCATTTCTTGAAGTACGCATGTTGATGTTGAATGCCAATTGCCATTATCAAGGTGATGGCCTAGTGTTCCAAGCTTTATTCCTATGTAGTTTGATAATTCCAAGATTCCGGGTTCGAGTCCTTTCTATGCTTTTGTGTCAAAAACATTTGCTCGAAATGTATTCTTTGCTTGGCCTTGGCGGACACCGGCTTCTGTAAATTATATTAGGCTTTTGGTGGCATCGGTTCATTATGTATGGTAAGGTTGTCATCATTATTGCTCATCATTTTATTCATAAAGAAAGGGAAACTTGCCACAATGTCTTTATTTATTAATTTTCATCTAGGATAAATTGAACGAAGGCAGGAGCTCTATTAAGACTAGTCTGTGAGGTGTGAGCCTATTTAGTCTATAAATTCTTCATCAATTGTCCTAGGCAACCAATGTGGGGCAAATTTCATAACCTGCAACCGGTTCAATCCATAACATTTGTCCACCATAAGGACCAAAGTCCTTGTTGGTCATGGCAACGTTGGTCACAGTCGACACTCCCGGGCCACCACTCTATAGGCTACTACTCTTTGGACTATCATTTCAAGGTTGGCTCTAATATCAATTGTTGTAGATTAAACGGGAGAGTTCGATCTAAAAGATTAGTTTATTAGGTGGTAGAGCCCATTTGGTCTCTAAACCTTACACATTTAGTCTCTAAACTCCACTCCAATTGCTCATATAACTAATGCGGGACATGTCACATACCTTGCAATTAGTTCAATCCATAACAAACTTCCGGCACAAATACTGTGGACTTGAGTGCCTATGGGATTTATCCGGTGCTGGGTTTTCCTCGAGGCCGAGCCCGGTCTATGCAAATTGCAAATGGGCTCAAGCCCGCTAGGTAGACTCTGAAAAGTTAATTATCATATGGTCCAAACTGGAAGGAACTCCTTCCAGAGTTAGGGTTAGAAATTGGATACCCACTCCTGGAAACGCTAATAGCATCAATGCTTACGAAAGATATGACTGTGGGTAGTCGTCGAAAGCAGAATAAAAATAGGGCAGGCTATCACATGGCCTGCTCTCAGAGATGGGGCAATGCAGGCCCTCCATTCGATATTGCTATATGGTACGTCCATGATCCCTTATTATTCTCCTTGGTTAGAATGCGTCGCTCGCCATTTTGACTATTTTCATACAATAAATCACGCGGATTAGCATTTTTAATCTGCTTGATTAAGTTGAGATAGGAAGAATCAATCAGATGATGTGACTTTAATTTGAAATAAAATAGTCTTGCAATAATATTTTTTGTGAATGATGATATGATATGGAGAATAATACATACATCCTATAATGAGAGCCCCAGCTACAATTATAACAACTGGCCGGTCAGTCCATCGGGAGATGTCAAGCTCACTTTTATCTGATAAGCTAAATGGCAAAAGTCAATCGCATTTGATGATGTTTCTCTTTATGAGTAGCAAAGACATCGACGTTGATGTCCAATTTATTGGCACCAATCGTTGCCTTCTTCAAGAAATGCTCCTATTACAAACTTTAAACAGCAGTAATCTAGATGATCAACCGTCAACTGCCTGATCTCGGTGGTTCCGAAGTTAAAGAGCGTTTACCAATTAATGATGATGATGATGATGATCCACATATCCAAGTTTATTTGAAATTGTTGTAACCCCAAAAATTAGTCAACATTCTTTATGGTTCATGTTTCAAATAGTGTGTTTACTTTAAGAACATTTCACTAGGGTGGGTGAAGATGGCTAAGTTTCACCAGCTGCAAGAAATATTCCTTTCCTATTTTTAGCCCATTACCTGATATCCAAAAATGCAATTCGAGTTGGTTCATCTGACCGAGAAGTAAATCTTTTCCAATATATGAATTTTCTCCATTCACGAGTGTTGGAAATTGACTCAGTATCAATGAAGACAATGCGGAAAAGAGAAGAATTACATACAAGATATATATGGTAAAACCCTCAAAAGCAATGAAAACGTTTTTAAGAAAACATTCACGGGCAAAGGAGGTTGTGCGGTGTCTTCTCATTGAGCTATAATGGTGGAGTGGTACAAAATGAGTGAGTCTCTTATAGGCACAATAGCCAAACCGAAAAGACGAGCCCTAACCTCGAAGAAACTCTCACTTCGAGGTCTACAAAACAAATTGCCACTCACTAAGCACTCTACTCGCACTTTTACATGAAAGTTCTCGAACCCATATATAAACCCTGATTTTCTCTCAATAAAATAATCCCAATATTCTCTCTATATGTAATATCCTAAAATACAATATTCAAGATATTACCTAACTAAAGATAGAGATTTAAATTACCAAAATTAGGCAGCAAAATCATATTAAAATTCAAGAGACAACTCAACAAAGAGATTCAACCTTGAGATTTTAGTCAAAAAGACCAGATAGCAAACTACTTGAACTAATTGTGAATTTTTCAGTGAGAACTTGGAATACGGAAGCCCAATTGGACCCCGACTAATCCAATCGAGCTGAGTCGGTCCACTAAGGGGTAAAGCTCTCCTAAAGCGAATTTTTTGTATTCATAAGGGCTTGAACCCGAGACCTTATTTAAGTAAAATAAGTACCGAACCGCTTGAATTAACTCGCGTTGGTGCTGCGAATTTTTTTTGTTTACTAGATTCAATATAAAAAATTTAATTAAAAATATACGGTAAATTATTTGAACCAACTTATATTAGTAGGAAATATCCCCTTTCCCATCCAAATGGTTGAAACCATTTCCTTCTTTTTCTCCATCCCTTTTGTCTTTTTCCCTTCTTTTTAAGTTCTATTACATTCTGTCTTCTTTTCTTTGCAATATTCAAAAAATTTCTTTAATTTTGTCAATTAGGGAGAAGAACGAATGAAGAGAAGAAGAGAGGGGGAGGGAATACATGCGCACAAAGGAGCTTGGGGGGGGGGGGGGGGGGGGGGGGGGGGGGGGGGGGGGGGGGGGCAGAGACAAAGGGGGAGTGGACCCACCAAATATCTGATGCCTCACTCCATCATCATGAGATTTAGAAGACTTTAGGAATTGATTGGAAAAGCCATTATTGTTGCATGGAATTCATCTTCATACCCTGCCCCCTCTCTCATTTTCATTGCTTGGAATTGCACTTCTTTTTTTTTTTTTTTTTTAGGAAGATAATGTATTACACTTTTGAAACTTAGATGGCTGGGGGAATGATGAAGGAAGAAGGGGGGTGTCGGATCCGTAGGTAGAACTTCTTATTGCAATTTGTCTTTGGAATTATTGGGGAGAGGTTGTCTGATCAATTCATCCATCCACCCCTCTATCTATCTCATATCTTAATCTTGCGTGTTCCTTTTAGGACTTGAAGAATTATTATTCTCTTGCTTTTTCTCTCTTCATAGAATCCATTTGGTTGGGTTGGTCTCTATATCCACTTTGTGCTTTTCATCAGGGAAACAATGAGATTTTCTATTGATCTTTTCTCCTTTTTCTGTTTTCTCTTTGTAGGGTTTTGAACTGGTATATTCGTTCGTATTCCTCTCGCTTGCCTATTACTATACATGTAAAAGAATATGCTTAACTGACTGCGCATATATCGGACTAATTATAGTTTGATTATTATACACATGGATTTATCAGTGAAACAATGGATGAAGTCAAAGACGTGATCCATAGATGTATTAAATTTTGTCTAATCTTGCGATTAGAAATTAGTATTAATGTTCGATACTGGCAATTCCACTGGAAGTAAAGTTGGATTGGTACGAAAAACAAGTTCAGCATTTCATAACTGTTACTAATTAGTGCGAGCTGGGGTCAGGATCTTGGCCGGTCCCCTTTGCTTCCTCGCCGATGGATGACGAAAAGAAGAATCCAACGATACATATAACTTAGAGCAGTGAGAGATACTGTTCTGAGAAGGCACGTACGGTAGCATTCCTCATAATGATTCTGTATGTTAAGTTTCAAAGTCCATCACATATATAGCTAATTAATAGTTAAAAACAACGCAAATTTATAAATTAAAAGCGGAACCTTAAATATACAAAAGTATAATGAAAATGTTATCTAACTAAATACATATTATGTAGTAATAATGCGGAATAATCAAAATGAAAAGGGGAAGGGATATGCTGATGGCTGTTCTTATTTTCGAGGCAACGGGGAAAAGTGTCGGTCGAAAGAGGAAAGTAGAAAGTATACGTCTATAAATGTAATGACATATATATATATATATATATAACTAGCTATTTATGACATATAATTATTCAGTTTTAACATGTTTGTGAACAAGACAATTTTTTTTTTCCTTTTCTTTTTTGGGAGGATCGAATCGTCACATAAGGTATAATGTTCACAAAAACAACGGGTAAATATACCAGCACAGTTAATAACAATTGATGTGAATCCAAAAGGATCCGCTGGTGGTTAAATGGCGTAATTTTTTTTGAAGAAGTCTTAGGTTCGACTCACGCATCGGAAATTAAGCAAGAGGAAATACTCCCTATTGTGTCACCTGCACGACTTATAGTCAGACTGACTTGTTCCGTGAACTTGCATGTTGTTCATTCACGTGGACCATGAAATTAACTGGGTGAAGTTCGAACACTCTCATTGAAAAAACAAAAGAAAATAATGATTAATATGGCACACTAAACATGATTGGCGGACTGAACTAAAGTGCTTTGGCGTTTGCTTACAAATATAATACAAATCTAACGAATTTCAAAAAATTAAAAGGGTGTTCAGGATGAAATAGTTGCTAGCCAACATATAATGGATTAAGATGCATGCACTTTAGATGAGATACACACACAAGCATATAAGCACGTGAAAGACGCTATAAAAAAAAATGAAGGTAATATGCTAGTGTTCGGGTAATGGAAGATTTTACCTCAAGAAATTTTGCGCTTCGATGTGGACGACAACTCATAGCATTCATAGCAGGATATTGATTAAAAGAAAAAGATGCAAGTGTATATATATCACTTGATAGGAATTCCGGTCGCGCTGACAATTTAAAATATGACATTTACATATAAAAATAAAAATTAATCTGGAAATTGTACTACTTATGTATGGGCTAAAATGATTGAATAAGTCTGCAATATAACTACATTATAGATACATCATATTTTGGATCACATACCTTTCGCAAAGAAAACTCTTGAACGGACTGAATGGTAAATTGGTCTTTGCTCCTTCCTCTTGGCCCTCAATTCCATAGATGACCTCCGGTCTTGATGCACTGTTGGAACTTCCATACGCTGTTTTTGTTTGTTATATACCTAGATCTGCTGACTCCAATTTTCTACCGTAAATTAAAGAAAGAATTGTAAATTTATACCATTTGGTCTCAATATGGTTGCTATTTTCTTCAAAATAAATTATTAAAAGGCATGAATGACTGCAGAAAAAATATTGTCATCAAATCAAATCAAATCAAATATATGATTAAAAGCTGCAAATGATCGGGAATAGGTTCGATCAGCTTTTTATTCCTTTGACTGGATTTTCATCAGAGTAGGAATATTTTTAAACCTTTGTAACATGTGAATTTGAGAACAGCGTATATATAAGAATTTATAATTGACAACTAAGAGAAAATGGGAACTTAATTAGGCCAACTAATTTCTTGTTATACGGACCATTCAGAATTTACAATTTATGATTTTTTTTTCGATTATAAGGGAGGTTCATTGGCCTAATGCAATAAAATAGAAGTCTTAATAGCTAATAAAAGACCACGGATATTTCCATTGAGAATCGAACCTGCAACCTCTTAGTTGTCACCAGAGTGTGCACCACTGCACTACGCCATTTTTTATTACAATCTATGATGTGTTTCTTTTACATAAAGATAATTAGTTAGGGTTTTATATACATATATATGTACATACGAATGCAAAATTAGATACACATCCGACCTATATACTCTGGTTTTATTAAATTATTAAAATTCATTCGAATATGAATTCACATTATCACAAACATTGCGAGAAGAACAAATGAAATTATATTTTTTTAATAAAATTGTCGAAATTATTGTATACATAAAATTATGATATTTGAAAATTCATAAATTGAAAAGGAAATTTGCTATATCCATTGAGAAAATAGTTTACGTGTTTGTAATTAAGGAGAGTTATCGCGAGAGAGAAGTGGGGAGAAAAGGGAAAAAAAATTGAGGAAAAGAGTCATTATCATATTAAGCTAGTGATTGTAATGATTTGCGCAAACTAGTATAGAAATTTGTCATTGTAAATAAAAGGAAAATTCCTGGACATATCATAATTTGAAAACAAGTATCATAATGCATTATATTTCAAAAAATTAACATGGTGTGCATTACGAAAATTTTGAAAATTTTCACCGTGCATCATTTCCGTTAACTGATGGATATAAAGTTGACGTGGCACCTTATTTGGACAAACGGTGCCAATGTGGCTGCGCTTACTCTGCATATGGGTCCCACCTGGCCATGAAAATATGATGCACTGTGAAAATTATTTTCAGACTGTAATGCACGGTATCACCATATACAAACTGCCATGTCCTGAATAATATTGTTCATATCTCTCTTCCATTTTTTGTAATATTTGACACAAGTTTGCTGATTGATCAGGAGACATGGCCTTCATCGTCGGCTGAGCCACAAAACCTCATGCGGTGTGTTTCCCTTGCCCGGGTCAAAGCCACATTAATATAACTCTCAAACTTGCCGTCCAGGAAACCAGGCCCTTCTCTAGAGTTGACCATTTGTCTGTGGTTGAACTTTGTGTTGACGAAAGCGATGTGGAAGCCCTTGCAAGAGCTCTGTGAGTTTGAGGGTTGCGTTAATGTGGTCTTGACCCGGGCAAGGGAAACACACCGCATGAGGTTTTGTGGCTCAGCCGACGATGGAGGCCATGTCTTCTGATCGATCAGCAAACTTGTGCCAAATATTACAAAAAAAATGGAAGAGAGATAGGAACAAGATTGTTCAAGACATGACTGTTTGTATATGGTTGTTAGTGTCTTTCCGTTTTAGGAAATAAGTTAATAAACAAATATTAAAATGAGAAAATGACACCGTTCATCATAGTTTGAAAATAATTTTCACAGTGCATCATATTTTCATGGCCAGGTGGGACTCAAATGCTGAGTAAGCACGGCCACATTGGCACCGTTTGTCCAAATAACGTGCCACGTCAGCTTTCCGTCCATTAGTTGACGGAAATGATGCACGGTGAAAGTTTTCAAAATTTTCGTGATACACCATGTTAATTTTTCGAAATATGATGCACTGTGATACTTGTTTTCAAACTGTCATGCACGGTGTCATTTTCCCTAAATAAAATAAAAGAAGATTCAAGAATCTCTGATTTTCTCGATTTTTTTCAATCTTTGTCGATAATCTTTTATTCATTGAGTCGATATGAAAGAAGATAATGGTTTGATACTTTTCACATATTATTTTTCTAAATTTTCTTAAAAATCACTTATGAAAAATATTTTCTTTAAAATTTTAATACGAAATTGTAAAATAATTCGAAAGGTCGTATCAAGTATATCGCTTAGACCTTACACCTTTCATAATATAGATGCTTTAATATATTAATGAACTATGAAATGTTATTACAATATTATGCCAAGTGTTCTTCATCGATTTATTAGCATATGATCATAGCCACTCAATGTAATGTCTCCTTCGTCCTACGTAGCATGATTTGGTGTTTCGCCTTAACTTTTAATATAGATATAGATATAGATATAGACTAGGTGAGTACCTCGCATTGCACTAGCGCCTTTGTCAATCAAATATAAAATGATATTTAGTAATATGTACTGTAATGAAGATTAAATGCTTACTTATTTAGTAGGAAATGATGGAATGTTTTTAATTTTTTTTAGAGTAGCTCATTTTATGTAATCAAAGAAAGAAGAAGGGTCAATCAACGGTAGAATGAATGTTTTAATTTTTTTTTATAGTAGCTCATTTTATGTAATCAAAGGAAAGAAGAATGGTCATTCAACAATGAAAAATGCAGCACTGCTGCTCATGCCGATTTGACGGAGGCGACCCACTAAATATAATATAAATCCATCACTTTACATTGTATTCAAGTTATTTAGCAAAATATATAAAAAATAAAATAAAAATTACTTGTAGAAGTATTATGAAAGACCTTTCATGAATATCTATAGGGGATAATAATATTTTCAGAATATTACTAATTACCATGGAATTGGAAAGACATAACTAAGGGAAAGAAATCAATGAATGATCGGGGAACAAATCCTCTGTGGTAAAAGAATAATTGTTTCCATCACTGGAAACAAAACGCCCCCTATACATTATCTTTCCAATAGTTGTTTAATTTCCAGAATTTGCAGATTGTTGTACAATTTGTTGGGCATCCAACAACTTTTTTTTTTTTTAATGAAGAGGTAACGATAAAGAAAGAATATGAAGGATGTAATAATTTATTCAGATTAGTTGATCAACATACTTCGAAATTCCTTCACGATCGTTGATGTAATGATGATGATGGAAGTTTTCAAGTCCTCATTCAAGAAATTTGCTTCAATTTGTTTGTCACGGTCTCCTATACTGTCACCTTTATCTTTTCATCCCTAAAATATTAATGCTTAACATGAATTTTTATTAGGTATATCATGAGTATAATCATTCATTAAATAAATAAAAAATTAGTAAAATATAATAGCCGAAGAATAATAGCTCACTATCTATTTTGTGAGTAAGGCCAGTTGCAATTTTAACTTTTTAATGTCTAGTGCATAATTTTTCAATAATATATAAGATATAATGAAAATGAAGCAAATTCAAATTATAACAATTTCTATAAAAGTATTGATTTACCTGTAAGCTGAATATTCATGTTATTGTATCTACTATATATAGTTTCCATGTCACCAAACTCAAATTTATGTTGGTCAATGAGAAATTGTTTTTCTTTTAACTCAATATCTTTACATCAGTATTTATTACTCGGTACCTTAATGAGACTGTAGTTATCTTGAAAGTTCAACGTGAGTATAAGCCTCCTTCATAAAGTAACGATCTGAACAAATCGATCTGAGATTTTCTTATGCCTGCATCCATTAATGAATCCTAATTTCATTAGAAACCATAATTTAATAAATAATCAAAATTTTTATTTAAAATAATATATTTAGTGAAAAATTCAAAGCATACCTCTTCATCAAGGAGAATTATGTCAAGATTAATGACTTCATTATTCCTTGCATTCACGGTTTCTCACAGTCTTGTCACTCTCACTCTAATTGTCTATGTATCTTTTTCAGGTCTCAATTCTTTTATCGTATGATAAATCATTGTTGCGCCTCAAAATTTACTTCACCATACATTAAAAGAGATAAATGAATAAAAAAATCAACTATGCACACATAAGCACGATTTTAGTCTTTCCCGGGTTAGGCAGGTTAAATGGGAAGGATACGTTATACTTTGCTCATGTGGCGTTCCAGATTATTGTTTTGTTAGCCTTTTAAAGATCGACGCATTGTGTCTAATTCTAATTCTTCATGCGATATATATACACACGCAGTGAATTGTCAGCACGCACTATTTATTTGTTCTCGGGGATATATAAATTTTAGTTAAATAAAAAAAATTTCTAACCATTAAAATATGCAATTTTTTTTTTCGATTACAATGGATTCCATATATATACTTTGATGTAATGCAAAACAACATCTATATCTATATATCTATATATATATATACACGTGCACATGGCATCTATTTTTCGTTTGCGCATAATGTATATAATCATAGTCATGTAATCTATATATATTTTGATATAATATCAAACTGCATCTATATCTATATTTACACACACACATATATATGCGTATCGACATGCGAATTATTGTAATCTTCTTATTGTGCTACATTCCGTTGTATATAATCTATATATAGGGTGATGTATGCATAATCTATATATATTCTAATGCATATATTTTTTTTTGGGTGAATCTGGGGTCAAATCCTAAATGCATTAAATTAAAATAATAGTTAAGAATTCAAAATCGAGGTATGGTGGCCCTAGTGATATCACCAAACGGAAGTAAATTGAACCCAAGAGGACTAGAACTAAATTTATGAACTCCCAAAGGCAGCACATGATTGCATAATTTGCAAGCAAATCCACACTTATATTGCCTTCTCGATAAATATGCTCTAGCGTCACCGTCCAGCCCCACCCATTAAATGTCCGAAACCAGAGCATGATTATGACTTGCTCTATTCTGGCGCAATCGAATGAGGTGCACAACTACCTCGAAGTCCACTTCAATAAGAAGCTTATTCACTCCAATTTCCCAAGCCAATTCCATTCTCGTTTTCACCGTCCAAAGCTCCGCCACTACCGAAGTAGCTACTCCTAGGTTCTGGGCAAAACACCCACCCAACGGCAACGATCATCCCGTATCAAGCCACCGACTCTAGCTCTTCCCGAGTTTCCCTTTGCAACCCTATCAGAGTTTAGCCTGTGCCAACCCGATACCAGTGTATGCCAACCCACATTCTGTTGGGCTATATGTATATAATCTATATTTTCAACTAAAAAATCAATTAATAAAATATTGTAGATACATTCAATTAAAATAAGGATTAATTTCATCAAAAATTATGAACTTTCACCTTTTTTTTTCCTCCCCAAATCTAGCAGCAACTCTTTTTTTTTTTTTCAAATCTAACAGTAACTTGCCAACATTAGGACAAATCTAACATATGTCCCCTAGTCCATCAATTTTTTTGACGTGACTAACAACTTTTAAGCTCCAATAAAACGACATGTGGACTTGTGATCCCACTCATTTTTTTAAAAAGATCCTAATATTTCTTATTTTTTAAAAGGAGGGAGCAACCATGGCTGCCAGTCTGTAGGCTGTGGAGGAGAGAGAGATAGCAAGAACCGCTATATTGGATTCCGTTAGCACGTCACCGCCGTTATCTCGCCACATGAGAAAAATTAATGGACTTGGGGACGGATGTTGGATTTGGACTAAATTAGGCAAGTTGATGCTAGATGTGGGAAAAAAAACTTAATGCTACATTTGGGAAAAATGTAAAAGTTCATGATTTTTTATGAAATTAATCCTTAAAATATTATGTATTGAAATATTTCCTTAATAAGAATATGATGTGGCAATGCGAGAGAGCTCCATTTGATATTTTTAAACACGTGGCGTAAAAATTGAGCTCATGGTTCTTTATATATATATATATATAATGATTTACTATCTTGTGCTCAATTTAATGTCAGTAATAATGAAACTATAGTGAGAAAGATAAATATGAAGGAATAAAGTGAGATAATAAAGAAAAAGTTTTGACATTGTATAATAGTATGGATATGTATGTATATAATGACAAAATGATAGCCACGTAATTTTTTTTTGTCATAAGGGAGATCTGTGAGTCTAATATAACGAAATAAAAATCATAAATATTTAATAAAGGGTATCAGTAGTCTCACAACAAGAATCAAATCTACAACATCTTATTTGACATGTAAGGACGTGCATCACTGCACTACACCCTCTTTCTGATAGCCCCACAATTAAATGCACACTAACAAAAAAATTTCTACATTAAGGTATTGAAATGATACTACTGACATACAATAAAGCTACAATTATGTACGACCAACATGGGTTGATATTTGGGTAGCTTTTGGCATCTTTTTTCTTCAAACAAGAGATCTCACGTTTGAGTCCGATGAATGGAGAAAATCCACAAGCACGGGCATTTTATCCTTTAGTAGATTGAGTCGCCTCAACTGTGAATTAGTGGGTCTCAGTTGGACTTTTAAATATCAAATGGTGCACATTGAATTTGGTTTTACATGGTCCTATTGGCTTTGATTAAGCTGCCAAATAGCCTCCTTCAAGGGTGGTAGTGGTATTTGAGAGTTCCTTCTTGTTCTTGTTTTAATTATATATACATATATATATATATTTATAGCTCAAAGCATTAAGACAGATTTCTCAGCATATTACAAGGAAAAGCAAAACAAAATTACAGAGATTGCAACAAAAATAAAAAAAACGGAGAAGACAACAAACGGGGAAGATTAATCCAAGCGACAAATCATGAAATCTCTAACCGGACTTTACTAAAGAGTCGGCAAATGAGTTATATTCTTTGTTTAATTAATTTATTTATCTTTTCGTTTATAAGAATTACCTATGAAATTAATAACGGAAAAAGAAAAGGAATTAAATAATGGAGTATAGACTCAAGCAAAAAAAAAAAATTTATTGATTAAAAATCGAATCTAAAATCTCTTGATCCCAGATAATGGTATATCTCTATATTCATTAATTTTATTATCATAAGATTAAATCTTGACCAATGTAAATGTAATATGAGACTAATGATATGGGGCACGTGCGAAATAACCTAAGGGAGCCATGTATCAGTGTAATTTCAACGGCCCGTGCCAAGAGTGTCTCTCTCTCTCTATATATATTAAGGGAAAATCATTATCCTCCGAAGCCTTTCAGAGGAAATTCCTCCGAATGTCTCTAGCTTGGACATTACCCATGCTTCTTTTGTGTATATGCTACGATGCCACTACATAGAGGATTCGGCGGTGCCGAATCGGCAGCTGTAGCACTGCTTAGCAGAACACCAATGATTGGTTTTTCTTTTGTTTCTTTTATGATACAATTATTTTTCTATATATATATATATATATATATATATTTTACGGTGGAGGCTGTCAAACTTTTTCTTTTTTCGATTATAAGAGGTGAACATATCTTAATACGAGAATAGTAAAAATCAAATGAAGGAATACAAAAATCTCATTTGCGAGAATCGAACCTGAAATTCACTAGTTCCTAGTCGATGACTTGTTTCACCCCACCAAACCCCTTCTTCTCAAAGTCACTAATGCTTTGGCGAAACACGTTTCTGATTAACTATCTTATCTTCATGGTGGTAATGATTGTACCCCTTCGGCTGCAATGAGTAGTTTCCTGTTTACATGTATTAATCTATTGAATTGTCAATAATATTGCGTGAATTCGACAATACTGGTAAGTATTTATTGCGTGCAAAAGTCTACATTCGTTCACATCTAGTTTCAACTTGAGATTTTAACATTAATGGGTATCTTTTTGCCCTATATTAACATTAAGTTTTTCGTATTCTTTCCTTTCTTTATACTAGTAGAGGCAACGAATGTTGGTCTACCTTGGTAGATTTATAATTCTTTGCCTCGAGACAAACAATGATAGAATCTCCTTGAACATGTGTCGAAAATGAACGCCAAAGATCTATCTTGGTAGAAATACTTTGACGAATATACGAGGTAATTAATGAATGGTAAAAAATAAAAATATCTAGAAGACATATATTTGCATTTAAAGCCTAACTCGGTTCAGAGACAAATAAAGATAGAGTCTATGATGGAACAAATGCTGAAAACAAGCCATGTAGATTTGCCTTGGTAGAAACACTTGCGGTGACGACTGGTAAAATTGATCTAAGAGAAAAAAGAGAAGAGATATGCCTGCAGTGAAAGCCTAATTCTATTGAAATGATATATAATAGATCCTGTGAGCCTATGAGGCAATCGACGTTGAAATTGAGCAATGAAAAGAAAGAGTTGAAAGTGTGCGACCAAAAGTCATATAGACGAGGGAGCTGAAATTTTATGAGCTAAAGACGTAAAATGAAAGGTAAAAAGTTACGAGGGACATAGGGTAACTTTAGAAGAAACGTTTTGGAGAAATATAATGCGTATAAATAGAGATTATGATATTATTATCATATACTCTAATTTTGAAATGTATCCTTCTGATTACTTAACGAAAGGACCAAAATATTAAAATTATTTCATTCAAAAAATAAATAGGAAATCTTATGTTTAAAATTATTTTAAATATATATGTATTACCTTTGTGAATTTTGTGGTACCAGCTTCCTTTTGAATGTTATGCAAATATTTCTCCAACTTGACGCGATAAAATTCAGGATTTTCAAAGGGGTTCGCTTTAAACGAGTAAATGTTTCATAAAGCATAATTATATCCTTAGCAATTTATTTTATTTGACTTAACAAATTCCCATTGGGTGAGCTTGGGTCAATTTATACTTAAAAGTTCAACCTGTTAAGTGTTATTATTGAGAAATTAGATTGCAAATTTAATGGGTTTATATTTTCGATGATTTACTTAGTGTAATTTTTGTACTAAGTGAACGGAAATAAGATTTCAATTTTTTTTAAAAAAAGAAGAATCAGTACAGTTAACGTGCATTTGATTGTCCGTACAAGTAGTTATTTTTTGACGAAGAGTACAAGGTTCCTCTAGGGGACACATTCCAAACAAGAAGACACGTCTTTTCTTTATATATGTGCCCATTGAATTCAAATAAATAGAGGCTTCGGTGCCCACAAAAAGTTATTATTGATCAATCCAAATATTTCAGAAATTTGAGAGAGTCAGAGCGAGAGTTTTTCCGAATTTTTCTTCCCGAGGAAAAACACAAGCCTCATTGTATCCCTAGAATTCTTTGCCAAAACTTGAAACAACTAAGATTATATTTGGTTTTAGAGTTGAGTATTAGTTCTAATTAGTTTGTAATGATTGTGTTGTTGAATTATGAGAAAAAGTGTGAAAAGTAATTGATAGCTGAGAGAAAATAATGATTGTATTGTTGAATTGTGGAAAAAGTAATGAATAGTTGAGAAAATTTAATATTAAAAATTGAATTGAATGATTCAAAAAATTGAAGAAAATGAAAAAAAATTGGGTTGTTGAATTGAAGATAAGTTGAGTTAAGTGGAGTACAGTTAAAAAATTTTGTAAAACCAAACGGGCAGTGTGTGGGCAAATCTACTCTCTGGAAAGCGTTGATGTGTGCCTTGAGGCATTTCACAAGTTTGAGTATTGATTGTGTATGTGGTTAATGATCGTGTTCGTGGTTCGTGTTTGGAGTGTCTCCCACCATCCCTAACAGTTAATACCCAAGTTACTTATAAACCCATATATATTTTGTCACTTGTCCTTGAACACCCGTCGTTAATAACTGACCTCGAGTTGGACTTTACTTCCGAGCTCGGACTCCTATCCTCAACAATTGACCTCGAGCTGGACTCTTCTTTTGGGGTCGGGTAAGGGGAAACTAACACGAGGTGCACTTTAACTGCACTCAATTTTCGATCAATGTGGTGTGAGCCTTTGTGGATATGCGGAAGCGTAACCTGCTTTGATACCATATTAAATTTTCATTGGGCTTATATAAACTTGAACCAATTTACAGTTTAAAGTTCAAACCGTTAAGTGGTAATACTTAAGTCACATGTAAACTCACATGTCGCTTTAGTTTTTACAATGTGGGTTTTAGGCTATTTTGCCTCAACATCATGGACACCTCATTAGCTTTGTAATCGAGGCTCTTGTTTTGGGTATTCTTTTGATTTCGTCTAGCGGAGTTTTGAAACCTTATATTGATCTGTTTAGAAGATCAAGTATATCCTAGCAGTACAATTATTTCCTAAAGTTTTTCATTGGAACTTCGGTCATTCATTTTAATTTACATTAATTGTAAAACCATGTGGTATAAACAGATCAATTAAAATTGCTGATGTACTCGAATATATTGTGGAGCTCTGGATTTATCATCAAGTGCACGATTAGATGCCGATTATGCCTTTCATCATGCTCTCAAGATGCTTCAGTTGACGAGTCATGTCTTTACTATGTCCCATGGATTCAACAATTTGAAAGGTTGCTTTATTTGCGAGCATCCAGATTGATGTTTATTTTTTATTCCCTGAAACATAATGTTAATAGATTTTTTTTATATCAATATTAATTGTCACTAACGCTTCTGTAATTTTTGGTAGTGGTATCTCTTTTAGAGCGTAGGAGTCGGACTCAAATACACCTAAGAATAAAACAAAGAAGGAGAAAAATTGCACATGAGATGTGTGTGTTGCAAGACAGTAGAGTATTCTTCATACATCTACGGGCAAAATAAGCTTGCTTTTGGGAAGCTAGAGTGTAAGTATTGTTTTTTTCATTTTGTTATCCCTATTTTTTATTTTACCAACGTGAATTAGTTCAAACGGTTTGCCATTAATTTTCTTTAAGCTAGATTTTGAGTTCAAGTCTTGTAGTGGGAGAATTTTACCATTTAGTGAGTCTACTAGATTCTAACTGGATTAGTCAAAACTCATTGCACTTCTGAATAGAATGATGCATATATAAAAAAAAAAACTCTAATCCTTTGAACTCTCTCTTACCCCCTACAAAGATTCACACATCCAATCTCAAGCAATTTACTCTACGTTTGGGATGAAGGGAAATTAAGGGAGAAGAAGGGAGATGGAGCAAAATGGACATGATCTATAAAAAAAATCCTGTGCAAATCCCTCCATCACTTTCCTACCGCATATACGCTCATGGCTTTTTGTATCGCAAGGACCGAGGGTTATGGAGGAGTGTTATGGGAGGATATTACACAAATTTTTATAACAACTTTTATAATCCATTCCTATAGCTCTCCGTCACCAGCAATCCAAACAAGCCCTCAAGGTCTAAGGTGCTGTTTGTGCAAAATAATTTTTTTGTTAAATCTTTTTGAATTATAAAAGAGAGTCATGAGTTTAGTATAAGGAAATGAAAATTAAAAAAAGCTAAATAAAGGAAAATAAATTAAAATCTCTAAATTATCAGTCGAGAGCACACCACTGCATAAATCTCTCTCTTGTTAAACTTAATTATTAAGAAACTAACTTCAATGCAATACAGACTTTTTTTTTGTCTATTTCCTTATTTAATTAAGGAGAAATGCAATTTTTGGGATCTATATTCCAGTCGGAGATTCCTTATTATAAAGGAAAATTATTCAATCCCGGGTGAAACCCGTCTAGAGAGGGGCTAAATAGTCGACTGAAAGTGCAACACAATTGACTAGAGCCAAGGTGCAGTCAAATATCTTGATTTGGAACCCTGAATGGGTCTCGCTTGGACCGAATAAGCTCCCTATCAAAAAGGTGCAAGGTGCTCCATCCGAAAAAAAAAACATTGAGAAAAAAAAGTATAACGCAGTGATGGCTATTTTTATCTTGTAATTAATAATTTGAGATTTTCAATACTCTTTGTGAGACTACTTGTGTCTGTTTGTTAGTTATTAAAATTTTCATTTTATTATATTAGACTGACAAATATTTTTTATGATAGGGAAAAAAGAAATCTTCTCCTGAAGATTTGCAACGTCGGAATTCAAAGTTCTCGATCTGTCTAACTGCTTAGCTGCAACAGATTAACTACGGATGATACTTTGTCCCGCATAATTAACACGTTGGATGAGAGAGTCATCTCTGCATGTGAGAGGAAAAAAAATCACCTTGCCTCCAAGATAAGTACTCATATTATGTTCATGGTCAAGGAAGAGGGATCTTTATCTGTTTTCCCCTCAATCTGGATCAAATGAAGAACTAATTTCTCTTTAATTATAAGGTATAGTCACTGCATGATTCAAGCGACCGGTGCAAGTATATTTTAATATGCCTCAAGTATTATATTACAGTTACTAACGAAAAGGGTTGTGGATTCATTATCGTAGGATCCGAGTTTGATGCTGATTCATGCATCGCCTAGACCTTTGAAGCATGAAACCCTAGATATAATGCACACATTTTCTTTTTCTTGAAATTAATATATATGGAAATAGAAACATTGTGCAGTCCCCAGCACCTCTAACGCAAAAGGGCCAGTTGAAATACAATCCGTACAGGCGATCCTGCAGATTAAGAGAGGAATGCATTGGTCCAGAGGCATCCAAAATGATATCATATATCGAAAAAAAAGATATTTTCTGTGTGTTGTGTGTGTGTGTGTGTGTGTGTGTGTGTGTGTGTGTGTGTGTGTGAGTGAGGGGGGGGGGGGGGGGGGGGGGGGGGGGGGGGGTCGGGCTGCTCCAATGATTATGTATATAATGTTCCAACAAAAAAAAAAAAGGAGTATGTATATAATGTATATATATGGTGGGACGGAGCTTGCTAGTTAGGATTTAAATATGTGGAGGGATCTTGTTGGGACAAATTCGCTTGTGGGGGAGCGAATGCAGGGTCTTGTCGAATGTATTGTCGAATATATAATGTAATATGTCCATATATATATACAGAGAGAGAGACTGAAGGTTGAGGTAAGGAAAAACTACCTTTTTAGTTCCATAGGTTTTATTATTTTTCTGTTTACATCCTTTGTCTTATTTTTTTCTATTTTCATCCTCTACCTTCGTTAACTTTTCTAATAATATCCTTCAATAACTTTTTTCTGTTATTCAGGCTAAGTTGTAAAACTTTTGTGGTCCACATCAGCATTAATAACAAATTAATCCCACGCAACAATTTAATAATCCCATTGGACCAAACCGGACCGATCCATCTGCTTAAATTTATTTCCAAGTTATCAGTTTCTTCTTGCGTTAAATGAGACATAAAAAAATAAGCATGGGACAAAAGTTTCAGATGTAGCTCCGTAAAATTGAGTTATTGTATCAGGAGATTAAAATAAGACACACCACATGTTAATAGAGTGTTTTTTGCTGACCGCGCTTTTCTGGTATTAGCAGGAGTCTATGAGGCATCTAAGCTTCAGCTCTGAAAGGCAGGACATTGACTTTATCAAGGACTCTAAATTCGACACACGGCAAGAATATTACAGAAGATGGTAAATACAACAACATCCATTATGTTGCAAAAGACTCAAATGAGGATGAAAGATGCTTTCAACCAAGAACATGCTGAGTTCTTCCATGCTCCAAGTTCTAGGAGTTTGAAATATTTCTTTTGCTATGTGTTTTAACATTTTTGGTTATATGATTATTTGAATTTGATTTTTGGGATGGGTTCTGAAATGTAAATGCTGGTAGTGATCACTGAGATTTGAGATGTACAATTGGATAAGTGGGTAGGGTCTTGCCTTTGTAAACAGATGTTCTTGATGATTAATGAAAATTACCTAATTTTTTTGGATATAAATTTATAGAAGAGTATTTTTCTTACTTGTTTTTGCTTAAGAATCTTGTTGTTCAATTAGAATGAGACGTTGGCCAAAAGGGAAAAAAAAAGGACTTGAGACGGCAATAGTTACTTTTGAGGAGTAGAGAACAACAATGCAAGATTTCACACAGGAACTACATGATACATTTGCGTATGAACCGATTTGAATTATAAATCTCGATCTGTTCGGTTTGGTTTAAACATAGATGCAATCCAAATATGTGCAATTTATTGTAACGTGGACCACACAAACTTTTACAAGTCAGCATTATTTGATAGAAAAAGTCATAGAAGGACATAAATATAAAAGGTGGAAACATGCAGGACTAAAATAGAAAAGTTATTAAAGATAATGGATGAGAATAGAAAAAAAATAGAAAAATGATGAAAATAGAAAAATAATTAAAGATACAACACTAAAAGTATAGTTTTCTCTAGAGGTAACAATTGAGTGAGTGAGAGAAAACCAGGGAGAATTGGAAATATTGGGTGGGTGGGGGAGGAAGAAAAGGGTGTGGAGGTTATAATTATGACAGCAGTCTCCCTCGTAGTAGTAGTGTTGTACTCTAACTTTTTGCAGGACCAGACACTATTTATAGTGGAATAATAAGAAATTTCTATGAGACATAAACATGAAATGCATGCTGTAGATTAAGAAAAAACCAAAAAAGGAAATGCATATCGTAAATAGTAAAGAGGGTGTTGCGCAATTAACGGAGATTGATTTAAATGGATTGGCGCTTATTTTTATTATTCAATATCTCGAATTTGAGTATTTAGATATTCGGAATTGGATTAGTCAGGACCTTTTAGGCTTTGAAACCAGAGTGCGCAACGAAAAAAAAATGAGGATATAGCGTAAAAGCACGTGTTTTTATTTGATAATTAAGAGAGCATATTCGGTATTTATTTGTGACTATCCATACCCTATTATTAATTATTATGATTCTATTTTATTATACCTTGATCTATGTACCTCATTTATTATATAAAAAAATGCATTTTGTAGAAAATAAGCATATTACTCGAAGTCAGGTAATTTACTTGAAAAAAATACAATTCATTTGTAAGCATAATACAGACATCTTCCACGTTCCACCCCCGGTAATACTGTAACTGACTCGTAATATTAGATATGAATGTAGATAGACATATGAATGACTAATTCCGCCATTCAAGTATATATATATGGTAAAAAGGAAACTTAAAAATAAGGCTATACGTGCGTGGTGCTCGTAGGGTGAATTCACAAGAGTAGAAGATTTTCTCTGCATTGAATGACTCAAGAAATTGTAAATGATCGGCTTGGTTATTTATAAATAAGATGGTATTTGATAAATAAAATTTTTAAAAGTACTTATGAAAAAAATAAGTTCTTTCCGGGGAAAAAATGTTCTTAAAAGTTATTTAATAATTTGTTACAAGTAAGTTATGGAAATTAGAACGGTTAGAAAAAGAGAGAAGGATAAAGAGGAGAAGATATTTTGTGAGGATTTAAGAATACAAACAAGTAAAAAAATGACTTATTTTACTAAGTTAATTTTTATTATTTAATAAGTTTTTGACCCAATAATTGAATAGATTGGTTGTTGACCAAAAACGAAAAAAAAATGAATCCTCATATTGTCCTCTTATTCATTTTTTATTATAATTAATTTCTAACTAATTTTGATGCAATCAAAAGAGAGTATAGCGTAGTAGCGCACGTTCTCGCCTGTTGACCTAGAGATCGCAGGTTCGATACCTAGTAGGACTATCCGTACCCATTTATTAGTTATTTATGATTTATCTTTCGTTGTACTAGACCTTTAACTTCTTTCGTAATAGAGAAAAAACTAATTTTGATGCAATACAATAAATTATAATCCAATCCAATAAATTACTTAATCTAATAAGTAGTGAGAGCAGAATAAGAAATCAGAAAATGTAAAATTACGTCAAAATCTCTATAATATAAATTACTTGCTGAATCTATCTGAAATCTAATTGATTATTTCCTTATGTCAAAATATAATCTCCAATGCATTCCTTCTAAAATTAGACTTGTAGAATCTTACCCTTTTCTAAGTTACATACGAAGCCCATGGCCTAGTGTAATTAAATAGAAATCCTATGTTGCTAATAAATGAACATGAATAGTCTCACTGCAAGTATCGGACCCAGAATCTCTTAATTATCAGGAGATGACATTAGCTATTGCGCTATATTCTTTTTTATTGCAAAATCTTATCCTTTAATATAATTGACTATCATTTGTCTATATATATACTAGAAAAAAGAGAACCCGCGCTTCGTAGTAGAATAAAAATAACTTTAATTATATATTATTTGAATCAATTATAAATTGTTCAACTATATGAATAGATTTGTTTGGATATTAATATTAATAAGTAATCTTAGTATTACACTTTTATCATGATAATATATCATCTTTGTGTTGAAATATCTTCTTGAATTATTGACTATATTTCATAAGCCATATATTACATTTGTATGAGTTATGAACCGACACTCGCTAGAAAGAAAAAAGAACTTTCAATTTTTAAGAAGTTCCGATTTAGATGTTCAAGTTTATTGAACACATTGGAATTAATTGACTATTTTATATGAAATTTTCAGTAACCGGGTTATTTATGAAATATTAATGATAAGCGCTCTATATGTATGGATCTTATATCAACTTGAGAAGATGATTAAAGAAGATTTAATTTGAAAATAAGAAGTAAAAGTCCTCCATATGTCTTCTAAGATAGTGGTAAAATACTATCCAGAATGATTTATAAAAAATTTGAGCGTTCTACATAAAAATGAAATTGCGATAGTACTCTGCTATGTCACAATCACTGATTAGCAGATATTTCATAAGAGATGAGAGAATATAAAGATGACAATAATTGGAAGATAGCTACCTATTTTGTATCGTATCTTTTCTGCACTATATCTTATCATTTCCTCTTCTCTCTTTTTCTTATTTTAAATGGATATCAATAAGATAATTTCTCATGTAAGAGATATTAAAATGATGAAAAGGAATAGAAGGATGAGAAATTTCACAAAGAAAAAGTTATAATAACCAAGAAAAGGGGAAACCGTAGTTGCCATCCGCTATGTTGCAATTTTGAGGTAAAATTTCAAGTTGATTCAACTGGTAAATAACGATAATCAATGTGGGTTGTTTTAGGTAATTTGACACATTTTTCCCATAACTAAAAATTCATGTTCGAATATTGTGAATGGAGAAAATTCTGGACAGCGAGTTTCACCCATTAGTGAATCGTCCCGACTCAAACATTGATTGGTTGGAGCTGATTGAGTTTTTGGATATTAGATAGCGCACGAAAAAAATTAAGTAATAGAAAAATCTAAAAAATTTAAAATGAAAGATTTTTTTAAAAAAGTGCGTGTTAGAGAAGAACACTCTCAAATTCACAAAGAAAAAATAATAATTACCAAAAAATGGGGAAGGCCAGTTGTTATCCACTATGTTGCAATTTTGAGGTAAACATCTTTCAAATTGTTTCAATTAAAAAACAATAATCAACGTGAGTTAATTTAGATAATTTGGCACATCTTTTACATAAGTAAGATTTTGAGTTTAAGTCTTATGAATGGAGAAAATCCACGAATGCGAGTTTCAACTGTCAGTGGATCGATCCGACTTGAAGACGGATTAGTTGGGGCCAATTGAGTTTCCGAATATTAGATAGTGTACGCATGAAAAAAATTAAATAAAAAAATGTGAAAATATAAAAACTAAGATTTAAAAAAAAAAGAGTGCGAGTGGGAGAAAACTCCCAACTTTCACAAAGAAAAAATAATATATTTAAGAAAAGGGGAAGGTCGGTTGTTATCCACTAAGTTACAATTTTGAGGTAAGTTCCTTTCAAATTGTTTCAACTAATATTAAATAACAATAATCAACGTGGGTTGGTATATGTAATTTGGCACCTCTTTCTCGTAACTATGACTTTAGGTTCAAGTCTTATAAATGGAGAAAATCTATGAATTCGTAATTGTGATTTTAGGTTCAGATCTTGTGAAGAGAGATTACTCACACATTCGGGTTGCACCTATTAGTGAACCGATCCGACTCGAGTATGGATTAGTTGGGGCCGATTATGTTTCCCGTAATTAAGATTTTAGGTTCAAGTTTTATGAAGGGAGAAAATTCGCGAATTTGAGTCGCACCCATTAATGAACCAACTCGACTCGATCATGATTAGTTGGGGCCAATTGAGTTTTTGAATATTAGATAGTGCACATACGAAAAAATTAATAATAGCAAATATGAAAAATGAAAAAAATTGAGAAAAATAAGAAAAAGAGAGACAGAAAGAGGGAGAGAGTGTGCAAGTGGAAGAAAACTCCTAACTCGCCCCCATCAGATGGACCGGCTTTATATGCTTACTAATAAATAAATATGGATATACTTTAAGGGAATTCCCCATGTTTTTAATTGCTTGTGAAATTCCTTAAACTAACCTTCTTGTGAAAAAAGTACTTGCTCGAGTTTACTATTAATTGGTCATTAAAAATTTTATTAGCCAATAATTTGGTCACCAAAAAAATTTGAAAAAATTGCACTATATATCACAACCTTTACATGTTTTCTTAATTTTATTCTAACGTCGATTTTTTTTCTTGAGGTATGCTAACGGTAATGGTTTGGTGTCAAATCTATCCAGCCGTAAACATTCCGTTCATTTTTAAGGAAATGCTGACGTGAGACGTTAATTGAATGAAGATGCTGACGTGAAGAGTGTGTGAGTCCAAATACAATGGAAAAATAACATTATATATCACAACCTTTTAATATTTTCACAATTTTATCAAAACCATTTTATATTTTATCAATTTTATCTCAATCTTTTCATAATTTCTCAAATTTATCCCAATCTGTTAGGATAATATTGAGAAAACAGTAAAAGATTGGGATAAAACTGAGAGACTATCGAAATGTTAGGATAAAATTGAGAAATAACGAAAAAGTTATGATATATGGTGTAATTTTTTCCTTATATCGGGGCCCAACGCTTTCCACGTCAACTTCGTCAAGCAATTAACGTGTCAAATCAGTATTTCCGTAAAGAAATGGACGAAACTTTTGCGGCGTGATAGATTTGAAACCAAACCATTAACGTTATGATACCTAAAAAAAATCGACGTTGGAATAAAATTACAATAACATGTAAATGTTGAGATACATGGCGTTCTTTTTCCAAAGAATTTTGTCACCAATTTGACCCATGAATCACAATTGCATCTACTGATTTGACGTAGACGTTTAATGGCGCGATGAAAATTTGACATAGAATAAAGCAGTCAATAACACAATATAAAATAATCAAAATGACGTCATTTTAGGTGATTCCAATATTAGAAAAAATTTTAAAAAAGAAAATTTGACAAAAAAAGATTAAGGAAAAGGGAAACTTGGGTGGGGTTTCCCCCCCGACGACCTCCCCCACCAGAGAAGTCCCCTATCGAAGAGGTCGCCGGATATCTCTGAGGCCTTTGACAACCTATCCGATGGGGCAAGAAGTCGACGGGGAGCTCCCATGCGAGCGTCCCCATCCTCTATTTCTTCTCCCTTTGAAGGAGAAGGATTAGAGGGGAAGAGCTTGCATGGGGCTCCTTCGCCGGCAACCATCTCCAATGGCGAGTTCATTGGAGGCCTTTGAAGCCTCTTGCGACCACGCCGATGCGGGATTTCGTTGGAGAGGAGCCTCCACCCGAGCTGCCCACACGGTTTTTTCATTTTTTTAATTCTTTAATATATTTTTTAATATTGAATTGCCTAAAACGACATCATTCTAATTATTTTATATTATTATTGACGATACTAGTTCACTTGTGTATCCACATTAGATTTCATCACGCTATTTAGCAGCTGGATCAAATTGATAGATAGACATGACTGAAGAACCAAATTGATGGAAAAATTCTTCCAGGATCGACTTGCTGACTAATGAATCTTTCAAAGAAGAAACTGATGGCAAACTCTTACTTGCTCCCTAAAAGTCTGTCCAATTTTTTTGAAAAAATTGAGAAATTTTAAAAAAAAAACCTTCCACTCTCCTTCCAAATTGGTATGCATAATCTTTGTCTAATTTTCTGTACAAGTTATGCAGTGGGGATAATGATTTTTCAAGTCTAAATATGAATTTAAACCTTAAGAGAATAAATCACTTCTGGAAAAAAAAAATCCAAAAGCGACGTACTAGAAGAGGAATCTCTTGAAAGAAATATTATTAGTCTTGTTCTCTATTCCATGGCTATTGTCTTGCAAGGCTTAAATAGAATTCCTAACACGACGAAAGATAGGAAACTAAAATTCTAAAGATAACAACAAAAACAATTTCATAAATCAAATCTTAAATTACATAGAATATTTCAAAACGCATGGGATGGAGGTGGCGAGTAGGTGGGTTGTTTTTTTCCCACCAGCAGTCACCTTCCCCTTTTTAATTTTAAATTATACTTTTTATTTAAATTTATTCATTTCAGCATAAAATACTTATTTAAGTTGCTCACCAAAGCATAAAGTATTTTTTCGGTGAAATACAAGGGTAGAGTACCAGCGCTGACTAAGACTGATTCTCACTTGATAGATTTTATCGTGGTCATGACATTAGGAAGTATTTGATACTATATCAGCACTTACCTTCTAAACTCACAACTTTATCAATTTTCCAATAACTCTCATAATTGTTTTCATTCTTCTGTCACAAGGGAGGTCTCTTGGTCTAGTATACATGAAATAAAAATCTTAATTGTTAATAAAATGACATGGTAGTTCTACATCTAGTATTGAACCTAAAACCATTCTTAATCACCATGCGCTATTGCCTATACCCTCTTTGATTAATTATCATATTTATGGGACATGCTCCCCAGGCGAAGGCATGCGCTATTGTCTATACCCTCTTTGATTAATTATCATATATATGGAACATGCTCCCTAGGCGAAGGCATGCCCTATTGTCTATACCCTCTTTGATTAATTATCATATATAATGTTAAAATATATAGGGGATGACCTTTATGGAGGACAATAGCTGCACCACATACTCGTATACATGAAATTGATCGACCAAATCTAATTATGGAGAAAGTCCTGTATGTAATGGAGATACCACGTAAGATTATATCACAAGACATAAAATATTAATTTTGGCAATAATATTCCCAACAAGGTGTCCGAGCATGGCGGCTCGTGTGCGTTGGCAAATACAAAGAGATGAGCTGACTTCACCTAACTTCAGTTGTTAAAATGCTAGGAGATGACCTGCAGGCCTGGCAGTTTGGAGTAATCATTAATAAAATAAAGAGACCAGCGGAATTTACAGTTTGCTACTTCCAACCCGGCCGAGAGCCTTTCTTGCACTCTGCGAAATCGATCAAATACTATACTAATTATCTTCTAACCAAAGAAATTGAATTTCCCTCTTTTTATCTATTTATTTATTTTGTGTAGATTCTGTTGGAATTAAGCGTTGCTTAAGAGGGAGGGAAGATGTTCTTATTATTCCAAATATTGAATTGAATGTCATCTTCAACTACTTCAACTATGTTAAGTTGTTATTTGCACATTCATCATCACAAAATCAAACTAGCTAATAATGCTTACTTCAGCTTGAATGGGAATTAGGACAACGTCCAATGTTATGTAAATTATGGTGGCAGATCGCTTTCTAAAGTTGGATGGAATTAAAAACTGTCCCTCCCATTTATGTAATAACGCGATAAGACCGATTACTAAACACCAACCATCGAAAGGATACTAGTTCAGTCTATTTTGTTAATTACTGCCCCTTTCAAATGAAAAATTATAGTTAGACTAAATAGTCCGAGGTATTTTTTACACTAAATTATGTAGAATTCATTAGACTAATTAATAGTCTCTGGCATCATGTGACATTCTGATACTGAAATTTTGGGGTGTAATTAAGGAGAAGCTAGCACAAGATTAGAACTTGGCGAAACTGACGTAAGTATTGCTCAGATCACTCATCAACTAGGGTGCAGGCTTACGTGACTACAGATATCGACTCAAACCTGAAAAGCTGAAGTCAGAATAGCAATCCAGCCAAGTCTAAACCACAATATAGCTAGGTCTGCTTTGAACATATGTAGCTATATCCCTGGATAAAACCTCGAATGCAACCGGAAAATAGTTCTTGTCCGAAAATTCGAAGAGTTACTCCATGCAAAATCCTAGGGATATCTACACTAATTTACTCCTCAACTTGAATTACATGTACAAAATTTTGTGTCCTAGATAATGATTTTTTTCAACTGTGTAGTTTCTGAAGAAACTCGAGAATAGATGTTGTTCTGCGCAGCAAATTTCAAATGGACCTTTGTTTCTGTTGTGCTGGATGGTTATTGTCCACTTTGGGTTGTAAAGTGCCTTATCAGAGAGGAAAATTCCATGGTGGTAAAAAACGAAGCAACCTCCTTATCCTCAACCAAAAAAATTAAATGAGAAATTCACGGGTTTATAACGTTCCATTTGGTTTCCCAATTATATTTTAAGATTTTAACTCTAATTTTAACTCTACTCACTACATAACAAAAATCAACTATTCAAAGTAAAAAAAATGGACCCCATACATAAACTCACATATAACTCCATTATACTCAATTCAATTTGTAATACTAAATTCTTTCAACTATTCATTACTTTTTCACATTTTTTTCTCATAATTCAACAACATAATCATTACAACTCAATTAAAATTAAAATTCAACTCAACTCAACTCTAAAACCAAACACACTATAATAAGTGATTGGGTATCACAACTTATTAGCTCGAACTTTTATGTTGGAAATAGGCCCAATCAACAGGTTTATAGGCTAAGTGGAATTTTACGTGTTATCAGAACGGGTTATGCTTCCGCGCACTCGTGTTGTCTCACACCACGCCAAGTCTAGTTTCGAGGCAAGCCAAATTGCACCTCATCTTAGTTCGGCCCAAGTGTAGTCCAGTCTCAACTCGTAGTCAGTTCTTAAGGCCGAGTGTTCAAGTTCACGTAGCACATGTAGGTGAAGTATCAAGACCACACGTTATCACGTGAGGGCGAGTGTTGAGACATATTGTCTTACACGGAAAAATTAAATAGAAATCAACGGGTTTATAAGTGATTGGATACCACAACCTATCAGCTCGAGTTTTGTTTCTGTTGTGCTGGATGGATATTGTCCACTTTGGGTTGTAAATTGCCTTCTCAAAAAGGAAAATTCCATGGTGGTAAAAAACGACCCAACTTCCTGTTTAGACTTATTGTCCTCCACCAAAAAAATTATAAGAGAAATTAACGGATTTATAAGTGATTAGGTACCACAACTTATCAGCTCGAACTTTTATGTTGAAAATAGGCCAAATCAACGGGTTAATAGGTTAAGTGGAATTTTACATGGTATCAGAAAGGGTTATGCTTCCGCGCGCTCGTGTTATCTCACACTATGCCAAGTCTAGATTCGAGGCAAGCCAAATTGCGCATCATCTTAGTCCGGCTCAAGTGTAGTCTAGTCCCAACTTGTAGTTAGTTCTTAAGGGCGAGTGTTCAAGTCCACGTAGCACATGTAGATGAAGTATCAAGGTCACACGTTATCACGTGAGAGCAGGTGTTGAGACATATTATCCCACACGGAAAAATTAAATAGAAATCAACGGGTTTATAAGTGATTGAATACCACAACCTATCAGCTCGAGCTTTTGGATTGAAAATGGATTCAATCGCTTATAAGTCTAGTGAAATTTTACGCATCCCATAATTTTTTCGGGTGAAACAAATCCTATAATTTACCCACTGCCAGAGGTCATCATTTATCCTTACCGGGAAAAAGATGTCTATCTCCTGGACAATGCATGATTAACTTATCTAGCTAATATAATTGCCTGATTACAAACTTATCTAGCTAATATGCCAATCCTTTCGGGGTTCGACTTTTGTCGGTGACCCTTTTGTATCTTTTTATTTAACCAAAAAGAAATGAAATAACATTAAAAAAAAATCGCGAGAAAGATCTAACTAATCATGTAGACAGCTTGTACACTATAAGGATTATGTCAAATAGACACAAAAACTTCCGTCGCTAATGATGTCGATAGTTCCTATCATTCTAATGGGGAAGGATTTGATCAGATGGAATATGTTCTATTCGTATTTACCCTGTCGCAAAAATATAGATGGATGATCAGTCCCAAGGAAGAGACCCTTAAAATGTTGAGTTGTCATGACCCACCCCTTCAAATGTTGTTGACTCTTAAATAATTGAACGGTCACTTAATTAGTTGTTCTCCATATATGTGCACGCGTACACACATATATATATGAATGGCAAAACAATTTAGTGTATATATATGTATATAACAATTTAAGGTCGACGTATGTTATTCATTCTCCTGTCGTGATATACAAATTACAACGTACTCTTTTTGAAATTTATAAAACATAAATTCCCCAAAGGGATATATAAAAAATAATTGTACATAATGTTCATGTATATATTACTATTAGATACCATGATCTATCGAATAGAGTTTTTTTTTTCCTTGTTGGTCATAAGTCGCAAGAAGAATTACTAAATTTGTGTTTTGCATTTTCTCAAATCTATATAATATGTAAACTTGACCACAAATTAATAAATAGGAGTAGAATCGTAAAATAAATAACATGTTATAGTCAAATTATGATATATCTGAAATTAAATTAATGGAAATATCTATACAATTAATTCATACAAACATGATTACATCATTTTCAATATGCATACAATTAATTATAAATATGTTAATTCTACACAATAAGTGGCATTGTACGGATCTAATAATTAATTAATACAAAAATATTTTACATTGATAATTTGCAGTATAATAAATAATACACTTAATTCTTTCATAAAATAAAATCTAAAGATTTTGATTTTTGTGATTTAAAGATTATTTTCATAGAAATGAGATTGATAATTGAAAGGATGTATATGAATTCATTTCGTAAATTATTTATTTGTAAATTGAATATATATTCAAAATTTTTACATGTCAATATAAACTATAATTCACATTAACTATTATTTTCATATTTAACTTTTTATTATAATATTTTTCTCACAAAATCCGTGCAACGTAGGGATTTAATAACTTAGTATGATATATCTCTTTAAGGTAAAGATATTAAGAAATTAGCGAGGCATGCACTATAAGTTATTTTGAGTTTTGCTCCTTCTACTAGCATCCATTAGCTAATTTTGAATCAAATGATAATATGTAAAACTGACTCAATTTTTCCGAATTAATTACATGAAATAAACAAGAAAAAAAACAAAAAAAGTAACGGGAACAGAAGATCTGCCAATGAAGAAGTCGCCATGGGAAATGGCGGGCCGCAAAGTGAGGCAGCTATGATATATGGATAATGTACAGCTGCACTGGCTAATAATGCTGGAAGGGAGGCTGAGCCAATCAAACCCAACCAAGGGCTCTTCGGTCTCCGTTAAGGCCTAGTCAGTCCCAATGAAGATCGAGATAAGCTGTTGACTGAATTAAACCCTAGATACTGGAATCTAATAATAAGGCCGCTAATATCTAGATGATGGTATTAGTCAAATGTGCTATATACTCGATGAAGGGGGCTTTCCTGTGGTGGCATAAGTCACTGACTCAGAAGCATATAGTATTGGATTCAATTCTCGTCAGTGTAATTTCCGTGTCTCGTTTTACCTATTGCTATTCTTATACCAGGACATAGAGTTCCCTTATAAGGAAAAAAAAATGTGCTATATAATTCATTAATTTCTTAGAAGCCATTATCATATGATGTAAGTTGAAACTTGAAAGTGCTTGCTCCAGCCCCTCTAAATCTTTATTTACGCAGACTGATGGAATATTTTGAATTTATACACAGAACGGCTTGCGCAAAACAGAATACTAAGTCGCTACTAGAATATTAAATTAGTGATATTCCAAACACTTTTGCTCATTTTTTGAATACTTTCACAGTTAATTCTTAGAATTATTTTTATTTTTTTCCTTTTTTTCTTTTGAACAACAACTCTCTCCCAAAGTCATATTAGAAGAGTAAGAACTTTGCACGGCGTGAGGTGATCAATATACGTATAAACCGTTGAGTGAAGATGCGGTATTTCATATATAGTGGATTAAGTAATACTAAGACAGTTTTCTCCATTGGCACTTGGTGGTAACGAATATATATGAGTATTGATGAGATGTAGTACAAGCACATTGAGATGGCAAAGTATAGTAAAGCAGATTATTACACTTCTACATCAACATAACTGAACTTCGACTTACATTTTAATCTGTTTGGTGAAGACAAACTTATCAATATGTTCTATGATGTACCACACGTGAACTGGGGAACGATGAATACATATTTTTGTAATTCAGAATTAATTTTGTTAATTTTTTTGGTAAAATTACAGATACTCTCAATTTATTAGTTGAGATTAATCTGATTTGGGTGTGTCTGTTACATAAAATTTTTCAGTGGGGTTGAGAAATATTTGCCACAATATGTATGGAACGATCCTTTTGGCGCAATTGGATTGTCTGCGCCTCCTCCACTGTGCAAGAGTAATAGGCAACATGACCTAGCTACATTTTTTTTCCCAATTATTTTCTATGTAGGGCTTGTACCCCAAATGTATTTTTTTTTCTCTTTCTATTTGGCTGCTGCTTTTATATATGCGCTTATGGACTCATAAGGCTCCAAGATGAACATTAACAACTGTTCTGAAAAAAAAAATGTTGAATCTTATGCAATGATTTAAGGAAAAAATTGTGGTTCTAATCATTTGAATTTTTCTAATATTTCACTTTATTATTCATTAACCAATTTATTCTCCTGCTTCAAAAGACAAAAATTCAAAAAAGAAAAAAGAAAAATCCCTGTTAACGCGGCACATGAAAAAGAAACCACTACCCAATCCTTAATTTAAATTTTCATTTTGTAATTGATTTGCAATTACATGGGTGATGAGAAATGGGGTTTAGTACAGTTGGAAGTACCATCAATCTAAAATCAAAAGAGATTAATCATATTGCATTGATTTACATAGTTAAACGCATTGTCCCTTTAACTAAAGTCTTGAATTCGACGAGTCTTGTGAAAGGAGATTAAAATCCATGATTTATCAAAGTTTTACAACTTTGGTTGATCTACCCGACTCGAATTTGGTCTGCCCCTAAAAGAACCCCGAATTTGGACTAGTTGAGACACGTTGGAATTCCAAATACACGGTGGTGCATAGCAAAAAATAAAAATATAAAGAGTTGTTGAAATTAATTTATATATGTTGGATTGTTCTTATCATTTTTTCGTTACAAAAGAAATCCATGGGATAATATAATGAAATAATCCCAATGACTAATAAAGGAGCATGAGGGGCATAACTAGTCTCACTATAAGAATCGAACTTGAAGTCTCTTAATGACGAGATGAAAGTAAGTGCAACTGAATTACACCATCTTTTTTCAAGTGTTCTTATCATTTTGTTTCTCTTTTGTCTAGAAGGACTCATGCGTCTCTTTGGTAGCGGTACGGTTTAACATATAGAGAATCGTATGTTCTAGCATAAGTCCACATATAAAACAACTTCTTCTGCCGAGGAAGGGAACAGTGATATATGGTATGGAATGAATAATTCCTGCAAAAATTCCAGTCCCCTTTGGATTCTTTTTACTACCAATTTGACGACATTCAGACTCCCCACCACACTTCTCTCTCTCTCTCTCTCTCTCTCTCTCTCTCTCTCTCTCTCTCTCTCTGAGTGTGAACGCAACAAATCCTCCCCAAAGAGATATCTTTGATTCCATACTGTATGCCAACGCGCTCATCCCCGGCCTAATTACACACCGAACCTTAGCATGTCGTAGAGACTACTATAGCGATCTCTCGAACATATATCGAAGAACCCGAGATTCGGCGTACAACAACGCCAATACAGATATGGAAGGAGATCACCATCACCATCCCCACCACCCCCACCATCACCACCACCATCGAAACTACGAGCTCCAGGTCTCCTTCTTCTCCACGAGTAACACCCAGAACGAAGACGACAGCACTGGCAACAACAATAACAATAACAACAATAACAGCAGCGGCGGCAATCCCCATACGATCACCGAGATCGGTTTCATCCCCTTCGAGGAGAGCCATGTCCTGGGGTTCCTCGCTCCGCCGCCGCCCCAATCCACATCTCACCTCGGTGGGAGCGGAGCCACACCTTCCAGCGTGGGGCTGAGCCACCAGGGAGGCAGCAGCAGCGGTGACGCTGCCATGACCAGATCTTCTAATTGGAACAGCGATCATCAGGTCGCCGTTCTTTTCGGGTTCGGGTTTCGTTTAAGAATTCTCAGATTAGGTTATATTTATTGTCCCTGCGTGTGCTGAGGATTATATCATTGATTATGTGTATTCGTGTTTCTTTTTTTGGGGTATAAAAGGTGGTGGGAACAGTGGATCCCAACTCCAAGGCCGCCCATAACGAGACTTGCAGTGGCAATGCTCCTCACGACCCCAACAGCTCTTCTTCTTGGTATAATCATTTCTCCTCTCTCTCTCTCTCTCTCTCTATATATATATATATATATATATGCAGGTATGTTCGTGTAATATATATATATATATATCTGTTTCTCTCCTCACTATGCAGAAGAGGATCCATAAGTAATATATATGGCCACTTTCTGTGGATAGTATTAGCACATGTAGTTAGAGAAGCTTATTAATGTGCTTAAAGATCGAGGTTTTCTCCGTGTCATTTCCCCCTTTTTTTCGTTCCGGTGTGCACCCAAAAAGAAAAAAAAAAATCAATCAGCGGCAGTGGAAACCCTTAAGTGCCGCTGCTGGTCCCATTCTATATGTGCTGATCTGAACGGTTTGTTAAATCATTTCTCATATGTACAAGGGCTTGGGTTTGATGTCTACTTGAATGTAAGGACGGTTCGAGTTTTACCGCATAGTAGTCTGTCTTACCACAAAAAAGAAACAACGAACCAGAGTTTTTGGTCGGTTCCAAACACATTTGCATATGTACACACACATGTATATATACATATATAGATATATATTTAGGGTTTCTTGAGAAACGGACATACATGATTTTCGAGTTTGATTCTTATGTAAGTACAAGTTTGTGTCTGCATATGCATTCAGCTGTTTGTTCCTCCTAATGGTCATGTCATATGTCCGACTTATCCTAACAAGGGGCATTGTTGGTATGGGGGCTTTGAATCAAATAAATACAGGTGGAGAAGCGCATCGACGACGGACAAAGGGAAGATGAAGGTGAGGAGAAAGCTGAGAGAGCCGAGGTTCTGCTTCCAGACGAGGAGCGACATTGACGTGCTCGATGACGGTTACAAATGGAGGAAATACGGCCAGAAAGTAGTCAAGAACAGTCTTCATCCCAGGTACCTATATTAATTAGTGATATCAACATATATATATATATGGCTGTACATCGTTCTATATCGGACTGCATAACATTTTCTTTTAGTGCATTCGGAACTTTGGCTTCGTATTCACGAAATTAGAAAAACAAAAGGCTCCATGTCTCAATACGTATACATGACTCAGTCCCGTCTCACTCAGTCACATCTCTTTCCGCACATCACACTATGTCCCAGAACAGCATATTTTGCGTATCTCCTTCTGTCCCTTCAAATGTCTTCTATATTTTCATTTAAAAAATGTTCTTTTATATAAAAGATCATTTTAAAATAAAAAATATAATTTAATATATATACAAATACTAATGGCTAGGTTATCTTCATCTCATGACCCCTTAATCTGCATTTGCAAATTCCCTCCCCCTTTTCCCTTTATGGCTGATTGTCTGAAATTGCACAAAAAATTTCACAAGCGAGAAAATTTGAGGAAATGAGCTTCGTTCAGTGGCATAAGTCATTGACTCAAAACCTCTTCATGCTCAAACCTGACTAGTGTTTAGAAATGTGTTTGAGAAAACCTTGCGGTTAAATTAGTTCAGTCTTTTAAGCTTGCAAAAAATCATAATAAGATGTTTGAAAGTACTTTATTTTAAATTATTGAGTACTTTACTGAAAAACCTAAGTAAAATTTTTGCACTTTGTTCACTCTCTCTCGATCCCCCCCTCAACCCACCATGCTACGTAACAGCGTGAACCCTAAGGTGAGAGACCGATAGGAGGAGTGAGTCGAATGAATCCTTTGGCTTTTTTATTATTTTGGACCTCAAAATCCTGCTATTAACCTTATTCTCAATGTATAAACATTTTTCTCAGAGTTCAGGTAATCTACTGAGTAATAATCTACTGGAAGTCTAGATAATTCATTTAATACGAGTAATTCACTCAAAATCTAGCTAATTAATATACATGAGATCTAAGTACAATTTACTAGATCCTGAGGAACTTTATTTTCAAAGCGTGGTATAATTATTTTGCAGATGATTGCACTCAAAAGATTCCAAGATATATATATATATATATATATATATATGTATGTATGTATGTATGTATAGAGATATATGCGTACTAAGCCACCAACTCTTATCTGAACACACCCACATGCGAATATTGGAAGTACGAGTCATCCAAGATTTTCAGAACATGATGAAAATGGCAATGTGGATAATATCATTGAAATCAGTTAATAACTGATTACAAACTTAAAAAGTAATGAGAAAGGGGCTCTCTTTGAATCACACGCTCGCTTGATATTGTCCCATGAAAATATGTTTCACAAATAGTTCATCATGGAGCTACAATTATTTTTTATACGGATGTACGGTTTTGCCCATGAATAAATACTTCTTGAACATTTTTAAAATTAGACAAATAGGCTTTGGACCTGTGGGATGACAATTATCGGTATAATATAATTTGAAATTCCACCCAGAGGGAGATCAACATTGCTGGTGCCTAGATCAACACTCGTGTTCGTAAGTTTTTAATATAGGACAGGAGAGGAGAGAAATTAGAGACACCGAAAATGAAACAGAAATTTTTTTATAAAAGATATCACATCACCTTCGAAATCATACATAATCATGTCAAATCTCAGATGAAATGAGAGGGAATAATTTTTGTTTGGTAGTATATATGTCCTCTTCAGAGGTAAGAAGTAGAAGAGAGAAACGCCAATTTCATCCGTACACTCATTAGTTTTGACTGTTTTAACATGGGGCATTAATACTATCGGAATGATATAGTGATTAATTAAACTTGACCTGTTGTTATTGGAAAGTGAAATAGGCAATAATTTAGAAGGACTCATTGGGAATAGACGAGGTCCGGTCACGGCTAAAGGGATCGGGCCTAAGTCAAGTTGAGGCTTTACGATACCTTCAACACAATTGTCCCCCAGAGGCATATGAGGCAGATCAAAAAATTCTGCCTCTGGAACATTTTGTTTTTTAGAGTAGAAGAGTAGGGTGTATATATATATATATATGCTAAATTTTGCCACCAAGATTTTTGTTGATTAGAATGTCCTTGAAAGATGTATTAATTATTGTCTTTTCTTTCTCTTTTGGTGGGGTGAGGGTATATGTATTATTGCTTTTAATCCAATAGAGGCAACAAAAGGACATATCATGGCTAAACAAGGCTAAATTCTATGCTTCTTAAAGATCATTTTTGTAGAGTAGTGTATGTCTTAGGAGGCGAATTATTACTTTTTTTTTTCCTTTTTTTCTCGACTAAATTATTAATACACAAATTTAATTGTCTATATGTGTTGTTGAGTCTTTTTAGTGGCCTATGGAGTGGATTGAAGTCTACAAAGGACTGAAAGAATTTCTTAATCTTTTACCCAAAAAGAAATTTCTAAATCTCAATACCTGGTGGAGAAAACGTTCCAAATGATGAGAGAAACTCCCTAGATATAGAAAAACCACGCCCAATTTTTTTTCTTTTCTATTCTTTTTTTTAATGAGTGATAATATAATTAAAGATTTAAATGTTCGCAGAATACACTAATCTAAGAGAGCTCAAAACTGAACCAAGAGAACAACTAAATAAATGGAGAAATACATGTCAAAATTGCAAAATCATAACCTATAAGAACATTTCCGAAGCTTGAGATGCAGGCTAGGGATAGACAGAAGCCTTTCCTTCAAGTTATTAGCAACAATCTACTGATGAGTTACTCGCGCAGTCGTATTTCTGCACAGCTCTAATTGAAAGGTCCTTTCATTTTGTTCTCTCCAAATATTGCACGGCCTGGGGCCGGACTCACATGTCCAGTGAACTTGCAAGGTGTTCTCGTAAACTGTGAGATTAGTCGGACGAAGTCCGGACACCCTCGTTATTAAAAAAAATTGAGAATAATATTACGGAGAGCCTTTCGGTTCGTTTTTCAAACATAGGTTTGTAAAAACAATCTTGATTATAGAAAAAAAAAATGATCTTATTGGACTTTTTAAATATGCCTAAGTTTGGATGGAACAGAATTTGAGGCAGCAGAGTGATGATGTCCAGTGCCAGTTCTAGCTGCATAGGCATATTACTGGTCCCATATGTGTACAGATCAGTTACTTCACAATATATATTATTTAATTTTTTTTCCGGTTACAGCTTCACATTAGATCTTATAATTTCATTACATTTCGAACATTGATACATATATGATATCGCCAGCTTGGTGAGTTTAAGGGGCTTATTGATTTCTGATGAATATTTATGCACTGTTAGCTAGAAAGCATTGCTTAATCGCACAATACTTATGTTTTTTCCCCCTAGTTTTCATCTCGTTTTAAAGTTTTTAGGTAAGGAAATAAGCACAATTGACCATGGATTGAACATTTGAAGAAATTAAATATAATAAGAGGGGAGAGTGGATATTTCAAAACATCGTAACTATAAACCTAAACCATGGGAGTTCTTATTCCTTTTTCTTTTTCTTTTTTTCCAATAACATGAATTTATCCATGGATGCATAATGTTCGGATTGCAAGAATGCATAGACAACAAAACATAATGTATGTTTTCGGGAAAACAAAGGAAAATATACATAATGTGTGTTTGGGATTGTTTTTTCATTCACCGCCTCGTATACAAAATATAGTTCATTTACCTCCGTAAGTGAAAATTATTCATTCAATCTCATCTTCGTTACAAGGTTTTGGGACTATAAGAACATACTAATACCTGTTCCCATGATTTGCTCTAATCTATACCTTGATTTCTTATGTCAACCTGAATCTCGGTCGTAGATCGATAGTGTATCATCGTATCCTTTTCTTGTGTATATATACACATATATGTCGGCATGAAAATTGTAATGGTTTTTAGTTTCTCTCCTAATTTTGGTTGTAGAAGCTATTATCGTTGCACGCACAACAACTGCCGGGTCAAGAAGAGGGTCGAGAGGTTATCTGAGGATTGTCGAATGGTGATAACTACCTATGAAGGCAGACACAATCACTCGCCGTGCGACGACTCCAACTCCTCGGAACACGAATGCTTCTCCTCTTTCTAGTAAGCTATCTTGATCAAGCAAAGAGCCTGAAAACTGTTCATGTTTCCCCGTAATTTATGTCCTAGCTAGCGTGTAATTAATAACAATGTTGTTTGGTCATATATATATATATATATATATAGATATATGTATATCGTAATGCAAACGGAACGACATAATGTACTTCCACATGTTTTTACCAGATCATCAATTAGTTGGAGGTTTACATATATATTTGAAGACGTTCAGGAGACTATATGTTTGGCCTGCTCGTAAATACTCAGTATTTCATGAAAACAACGTTACAAGATAGAAATTGCGCATTTGGAGTTTGATTTTGGTTAACGGTTTCCTTGAAGGTTTTCTTTGTTAATGTTGAAAAGTTTCCGGATGACATTTCTCATGATGCTCATTTGGTCGGTAATTAAAAGTTTCTGCCTTGTTCCATTGAGCTAAAGGTCAAAAGTAAGGCTGATAGAAATATTCCTGGCCCAGACCAAACGATGATCAAGTGTTCATCTGCTCCTATTCTATCCGGTTAGCATGACGAGTACAAGTGAACAATCCCTCATGCATGCGAAGGTTTCTTCTTTGGGGTGATCGGTGTTGTTGACTTGCTAATTTTATCGGTTACGAGTACTGTGTGTAGCTAAGCTATCCGTAAGGTTTGCTACAGCTATTCCTATATCGAACCAAAGAACCAAAGCTTGGTCCTGCTGAAAGATTCGCAGCTTGGAGATATTTTCCCGCACGTAGCCCAGTTTGTTTTGCTCCAATTATATGTTCTTCTCGGGACTGCTGCACGTTCATTTTGGTTAACGATGCCATACTACACCAATACATGGTATACTCGTTACACAAGGCTGCCTTCAGTTACAGAGAGAGCTCATTTTTATGACACGGTTAATATTGATAAGCCACTTCTTGAAGAGAGCTCATCAAATTTTATGTCCAAAATCGGGATCACTTGAGGCGCCATTAACTTCTTGAAAGTTCATCAATATTTCCAAAATCAGGTTTCACTGAGGCACCATCCTATCTTCGTTCTTTGTGAAAATTCTAATTCTCGATCGGTCTTCGAAGTAAACCTGTCTAAATTTTCTGCCTTCGCTCCCTATGTCATGAAATTTTGAAGAATTGTAAGCTTGGCTCTGGCCATCTGGAATAGGGAAAAACCCAGCATTGCTAAGCGGAAACAGAAAAACAATCCGGTCGACCAGCTATCGATTAAGGACCGAGATCAATTCGAAAATAAAAAGTTGATGGCCGTCAATGGAGTTTCACGGGTTTGGGTCTTCACAGAAAGCTGACTCGCCCTAGAATCCTAAAACCCTTCGAAGAAAATCATACCCTGCAGTAACAATCACCCTTGACCTCAAACCAAGAGAGAGAAATTTAGTAGGACGTCATCAATCCTTAGTCACTTTTGTCATGCCTAGGCTACAGACTCCATTTTTCTTTAAGTTCAAACTTTCATTCCGTTCGATTTAAAGTTCGAATATAGTACCGGATACAACTTAATTTTCGAGACTTCCCATGATAAACTAAAGTCAACCTGATATGAGTTTGATATCTAAAACAGCTGGTTGCTTTTCTCATGGTCCTCCTTCGATCAGTCACTTTATACACCCATTAGGATTGGTGGTCCTGTTAATTAAATCTCATCAATGTGACCATCTGCAATCTTCAGCATCGCTATCACCATCACCATATTCAAAATAATCTTCATCAACATCAAACCCATCCTCATCTTCAAATGAACGATCTATGTCTTCACCCGATGTGGTGCTGCTTGCACTCTCTTCCTCTTCCTTTTCTTCCCCTTCTTCCAGTTCACTATCTGTCTCTCCACTCTCAGTTTCCTCCTCATCAGATGTCTCATCAGGATAATCGTTTAGTGGATTGTTCTCAGCTGCAAATCATATACCAGGCAACCCAGCAAGGTAATAATAGGCACTTTAAAATGATTGTAAAGAGACAACAGTGAGAGAGAGGAGGAGTACGCTACCATTAGAATCATCAGTTTCATAGTCCGAATCAGGTCCATCATAGAAATCATCAGCATCATCAACTTGCACCCTAAAACAAAGCACGCATACACAATTATATGAGATTCTTACTATACATGGACGAGGATAAATAAGAAGTTTACACAGAACTTACAAGGGTAAAGCATTGAAAGCATCTTCCTGTATCATGTCCCCATCGTCTTGCATGACATAGTAATCGTACACATAATCATCTTTTGCTCCTGTTGTAAGCGCACATGCGCCCAGCCACGCGAATAAAGACATGAAGAATCCATTCGTTCAGTTGGCAAGGACTTAAATAAAGTATATTTAAGATAGAGAGATCGGAAGATGAAAGTTCTATAATGGCAACCTTGTCGGGAAGCATGCGCATGCAAATCTGATTCAATCTTGACAGCAGCATCAGGAATGAACTCCCTCAACAGGGGCAGGTAACTAGACAACATCCTCTGATCCTCCAAAGATACGGCTCTGCATTTATATTGTGAGGCAAACTTTTTAGGAAGCTCTTTTCTGAAGATGACAAATCAGAAATAAGTATCGAAGACTTACTCCTCTGGAACCTGTTCAGATTTTTCTTTCTCATCAATTCGTACCACATCATAAAAATGATACATTTCATGAAGGGCTTTGTCATCCTTCATCAACTTTTTTCCCCGTCTACTCCAAATTTGTTCAAATCGAGCATTTTTTGCCAAAACCTGTAAGTAAGGAAATAAGGTTAAGTAGGTCATAATGGGAGCAGTGAACAATATGAATCATCACCAACTTAAATCACCTCTTTTGATTCTCTTGCTTTAGACAACAATTTCTCTCGTATCTGCCGATTGAAGATGCAGAAGTGTAAGATATAAATCAATAACATGTAAAAGTAAGGGATGGCTCAAAGCACATGCATGAGAGAGTGACATAGAGCAGGGAAAAAGGTTGCTTACATTCTGCCCTCTAAATGTGCTTTTTCTTTCTTCATTCCTTGTTTTGGATTCTGACCCTTCAGAACATGTTGGCTGCCAAGAAAGTCAGCAATAGATTAATCACTCACCACTGTATTCTTTGTTTGTCCAGATAATAAGCAGAAGATCTCCAGATTATTACATTCCTTACATAAATATAACAGGGGCATGGGTACAGACCATGAACGATTGGAAGAGCTCAAATGTTGCCACAGAGCTGCCTCTTGTTTCAACATGTTTGACCAAGACCCTTTTAGTCCTTAGTTCCTCTTCTGCGAATACAAAATGATAGTGGAATTCAATCCAATTGCGTAAGAAGAAAAGAGATTATGCTTGAAGAATTACACGTGGAGATCCATGAGCTGTCAAATGATTCACTCGAATAACATTTGATTCTGCAATTCATGGACATGCACCAGAATCATTCAACGTCCGGTCCTGACACAGGCCTAACTTTTAAAACAGTAAAAGATGATCAATGGTCTGACAGGACACAGGATTCTGGTGCAGCAGCCCGAATAGATTTATGATATCAATCATTTTGATCACCTCCGAGGGATTTCAACTAAAAAAATTCAAAGAGAATGTCTTTGGTCGATTCACTCTTTATACATCAGTTCATAGATAATGAGCTAATTTACGATGAGAAACTGCAATTAAAAAAACACCTTTTCCAGATGAACCAGAGATGGACAGCTTCTCAAAATCCAACAGGGGGCGCTTGAGAGGCCTTTCGTTGATTTCAAGCCCTACCAGCGGTTCACAGAGGAGGACAGGGGTCACGAAAAAGGTTCCCACAACAATGCGTCACAGATACAAGAAAATAATGAAGTTGCGGGAACACTCACAAAAAGCATCCAACAGGGAGTGAGAGGCCTTCCGCTTCACCCGAACGATCAACGGCTTATCATCATCTTTGGGACCCGAAGAACCACTGTGGTCAGTTTCCATAGATTGTAACCAGCAACCAGCTAATGAAACTCCAGTAGAAGAATGAGCTCCCTCTAATCAAACCCTAAACAATGCCAGAAAATTTACCCACAACAAGAAAAGCGAATTAGCACGTCGCATAGCATCGCCTTCTGAAAGAACAACAACGCTGATTGCAAACGTTTCTGAACTGTACCCATTGTTCAGAAGACAATCAACAGTTGAAGAAAGACCAGACACAAGGAGAAAGGCTTTAAGCTACAAGCTAGGAGACAAAATTGATTCTTTCAATTCAAGGGTTTCCGATGCTTCGTTCAAGAAGAGCTACAGCTACTCAAGAGTGGAAAAGCCAAGTACCCAGCACCGCAAAAACAGTGCATAGAACCGAGGCATCCCTGATCATTATCACCATCTTCTTCTATTATGCTTAATATCACGCAGTCTCAATCAAACACGAAAGAGGAAGCTGAGAAAACAGAGCATGGAGTGCAGAAGTGAAATTGAAGGAAGGATGAACCTTGGAAAACCAGTCACTTGAGTCGGAGGCTTCACGGAAGTCGCGGGCGCCGGGTGCAGTAACCGGAGGGAAAGCACGAACGCCGGATATGGCGGAGAAGCTTTCGGGTTTTCCTTCTGAAGACGGAGACGACAGACATTCAGCCCCTTCGCCAATGGACTTCGTTCTCCACTTCTCTTTTTTTTCTTTTTTTCTCCACCCGGTATCCGGCTAATTCGACCGACTAATCTAGTCAAATCGAAACGATTGTTAAATAGTAAAAACTGTCCCAATATAAATTTTTTTCATTCACAAAACTCTTAATTCATTCTTCATTTCTTTTATGAGACATCTTTTTTTTTAAATATCAATTAAAAGTGGATCGAATCGATTGAATTAGACTTGTCAACAACGTATAAAACTTTGAGTACCCACGAAGAAAACAAAAAAGTTATTTGTGTTCTTTTTAGGGATGATCTTGGGACGGATTTGGAACATCTAACTCTTTCCCGCTCCTTCCCATCTCCAAACTCGTTAAGTAATTGGAAAACTTAAATCCTTCGCATGAAGTTAACGGGCCTCCACCAATAACCTATTTTCTATTCATTAACCTGTTAAAAGAAGCTAAAATAAGTACAATAACATCGGTATTCCAGTACACGATATCTAAACATAGCACCACCAAATTACAATATAATTATACAACCAGCATATACTTCACGAATTTCACTCGAATAACATGAAGAAACAGAGCTCCACGACTTGAAGAAGTAAAACTCCTAGTCCTAATAACAAATATATCCAACAGCTGCAGCAAATCACAAAAAGAGATCAAATAAGAGGCGGCAGAGGAAGAAAAATATGAGAAGAGAAGGGGCAGTAAATTGTGAAATCAACCCTAATTGAATTAATAGGATATTTTGTAAATTTAATGAAATTTAAACCCTTCTCAAACCCTACAAGATTTTGACAAAAAATTCCCAAAACCTTATAAAACCCTTTAACGCCCTGATAGGGTTTGAGATGGATCAAAATCCATTTAAAAAACTCATAATCATCCCTATTTCTGTTCTTTTTTTTGCTGAATAGCCCTATTCTTTTCCCTTATAGCTAAAATTGAAAATTTTCATAAATTTAAGCACGACCTTTCCAATTTGATTCGGTTGTGGTCAGTTGTATGTTTTCTGTTAAATTTTCTATTTTCTATTTGTTTTATATTGTATCTATTCATGCTTCATTTGTGAGTGCAGTGGCGGTTGCATAAGTGTTTTTTTGTTGATTTTAAGCGAAAACAGTGTTTGGTGAACTATTTCAATACCATAGTTTGGTTAATTTTAGCGGTGAAAAATGTGATTTTCTCCAACAAATTAACAATTGCTTATAAAGATTGCTATTGCTTATTCTCTATTTTAAGTATTAATTTTAATTTCAACAGTTTCATATTATTACCTCCCAAAAACCTTTGCTTATGTTGGCATCAATACTTATTTTTCAACAATTATATTTAAGCACTTTTGATTCAGCAACATCACACCCAAACCAAGCCTAAACTAGCCATATTGTGCGGATGTCTATTATACTTCCAGTGTTTCACGAACTATTTCAAAACCATAGTTTAGTTAATTGCGGTGGAAAATGTGATTTTCTCCAACAAGTTAACAAGTACTTATAAAAATTGTTTTTGCTTATTCTCTATTTTAAGTATTAATTTTAATTTCGGCAGTTTCATATTGTTACCTCTCAAACACGTTTGCTTATTTTGGAATCAATACTTATTTTTTAGCAATTATATTTCAGCACTTTTGACTCAGCAACATCATACCCAAACCAAGCCTAAACTAGCCATGTTATGCAGATGTCTATTATATTTGTGGTAAATATTTTTTAATTATTCTCTTATTTCAATCTTGCAAAGGTTTTTAGGTGTTCCTATTTCTTATGTGAAATGTTACTCTTACTTTTGTTTGACAAAGAAAATGGGTTTTTTTTGGGGAGCTAGGGGCCGAAGTCAAAGAAATACAATTAAAGTAATGCAAAAACGAGGAATGGAAACCCCCTACAATATCTCCTAACATAAAGTGACCTAACCCATTAGGAATAACATCAAAAATATGAAGACCCAAAGGCAAAGAAAGAGCTCGCCTAGTTAGCCAAGTTTGCACAATATGTTATCCTCCCTATAAGAGTGGCGAATATCCACCTCCCATCACGATCAAGGAGCTCCTTAATGGTCAACAAGATCCTGCGAAACGAAGGAAGTAACATGATAATCCTGAAATTAGCTCCTTAACAACCTAGGAATCCACCTCGATCTAGAATTGTATGTTGAAAGCCAAGCCCCTAGTCTAGCTCTAAACATGAAGCAACACCCCAAAGTTCAACCACAACAGAAGATGCAATACCAATTGTTAGGGTCTTGGTTTTTGGACCTGATCACGTGCAAGCCACGAGCCTCAAACTTCCACGATCGACCTACAAAAAAGGGGGAGAACGGGAGGGAATCCCGATTTTCCTCTCTGATACTTAAATGAGAGTGTGCTCAGAAAGAATAAAGAATTGAAATTAGGGTTTTAGGCATACCTAGAGGTATTTATAGAGGATTGCTCGTGATATCTATTCGAATATTGTAATTCGCTTGAGATATTTAATACGTAGATACTCTTGCCAAATTTATCATTAGAGATAAGATAATATCTCATGGAGACATTAATAGAATATTCTAAAGACATATCAAGGATATTAATAGATGTATAAGAGATATAGATAGAGAAATATCTTTAATAGGATTTATTTACTGATTCGGGGCATCAAGGTGGGCTCAGGATGTTAAACTGAGTTCGGCATATCGTTTCAATTTTCTGGTCCCTAACATAGCCCCCCATTTCGGTGAGTTCAAGAGTTTTGCGGGGGTGGATCAAAGGCACATACTCGTTGTTATCGCGTTACAAGCGATGCCCTTGTTATGAGAGTCTTCAGCCATTGCAGTAGGAGCGATGGCCCCGTTGTAAGAGGTCTTCACATCATTTGCTAATCCTTGCAAAAGAAAACTCTGCCTTTATCAGGCGTTGTCGCTTCCGTCGAGGAAGACTCCGTTCTTGATTATCGAACATTGTTTTTTAGCCCTTGTTCATTGGGCATCCCTTCGCTTTAAGGAATGAAGGTAGGTATCACTTAAGCGATGGCTCCTTTATTGAGGAGTCTTAGAAGTTACTAGCCCTTATATGTCGAGAATCCCTTCGCTTTAAGGAGCGAAGGTGGGCATCACTTCAGGCAATGGCTCTTTAATGAGGAGTCTTACTTTATCATTGAAAGAGTATGCGTTCCATAATGACTACAATCATGTTGTCTATTAGGATAAGCACAAGAATATGATGTATGGAAGAATACTCTGAATACTATACATTATTCATAAAAGAGTTTCTCACTAAAGTTCATCAGTGAAATCCTAAATAGAAAAAAAAAGTGCTTAAACTGAAAAGCATGAACGAATGACAAATCAAATAGCCTATCTAACAAATCATTCCTTCCACCATGTCACCTCATTTGGCGCCATTTTCCTAGTTCTATTTTTGGTTATTACCTTGAACGAACACCTTCAAGTGACCAGCTTGTATGAGTCTTTCAATGTCATATTTGAGAGCTCTACGGATGGCATAATAGGGCTAACCTAATTATCAAATAAAAAGAAGCACTCCCTTCAAATTAATAATTGCTTTTTTTTAGACCTTGCTTTTGAAATTGGACAACTCTTTCTATACTTAACCATCCGATTCAACTTGAAAATAATACTAATATAAATCTACCCATAGGTCCCCCCATCATATATATATATATATATATATATATATATACACACTAGATTGTTATTCTACATAAATAACACCATCTTTAAATATGCATTACAAAATATCTTAAAATTTTATTTTATAATATATTATAAAACAAAAATCAATATCCTCATTAATATTATATTCATTAGTATAATATAGCATATGAACCATAAGTATGATAAGCCATGACTATAATTCAATTATTTGTTTATAGGAAAATAATTTCATAAGAAAGATGTTGGCGAGTTTACGAACTAGTTAATAACACATAGCACATGGATGCTGAAAATATGTTGCTCACCATAATATTTATTAGGGATCGTGGAACTTATGTATTGTAGAGTCAATCTATTAATAAGGCCATGTAAGCACATGCCTTTGATTAAAATTCATCAAACGGGGCATTTGCTCGATCAAAATTATTAGGCAAAAGTTTCTTACAAATTGTCGGGCTTCTCAAGTTCGTTAGATGGATGGATCCGACGGCCGAAAAGGATTTGGTAGAGAGATGTTATTCGTTCAAATCCTCTTATTCGAATTACTAATAAAACATCGAACCATTTGGTGAAACTTGTCAAAAAATTTGATTTATAATATTACTAAATTTTATCTTCAATTATTATTATTATTATTATTAATAAATTTATCCCCAATAATTATTTCATTTGGTGAAAGTTGTGAAAAAATTTGATTGACAATAACAATAATATTATTATTTTTTATCTTTAGTTATTATTGTGATTTAATAATAACAACATTTAATAACAATAATAATAATAATAATAATAATAATAAATTTAAGGAAAAATTGCACCATATATCTCAATCTTTACATGTTGTCTTAGTTTTATCCCAACGTCGATTTTTTTTTAGGTATCTTAATGTTAATGATTTGATTTCAAATTTATTCCGCCGTAAAAGTTACATCCATTTCTTACGGAAATGCAGACGTGACACGTTAATTGCTTGATGGAGCTGACGTAGAGAGAGTGTGAGTCCTGATATAAGGGAAAAATTACACTACGCATCCCAACATTATTGTTGTTTCTCAGTTTTATCCTAAACTTGTGATGCTTTCTTTATTTTATCCCAACATTTTGATAGTTTCTTAGTTTTATCCCAATCTTTTATTGTTTTCTTAATATTATCCTAACAGGTTAGGATAAACTCGAAAAATTATGAAAAAATTGGGATAAAATTGAGAAAAAATAAAATAAAAAAAAGTTGAGATAAAATTGAAAAAAAATTAAAAGGTTAGGATACATTGCTATTTTTCATTTGTTTTGGGACCCACACACTCTCCACATCAGCGCTGTCAAGCAATTAACGCGCCACGTCAATATTTCCATAAAAAAATGGATGGAATGTTTACAGCGGGATAAATTTGAGACCAAACCATTAACGTTAGGATACTTAAAAAAAATCGACGTTGGGATAAAACTAAGATAATATATAAATGTTTGGATACACGACGTTATTTTTCCTAAATTTAAAATGAATAATATGCTAGTTTCACAGGTCTACATAAGGGTAGAAGAAGGAGAAATTCAAAATTTCATACTCCTGAAACTATATCCCATGACCTACTAGAAGAATATGAGTAGATAAAAGTGTTAAAATCGTCGACTGAGCGCCCAAGCGTGACACCTCTATAAGTATCCACACCGATTACGTTAACGGGTCTTCGAGATTGGGGTTGCTAGCGGCCAAGTTCGAAGGAAAACACCGGTGCAACACCTAAAATTATTAGACTCGTGGACCTATTGGAGTTGAACAATTCAATCGAATTTTCCAACTTATACACATATATGTATATATATGCATACACACATGTACATGCAGATCAATATATCGGGCTCATCTCATGAGCTTCTCAAGGGAAAAGAAACCAAGCTTCCATGATCGGTGTGGGATTAGGAAAAACATGGTTTCCATAAGCCATGTGTATGTCTAAATGTACACGTATGAATGGCCCATGTGTATCCCATAAATGACTAGCAATGCGTCAAGGTAAATGCCATCCCTTGATTTGCCCATGTGTTACCACAAAAGGCCATGCATGTATTGAATAGGTGGTTCCATTTCGAGCCCCGATATGTCTCTCTTTCGTGTATAAATCTAGTCCAATTAATCTAATAAATCGAGTCTCATTAATCAGCAAATTTAATCTCATTAAATATCTGATTAATTGGTCGCACCTTAAATCATCTAATCTCTGTTAGAAAATTTTATTGTTTTAAAATATTCCGTCGATTTAGTCGCCGTGTGTGACTTTGTAGATTTCCGATTACGTTTACAGTAATATCGAAACCTCTATTTCAATACTATAAACAACGAGTAGCATCTAGCAGTGCATCACTACTATTCAAGTAATCGGAAAGTCAATTGTTCGACGAACTTGTGACTTATGTTACTGTGCAATACAATCTCTTTGTCATCTATATCTCTATTGAGCCCAAGACATGGTCAATGTTATCCTTTTATGGTTCAATCTCTATTTCTTGGTTTACTAAGTAAGTCTATCAAAACAATGAGCTCGATATCCCTATATCGACTCATTTGGGTATGTATACATTTTTAGACTCTATCCACCAAGCAGTCGTGTGATACCACTCCTGTTATGTAAGAGGGACAAATCCTATTTTTGTCACTCACATTCATCTCCATGCTCCGTGATATAACCAATAACTGTCTTTATAACCAACCTATTATGGTGGCGTTTGACATCATTAAAATATACGACATTACATGTAGAAATTCATAGCGCAAGCCAAAGGATCACTGCACCATAGTCACTATGAAATCTGTTAATGACAATCACGTAACAACCCATGTAGGAGTCTTATGGCAGGTCAGTTCAGTATACATTACTCATAATGTATACATATGGTGTGACTCGATGTCTTAACATCCATGACTTATGAGACTTAGTCATCAATCAACACTTACATTAGACTAGCCGCATTATTGTCTTCTTAATTAACGATAATACCCCAACCATGGACGTTTAGGAATAGTGTTCAGTGATCGTAGAATCTCACAATCAAGTCCACTTGATGCCTATTAAACCTACTATTCCAAGAACGTGATTATGTAAAATTAATATTTAGCGCAATCCGTAATAACAGAAATGCCTCGTATTATAATGAAATACATGTCATAGTATAGAACTAATGACAGATTGTCTCTATGGCATACACAAATTCCCGCCATAATATTCTCTTTGGTGATGGGTTCAGTGATCAAGGATGTACAAAAGTTGTTGTGACATCTTCCTGATGCAAAGCACGAATTAGTTAGAAGGGAAGCCGATACTTGTACTATATTGGTCACTATATCACTATATTGTCGAGAGGGAGATGGAGCAATGCTGATTAGGTTTATAGACTCCATCTTCTTTTCTGAGTTGGTTGTTAAGTGACTATAATGTAGTGGTTGATTTTGAGTTTCATTCTTTCATAAATGCCTTTTAGAGCATCTCTAAATGGTTATATTTAAATAATGATTTCGAAAAAGAAACCATACTAATAGAAACCTTCCAGCCCCTACACCAACCCCCTTGCGGACGTGTCCGGTGCTCTCTCATCTTCCTCGGTGAGTAGATCCTAACGCTTCCATCAATAAATATAAATACCCTTCACTAGAGTTTTTTATGGCTTTTGTCCCGATCGACCTAGTCTGACTTCTCCTTCTTTTCTCTAGTGGTCTATAGATCTCTGGCAGTTTTCTCCTCCCATAATCTTCGGTGCACGGCTTGAACCTTGCTCCCACTTTTCCGACGAAAACCTATGACAAACTGACCTCCTCAAGAACGATTCTTAGGTCCGCACATAAGCACTAGTTTGAGTAGACAAAGCTGTTATTCTTCAAATTTTTGAAGAGCCGGGGTTGATCCTCTTGGGTCTATTTGAATCTTTAAAGATCCAAAGCTGGTAGGCTAAGTACAAAGCGAAATCTTTATTTTTATGTTTGAATAGCCTTATTTTGGTATATTAGTGTTGTTTTGGTTGGACTTGCCTTGTTTTGTCTGGTGGAGGCCTATACCGATTGAGCTCTGGGCTTCTAAACGGTTGAGATTCGCCATCATCCATCTTAACCTATCGTTGTATGAGGCTAGTAGGTCAAGATCGGATCCGAATCTTCACTTTGTGATGTTTTTCTTTAATGAAAGTCTTATTTTGGAAGATTCTTGGGATTGATTTTGCTATGCCCGCCTAGATAGGTTACTATTTGGGCTTATGTTATCCAAAATGCTCGAGAATGGTCGAGATTAGCCAACATCAGCCTTACCCTGACAAGGTCCAATAGCTCACTGCTCATTCAGAGGATGATGTGCATTAACTTGAGGTTCCCATTGTAAGCCCGTTAGTGTTGGGATATGCTCAAGGCCCTATTGCGGAAATGCTTCGAAGATTTGGAGCAGATTCCTGAGGTCAAAGAATGATTTTGAGGATCCCTCCCACCTTCACTAGGGATCCTTATGGCTAGTATGAGGTTTTGATCAAGGTTTTAGAAGACTTTACTACTTGAGGTGAATTATTTGGTGATGTTCTATAGAGTGATGCTTTGAAGCCCATTAGTGATGTTCGCTTTGTATTTTTCATCTATTGTTCTTGTCCTTTAATTTTTTTGAGCATTTTTTCTAAAATGTTTTTTAGTGATGAATGAAATCCTACTACTACCGAGAATAAAAAATGCGAATAAAGATCTGTAGATAAATTTCTATGCTCTAATTAAGTAATAAAATCTCTATAATATTATCATATTGATAATCTGGTGCAATATAATATAATGAGGTTAGGGATTCTTTTATTTTTTATATTTTATATAATATAATATAACGAGTTTAGATATTTATATGTAATTATGCGGAAGATGGGAGCACTTCGTAATTAATTGAAAATTTACTAATGTGAAACGGAACGAAATCGGACCTTATCTGCTTTCATCAAGCGCGAACTCGAAGGGGGGAGCAAGGACACTTTCTTAGAACCAGAGGACAGGGCCGACAACGAGGTGGAGGCAGACCAGACCCCGACAGAACCCTAGACAGGGCCGGCGACGATGCTTCTCCAACCCACTCTCCACCACCACCGCATCCCTTCTCTCTCCTCCACCGTCTGCTACTCTAACCCTCTCCCTCGCTCTCTCAAGCTCCCCCACTTCGTACTCCTCCAAGGGCCCACCAGGAGGGCCGTCGCGTGCTCTATTTCCCAGGTTCACGGCTATGGCGCTATGGACTACGAGCGGAGGCCCATGGTCAAGTGGAACGCCCTGTACAGGAGGATATCCCTGATGGAGAATCCCGAGCTCGGCTCCGCCTCCGTCCTTAACCAGTGCGAGGACGAGGGCAAGAAGCTCACCAAGTGGGAGCTCTGCAGGGTCGTCAAAGAACTCCGCAAGTTCAAGCGCTACAGACAGGCCCTTGAGGTAAATAAAAATAAAATAAAATTTCAAGAACTCCCTTCGGGTTCCTTCCCTTTTTCCATCTGATTGTTTGTCGGCTATGGAAAACGGGGATTTTTATGGTTGTATGTATATCCTCGTCTGCACTGCAGTTAGTTTGGTCGTTGAATGTTTGACTGCTTCCATGGGGGGATATCTGATTGCGGTTTCTGGGATTCTTCATAACACGCAATGGGCCTTTCTATTGATTGTGGGTCATAAGAATTTCCTAAGTCGGGTTTTCTTTACGTTTCCATTTTCTAGGTGAGCAAGCGGTTGCGGCAGGTCTGTGGGTTTCTTAGTTTGTGCTCCTTTTGATGATTTTAGGATTGTCTTTGAATCTTGGGCTGCATCTCATTTTTTGTTCTGTAGGACGTGTTAATCGATTGATTCTCTCGCTGCAGTCCTTTTCCTGTTTGGTGTTTCGGTTGTGATGCCATGACCTTATTGGCTGCCGAGTAAGATGAAACAAAATTAGTTTCTATAAATTACTTTAGTATTTACCGCTGATGTTGCAAAGAAGTACAAAGCTTAAACCTAGAGACAAGTGACCTAGTTGTAGTCAGTTCTGCGCTAGAATAATCCCCGAGGCTACAGTAGAAATTGCAAGCTTGGATGCAATAAGTACTGCTTGTAAATGGAGATTAGTTAGCTGACCTACTCAACAGTATAGAGAAAACGTTACTTCAGCTTTGACCATAGAGATCTGTCTGTCGTCAGGGAAAAGTATGACAAAGGTTAGGTATTTAAGCTTGAGTTATTTCTCCTTCAGTAACTCCTTTCAGATATTGCCAATGACCAGACTATTCTTTGAAAAGAAATTTTCTATTAACACTCTGGTTGTACAAACTTTCTGTAAAGAGTGCGAGTTACTTTTGTTCTGGACAATTCATTTATGCTGGCAGGTGGCAGGGGTATGCGTGTGTTAGTTGGTCTGAATGTCATTACAAATTTATGATATCTAATACATTTTGCTTGAGCACAGTCAATTTAATCTGAAATCTTGAATAGTTAGTTTGTATATAAAACTGATGGTGAACGATTCACATCTTACTAATAAATCATGGTACTCAGTCCATGGTAATCATTCTAAAGTGACCGGAATTTTTACCCTACAAAATCTGCTCCTACATTCGAGGAATTGTACCCGATGTTCATGACTGCATTGTGATTCTTTCAATGTTCCTTTTGTTTAATCGTACTTTTTTAAGGCTGTCCTTTTCCTGTTGACATTTTAATACACCAGAATTCAATTATTTAGAATAGAAATAAGTAAGGCTTTTGCATATGGTATAATTATCATGTTCCTCTTGTACTGGTGCTGAACTAATGAGGAAGCATGGGATAAGAAACGTTTTGAGCAGAACTTGAACGAACATGCATAATGAAGATTACTGTGTTTAAACAGTCCTTCAATAATGAGTAATGTGTGTGGATGATAAGAATCTCGTAGGGTGCAAGATGGTCTCTATTGTGAAAATGAGTCTGATTGGATGTACAAAGAGGGAGGAGATATTAACTTTGGAGTGATGTAAAATATGGAGCACTTGAGTTCATAAATGAAGATTAAGTTAGTAACTTGGTGGGCAACTTTGACAAAGGAAACCAATCAAGGAAACCTGAATGAGTAGGTGTAAATTTCAAGTTGTGAACCATGAAACTTAATATTTTGCCTTCTGTTCTTCTGGAAAACTTGTGATCTAATCGTGGAATCCTTGACAATCTGTAGGTGTATGAGTGGATGAACAACAGAGGGGAGAGGTTCCGATTATCCGGCAGTGACGCTGCTATTCAGTTAGATCTAATAGCCAAAGTCCGTGGGGTGTCCAGTGCAGAAGATTTCTTCATGAAGCTACCTGATTCTCTGAAGGACAGGAGGATTTTTGGGGCACTCCTGAATGCCTATGTGCGTGCCAAGATGAGAGAAAAGGCTGAATCTCTCATTGACACAATGAGAAAGAAAGACTATGCGATTCATGCGCTTCCTTTTAATGTGATGATGACCCTCTACATGAACCTCAAGGAGTACGAGAAAGTCGACGCAATGGTCTCGGAGATGATGGAGAAGAACCTCCAACTTGATATCTACTCATATAACATTTGGTTATCATCCCGTGGGTCCCAGGGATCAGCAGAGGGGATGGAGCAGGTGTTCGAGCAGATGAAACAGGACAAGAGTATAAATCCTAATTGGACGACATTTAGCACGATGGCGACTATGTACATAAAGATGGGGATGATGGAGAAGGCAGAGGATTGCTTGAGGAAGGTGGAGAGCCGAATCACAGGTCGGGACCGAATACCTTATCACTACCTCATAAGCTTGTACGGAAGCGTGGGCAACCTGGACGAGATATATCGGGTCTGGCATTTGTACAAGTCGATTTTCCCAAGCATCCCGAATCTTGGGTACCACGCGGTGATATCATCATTAGTTCGAATAGGTGATATCGAGGGGGCAGAGAAGATTTACAACGAGTGGCTCTCAGTGAGGGCAACATATGATCCTAGAATAGGGAACCTCCTCATGAGTTGGTATGTGAAGGAAGGGAATTTGGAGAAGGCCGAAGCGATTCTCAATTACATGATTGAGGTGGGTGGAAAGCCAGGCCCAAGCACATGGGAGATTCTTGCAGAGGGGCACATTGCGGAGAGGAGAGTACCTGAGGCCTTGTCTTGCATGAAGGAGGCATTCTCAATTGACGGATCAAGGAGCTGGAGGCCTAAGCCAGTGAATGTGACTGCCTTGATTGATCTCTGTGAGGAAGGAGGTGACAATGAGTCGAAGGAAACTTTCGTGAGATTGCTGGAAGAGTCGGGATTCCTCAATGATAAGTCTTACTCATCACTCGTGGGTTTATCAAATGGGGCTGTGGGCAGCGATGAAGTAGTAAATGACAGCGACGAGGATGAAGGCAGCCAATCGGAGATGTTTATCAATCAATTCCAGGGCAGCACTGGACTCTGATGAGCACAATTGAGTTATCAATATTTGTTTTCTTTTAAATGCTGGAAGGCAGAATCGGGCTCCTGCGTTGGTCTCCTACAAATAGTTACAGCAGTTAAACTTGAGATGTGCTTGATGAAGTCATAGCTTAAATTCCGGGGGCTTCGTCGACGGCGGTGATATTGTGAAGTGTGGAGTTTTGCAGGGGCGATATAAAGTGGAGGGTTAAGATTATTGCTCTATTCGTTGCAGTATAAGGCTTGTTCTCGAAGATCTGTCATCTGTTATTTTCAGATTCTATTCGAGCTCTGTAATTCAGCTAGGTTTTTAGAACCTTTAGTAGCTCCTCCCCGATCATGGAGCATGTACGATGAGGAATTTTGAATTCTATTTTCATGAGTATAGAATAGCAATGGCACGAAGGAAGTTCTGACTTTGCTAATCCAAACTTTTGGAGATGAATGGAAATGCCAGTCCAATGTGGAGCAAATTTAACATTTATTTGATGTATTATGGAAGCTCGATGGATTTACTATGCCGGGCGTCCAATCTGAGGAGCAAGTTTTGCATGGATGTGATATATTATGCCAGTCCTCGCGCCTCACATGCAAGCAGTGCAACGCACCCTTCCTCTTCTCCCTAGAGGTGTGCAGCTCCTCCTGCCAAAGCGATGCAACATAGACCCGGTCGAAGCATGTATGTGCAGCACAACTCTCTAAGATATCCCTAAAACGCGACGGATAGACTCCCCGAGGCACTTTGTAACGTACTTAGCCCTTTCTCTTCTCTGTGTGTCTCAGGTATCCACCGTAAGTGTTTTCTCAGCAGTGGCGCACCGTGTCTCCTTGGACGCACGCCCACTTCCATGGCTGAATGAGGTGCTCCGGCAGCCCTGCGCCCCGCGTCTGATGACAGGCTCATCATATATCAAAGAGCCCGTTCTCACGAGTCAACGTGATTGGGCCGAAGGTCACCATGCTCCCACCCACCAATTGAGCCTGCATTTTTCCAACATTGGCGGCCCACTAATTACGCCCATTCACCTCAAAGGTTCACGGCCCTTAGCTCCCGTCATACGGGGCCACACCTGAGAAAATGTTACATGCTCTGACCAGCTCCATTTGGCATACCTCTAAGTGCAAAAATTCAATAATTCAATTCATTCGAGTATATTTCAATTAAGTTGAACTTGAAATCGAGTTACGGAACTCTCCACTAGCTTAATATATAAATATATGTAAATCCAGTTAATTAACTCGAAACTCTCCTTTAGATATGCAATGCACAGGCCTAACGCCTTTAAACAATTTTTTTATATTTTATTTGTTAATATTAATGTTGCATTATCAAAAATTCATTTACTTATATTCATAAAATCCGTGTACAAATTTAAGGGTATAGTTATGTTTTGAAAAAATCTTCGAGTAACTAAGGAGAATATAAACGTGTATGCATTTGATTTAGAAAACATATATGATAGTTCCACATAAAAGGATTTCTTGAAAAATGTTGTGAAATTTAGAGAATTCAAAATTTTAAACAACCCTAATTGAAATGTTTTGAAAAATAATACATATTTTTTATAAGTAATTTATAACCTTTCAAGAAACATAAATAAAATAGTATATTATCTTTTGGAAAATTCATTTTTAGATAAAAAGTACTACTTCAAGTGTTTGTATTATTTAAAGTATGAAAATTTATTGATATAAATATCAATATAAATATACAAAGAATGAGAACATGTTCCTCTTAAACACCCTACAACTTAATCTATATTTTTATTATATATATACTCTACCATCTTACCATTTGTTTTTCTTTTTTAATAATGAAGAAAGAAAGAAAGGAGTTTGAAGTTTTAAATATTTTATTAAAAATGACCTTATTTTAATAATATATAGATGTTCGTTATCTTTCTTATTTTACTTTTTTTTTAAGATAAAGGGGATTAACGCCTACAAAACAATAAAACTCTAATGAAAATACTGATGATCCAACAGTTAAAAATATGATTGTACTCTGCCATAATTGCACCATAAAATTTCACAAAAGTACGTAGCACTACACCAATCGGCTGGTATTGGTAACAATGCCTGCCTAGCGGCAATAGAATTGTGTTCAGAGTTAGTTTGGACATGATTTTGTTTGATAAATCTGGTTTACTTCAATTACTCAACCTCTAGCTAAAAGCATCCACGATGCCTCAATCGGAGTTACGATATGCGGTGTGCACGAACTATGTCCCTTGATGAGACATAGAACCAAAGATCGAAACCCGGTCGAATACTCGGCAACTACCACAGAGACCTGTCCAATCTTCTGAGCAAAATCCCGATATATATAGCCATTTTTCATTTCTTACCATGCTAGATTACCATAAGATGCATCATCCATGTTGAGTTTGATCCATCAGTGCGGGGACGACACGATCCAACCCATCTCCATTATATATATATATATAATCAGCTTTCACGTCCGGCTCTTCATCTTAATAGCCTCCACAAACGTAGTAGTCCGAATCACTTGTCCAGTTGGTACTTTCAGCATGTTTGGACTTCAAAGCATTGTAGTCAGAATCACCACTTCCATCATAAATTTTTTCAGTCTACACCACCTACTGTTTGGAAATTCGATGGGCATGATTAATCCAAATTCGAGTTTAATCGACTTATTAAAAGATAAAACTCTTCCAATTAGATTTTTTTTCCATTCCAAAAACTTGAACCCAAGATCTTGATTTACCGAATCACTTATACCAGTTCAAGTTTTTTTATTTTCCACCATAATTAGGTAGGCCCACGGGAGCATACATGCTCCTAAATGGAAATTATTGTTGAAACATTCATCTACCAGCTAATGTATTAGGTCTTATTTTGGCACTAATTAATATTAAAGTCTGGATTAGATCTCCTAACCAACTCATTTACTTTCCTACATTCATGATTTTGTTTCAAAGTGTCGATTAGACAAGCCATTTATTTTTTGGGGGGTAATAATACTATCCACATATTAATATATATAATTTATATTCTCAAATTTTCATGTCAACTAAATAACTTCGTAAAGCAATTGACAAGTGTCACCTAACATTTCACGATAATGTCGAGGCCTTAATTTAGCTTGTGTCTTGCATATCGATCAGATGCACCCACTGAATGTAGCCTAGTGTATTTGTGACCATGCTGCAAATTAGGTGGCAATACTTCTCGGCCCTGCTAACATGTTAGCACAAAGCACATAAATTAAATAGAAGTCTATTAGTGGCTGCAACCTCTCCCATTCAACTTGGACTTTCAATTGCTTTCTTCTCTCAATGATTTGTTTCACACATTTATCATTTAAACGCAAACCGCAGCTTTCCAAGTCATCATTGTTAATTAATTTCCATTTCCTCTTCTTGTTTGGAACGAAAAGATTGCCTATGTGCAAGAGTAAATGTGGCAAAAGGCAGCTAGCTGGTTTTTAAGGTGGTCAGAATCCGTTCCCCCTTTAAATTGACAACTAGTAGATCTGCTCACCGTCACCTACAACGAAAGAAAAGGCAATACTATGAAATAATGATTATACAAATTATATATGATTTTTCTGAAATTATTTAGTGAGTTTTGGCGAAAGCTTAGCACCAGTTGATTGAGATTGATAAAATACCACACCAATCTATATATCTTCTATATATGTTATATAATTTCTGATTCCCGCAATCAGACTTTGCCATTACTTTGCCACATATGCCCATTCGGTAAAAAGGAAGCTTTCCTTACATCCGTAACAATTAATGTTAATTGATTCTATGCAATTATTATCTATTCAATTTCTCTTCCTACGAATCTGTATATCTATATATCTATTTATATATATAAACTTGAAAATAATGCAATAAATAGTGACATCACTGTAAATAGATATACAATTTGGATTAAATAAGAATAGATTATCTATATATAATATAAATCTTGAATACAACGTAATAAATATGATAAAAACGTAAATATTTATAATAAACAGGGTTAGAAAGGTAACTTACCTAAGTAATTTTTAGTTTAATTAGAAAGGTAACTTATCTAAGTAATTTTTAGGTTAATTTCAGTTAAATACATTTGCCCACACTAAAAAAGCACGAACTATAGGGTTAGAAATTTTTTTAAAAAGTTATAAACTCCTTTTATATGCTTATAGGGTAAATTTTTTAAAAAAGCACGAAATATTCACTTTGTATCATTTCTAGCTGAATTTTAAAAAATTATGTAAAAGTGGTTAAACTATTCATTTTGTATCCCGTTTAGGACTGGTACATTTTCGTTGTTTTTGACTGTGTTTGATGATGTGGCGGTTAACGAACCCACGTGTCGCACTGAAACAAATCTGGTGGGACCCGGTCGAATTTTTTAACAAAATTATGATTGAAAATTTAAAAACAAAAAAAAAGGCAAGTAAAAGAAATAAAAATCCTCGGCCTCCTCCCCTCTCCTCAGATCGTGGCCACCTCTCTTCCTCCCCCCGCCTCCACAGTCCCATCCTCCCCCTTTCTTCTCTCTCTCTCTCTTCTCCTTCTTCCTTCTTCTTCTCTGGGAGCATTCGGGCTGAAGAGCTGACGATGAGATGGAGAGAGAGAGAGGCCGCTGTCTGTGGTGACGCTGAACCTTGGGTGGGCCGAGGAGGTGGCTGAGAGCAGCAAGCAGCAGGCGGACGAGGTGGTTGACCGGTGGAGTGGATGAGGACAGGGATGGCGTAGTTTTTGGTGGCAGGACTTGCAGGAGCCCCTCAAAAGCCGCCCGCTCAGACCCATTAACAACGACCAGTGTAATTTGGTCGCGAGCACCCTTTTGTGACGGCTTTCCAGCGACAACATTGCGAGTAAATTGTTTTAGTCGCTATACGCTTTAGCGACTAAATGGCACCCACACAGCTTAGTCTCTATTTGTACTTTTTATTGTACTGGTTCTCGACAGTAGACCTTTTAGTAATATTTCTAAAAATTAATAAAATATTAGTGAAGCTTTAATGACTTGTGACATTACTACCGATTACACTCATCACTTGACATTACCATCTAGTGTATCTGCTGCATATAAAATTTTCTCATGTATTCACAGTTTAATTATTTTGAGCAGGTCTTCACAAAGCAAGTCTACAAATACTTCGAATTTTTTTTTTGGATGAAAACTCTAATTGGTTCAACTAAGATCCTTCTTAAAATCAATGGTTTTCAATCATCTCAGTAATTCTCCAAATCAAATTTCAAACCAAAATAGAATTGAACCAAATTTTAAAGTTCTAGATCGACTTGCATATATTTTTTAAAAATTAATTCTCAAACAAAATCTAAATGTTTACCTAAAACTCGAACTAACATTTTTTATTATAGCTTTTTATTAGTACTAATAGCCCAGAAAAAAAAAAACGTAATTTCATAGTTTTCTACTATTTATCATATTGATGACATGACAACACTGGTGTGACACGTCAACACTTAGTTGTGAAAAGTAGGTAATGGAGGTGGGCAACATGATAAGATAGGAACAAAACTGAAATTATGTATTTTTTAACAAATTTTTAAAGTATACTATAGATTAGGAAAAATCGCGGAACCACTTGATTTTTGCATCCATTCACCCCATATCATATTATTTCAAGGAACCACTTGATTTTTGCATCCATTCACCCCATATCATATTATTTCATAATGAAAGGAAAAATTGTCTTATAAAACTAAAATGAACAAATTTGCAATGATAAGAAGAAATACTTGACTAGTATGAGATTATTACTGTCATAAGAAAATATTTCAAAAAAATATTATATAATAAAATACACAATAGTAATAATAAAGTATAATAAAAAAGTCACGATCTATATTTAAAATAAATAAAGGTATGTCAATTGTGACCGAAATGAGTCGGAGTAAGGCATAAGAAGAAATAAGAGAAAAAAGAAGGTGTCAAAAATGAATTTTTCTATATCCAATTTATAAGATGTTTTGTACATTAAATTTAGAAAAATATTTCATCTATCAGAAAAATTATAAAGATATTGAGAGAACTTTAAGTTTTTCAAAAAACCAAAAAAAAATCTTCAATCATATTCCTAAATCCGAAAAGTATAGGTGAATATATAAAATTCGTTGAATTAAAGACATGTATAAAATATGGTGGAATTCATTTAACTTAAATCAATAGGTGTACGAATCTTTTCTGAACTTATTGGATCTTACATTCAAAAAGTCATGCATCAAATCAAATGAAAGTTTCATAATTTAGATTATGTGTCACAATTACATCTCATTTTTCCGATTTTAAATATTATAGTTGATGTAGATACGCGGTACCGTCATTTTTTTGTATAATATTAATGGACATATATGTGGGCTCAGGGCTGAGACTTTTTTTTTTTTTTTGTTCCTAGTGACATGCATTCATGTTTGTAGACCTCCCCGTTTAGGCATGTAGTACTACTGTTGGATCAATACCAATCATGTGAATTCGGATACGATACATTAACAAATTAATTGTCAGTTATGTCAGACCCAGTAAAAACATTTAATTAGCACTGTTGCACCCTTTTACCCTTCATTATCTTCGATTCAAATTACCCGGACCTAAATAATATGCAACATGCAAGATCTAACAAAAGTGTTGGGCCCATTAGCACCCATAAATTACTACACCCACCAATCAATTTATCACATGTCCTCACATGAGGGGTATGGCATTCCATCACCATATTCCTTGCGTAACTTGATTTAATTCTTTTTTATTTTTTTTTCCTTTCAGAAAAAGACACTAATCCACATTAGCCCATGTGTGTTCCCTCTTTTGCAAGTTAAGTTTAAAACATTGAACTGAAGAATCATTATTTTCCAACTCGAAATACAAAACTTTTGATTCAAAAAGGGCATCAAACCCACTTGCCCTGGCCATGATTGATTGTCAATAAACGTGTTGTTGATTACCAACTATCTTATTTTCCTTTTGCTTATACTCAATTAACCTTCAAGGTGCTAAATTCTAATATATATTCCTTAAAGGATATATTTTTCTAAAATAATTTAGGTTAAAATGAAGAACATAGTAGATCTATTTCTCTGAACAGCTTCGCTACTTTTAGTTTATGATTCGGGGTACGTCAATTAGCAACTTTTATTTACTGCTATCTTAGGTTAGTATAGGGCACACTTACGATTTGGCGTAATAGGTTATTTTAGGGTACAATTATGGTTTGGCGTAATAAAGTGTATATACCATCTAGGCATCTACCAATGTGGGTTGTGGTGGTTCCGCACCCCTTCCACTTAAGCAAAGTTTAAGATTTGAATCTGATAAATGAAAAAATTTATAATTAGGAGAATTTTATCTTTATATGGGCCAATTAGGCTCGATCTTGAATTAGTTGGAGCCTATTTGAAATTTTTTTGGTGTGAACCCTGGTATCCGAAAACTCAATTGGGTCCCGACTAATTCAGTCGAGCTAGGTCAGCCCATTAAAGGTAAAGCTCTCACATTGTGAATTTTCTGCATTCACAAAGACTCAAACCCAAGATCTTATTTAAGCAGAATTAACGCTGAACCGCTTGAATCAATTCACGATGGTGGAGCCTATTTGAAATTTGGATATGAGCAAAAAGGGAAAAAAATTTATATAAATAGTGTGTATTCCATCTATCTTTCTAGCTGGTAGATCTCCCATGTATCAATATTTTCATAGAAACACGAATACTCGATTACGACTACCAAGTAAATCTTACTATCGGCAAATGTTGGGATGATATGCACTTTTTTTTTTTCTTTGGTGAATGTCATTATATGCATTTTGACGTGCCATTGATAGCTTCTTCATTTATCCTAGTACATTGCCACATGAAATAAGAAAAAACTTATAAAAGTCGAAACAACCAAGAATGAATCAATTTTTTTTATCATAGTATTCATAAATTCAATGGACTTCCGACTAATCCAGTTCTAGTTGGGTTGGCCCGCTAAGAAGGTAAAACTCTCACAGTATAAATTTTCTCCGTTTACATTACTCGAACGAGAAACTTTGTTTAAGGGGAATAAACGTCAAACTATTTGAATCAACTCATGTTAGTTAAGTCAATTTCTTGACTCGGGTATAAAAGATCATAAATTTATACTCACACACACACACACATATATATATAAAGAAAAAAGAAAAATCAATTTTGTTGGTTTTTCTTATCATGTCATGTATTGTATAGAATTACCATTCAAGATTTTTATATTTAATTCCGCGGCTGGATTTCCTTGTGAATTATATGATAGCCAAAAGGAGGAATTGAAAAAAGAAAATGAAATCAAGGCAATTGTCAGTACACAGTACCTTTCTGTAAGAATGAATTCGAATTTTTTTTATATGTAAAAAGTGATATTACCAGCTTGCACATATGGTGATTAATAATTTATGTACTAGGCGAGTCAAAGTGTGTCATTCACTTGCAGTTTAAAGAATTCACATAAATAGTCCTACTTTCTGGGTCCAAGAGGATTTTTTTTTTTTTGCTCAGAAGGATAATTGGGTTCGAAGAGGATTTGAACCGTGGTCGAATGAACTCGAATATTCTTTTATTATTATTATTGTAAATTCTAATGACCATTTTATCTGTAAATTTTTAAGTTGGAAAACTTCCCCTGAGGTAACTTTTCTGACGTGGAGAGGTTAAAACCTTTATAAATGACAACACCAAGCAACGCAGCTACCAAACAGAGCAACAAAAGAAAAGGTTGCTCTGTCCCTGCTCTGCTCAAACAACCATGGCAGAGCTCGAGAACCCGAATGTGATGCCGAAGCTCATAGCCTTCCTATCTTCTCTGCTTGAGCGGGTCGCTACATCGAATGATCTCAATCAACAGCAGCAGAAGATCTCGGTCTTCCATGGCCTGACCCGACCCACGATCTCGATCCAGAACTACTTGGAGAGGATCTTCAAATACGCGAATTGCAGCCCCTGTTGCTTCATAGTAGCCTACGTCTACTTGGACCGGTTCGTCCAGAGGCAGCCTTCTTTGCCGATCAATTCCTTCAACGTTCACCGGCTCCTCATCACCAGCGTAATGGCAGCCGCTAAATTCATGGATGACATGTGAGTTTTCCAGAAATTTACGACTCCGATTCCATCCTTCTTCGATCACATTGCATAATTAAGCTGAAATTCGTGTTTAATTTCAATTTGGATCTCAAGGCCAATTGCTGAATACATAATGAAGCTTGAAAGTTGGCCGATCGTGAAATTTTTGGGCCGAATTCATAAGTTTTTGCTAGGAGAACATTTTCTGGTAAAAAATATCAATGTTTGACCAGTTGGGGTAGATCCATTTTCAAATTCCCCCAATTTTTACCGTAAATTGCCTTCTCAAAGATCCATTTTGATTTTGGTAAGTTTTCGAATAATTTCAAGCGGTTAATGGAGTAATTGAAGTTGTTTAACGGGTTATGACCCGAATCTCGAATCCACAGGTACTACAACAATGCGTATTACGCGAAGGTTGGGGGAATAAGCATGGCGGAGATGAACTTCCTCGAGTTGGACTTCTTGTTCGGGTTAGGATTCCACCTGAACGTGACCCCGACCACGTTCAACACGTACTGCACGTACCTCCAGAAAGAGATGCTGCTGCTAAGCTCTCCTCTGCCAGCTTCTTCATCCTCTTCATCCTCTTCCTCATCAGAGATCGGAAGGCCGATAAAAACGGCGGTCCACATCCGGCTCAACGGCGAGGTGGACGATGCTTCCCATCACAAGAATAAGCAGCAACTAGCAGCTGTATGAGGAGATAGTCCGTCTCTCTGCCCCTCTTCTCCGTTTCTCTTTGATTTCATGTAGTTAATGTTGCCTTTTTAGTTAGATTCAGTGACAGAGGCTCTCTGCCCCTAATTTTTCTCTCTTTCCTTCGTTCTCTTTAATTGGTCTGTACAGAATGGGAATTTCCTTTTCTCTTTTTTTGGATTTAATTTAATTTACCCTCTGGCATTGGGCAAAATTGAGTTGCTTGCTTAAGGAGATGCCTTCGATTTCCCATTTTTTTTTTCTTCTTCTTCTTGTTTTTTTTTTTTTTGGGCATGGAAGAAGAAGTCTAACTAAGAATGGACATATTGAAAAATAACATATGCAATCCCGAAAATTGTGCTCTTCTTTCTAAGCAATTGAGGCCCATCGATTTTGCTTCACTGTCTGTTTTTCTCAGCTTAAATGTGCTCTAGCTGACCGTGCTTACAATTTTCTTTTAATATTGACTTTCTGAAATGATCATTTGTCACTTCACTACAGATATTTTTTTCAAATGGTATAAAGCAATTTTTTATTTTCCTTTTTTGTTTTTCTTTAGCCCTTTTCTGTAGGCACTTTTAAAAGGTGTAGAAGTCAACTTCAGCCCTGATATAATTTGATCGAGAATAAAAGAAAGATGAGATTGAGAAGTAGTGCTCCTCGCGATGTCAATATCATGAAACTCTGAATCTGATTCTCATCCTTTTTTTTTTGTAACCCCTTTTTCTTCTTATTTCTACATTGTTAAGGATGATGGACATCTCTTAGATTTTAAAAAAAATGTCAGTGTTATACTCAGCATAAACCTGCAAGATTCAAAAGTCTATTATGGGAGAATGTATCGCATGTAAGGGGCTGGAGCGATAGATCCAGGATCTTGCATGATTTGAGTTCTAAAAGGAGAAAAATGGGTGATGATTCCATAGGTTTAGGACTACACAACAAATCAATATATAATATATTAAAGTGAAAGTGTGACATTCATAGAGTTATATTTAGAAACCTTTAGTTTCTAGTGAAATTTCAAAGATTTTTAGCTAATAATGCAATGTCCTTTCACGTTTTCCTCATTAGTTTATTAATTTTAAAAAAATTTGGAAATTGCAGAACCGTTAATAATGATGTTTAACCTTTATGAAAAGGACAACACTTTTCTAGACTTTGCTAGGGAAATTTCAGGCCCGTTTGGATTAAAAAAATTTAATTTTAATTTTTAACTTTAATTTTAACTCAACACACTACACAACAAAAATACACATTTTCTAAATCAAATTTATAATCACATTTTGTTTGTCTTTTTTCACAATCAAAATCAAAATCAAAGTAACTTTAACTCTGAATCTAAACGGACATGAAAGTTTGGCTATCACTAAGAAAATTCAACCGTGATTAAGCAACGGAGCTATTACCAGAACTCGATCTGTCGGTATGAAATTCTGTAAGTTGGTCACTTTCTAGGATTGTTCATGCCATCCGTGATTCTTTTTTTTTTTCCTTTCTTTTTTCCCCTTTTAGGACGTTGCATTTTGATTGATAATATCAACTATAGTAACTTAGTAATGACAAAAATTTTAACTTGGGATATCATGTCAAAATATTTGAAAGATTGAACCAGTAATGAAATATTTATAATTACTCTAATTTTATTGAAGATTATTATTTATTTTAATTTGAAATTCATTATTATTATGGATAATAACAATATATAGATATGCTTTTTATTATTATTATAATTATTAGTATAAAATTATGCAGTAAGAAAAGAACGAATGAATCATGTACAATTATAAAATTATTTGTAAAAATAATTTTTGTAAGTATAAATTACTATACAATCTAAACATACAATAATTAAAAGATTATTTTTTAAAATTTAAAAACAATTCATGCCATAATCCTGTGCAACACACGGGTAAAACACTAGTTGTTCTAGATTCCAAGCTAATCATGCCATTTTTTGTGAACTGCAGCTGTGTCATGATCCCCAATCTAGGTTTGACAAGCCCAATTTGCAGTTAGCCGGGTCTAAATGATCATGGTTCAGTTTGGTGTGTTGCAGAGCAAGACCTTAGTCTAGTCGGCCGGCCTAACCATTATCTATGCCCTAACAAAAACACATTTACATGGTGCAGGTTTATTTCACATGTACAGTCTTCATCAGGAAATAACTCACTCTTCGCAAGTGAAAATTGCCCGTGACAGAAGGTTTTTTTAAACCGGTCAAAGATAGTTCACAGTCAAAACCAGAATCATAATTATCTATCGTTACAAGTTAAATATGATTACTAATTTTATCACACATACGGTTATCGCTGTAGTAATACATGGTTATAAGTGTTCAGAGGAATGTGTACGATTGTCCTAATCTATGCTATTAAATTACGATATATGCCCTCCAAATTCTTGGAGGACCACACCAAGCAAATGAAAGGGAAAGGGAGACCTCACCGACAGCTTGCCATGTGAAGGCTTTGGATGCTTCTCTGTAGAGATTGAGGCAGAACGTGGAGTGGTGAACGCATTCATTTAATGTAAGAAAACAAAATTAGGGAGCTTTACGGAACATTAATGCAATACCACACGTTTTCGTTCGGGTTCAATTTTCATTAAAAGAACTTCTCGTACTCTTTGTTTAGTACTTTGTTTTTTTATTAAGTCCGTGAGACACCCTTCTAATCCGAAAGAGAAAATGGAATAAATAATGTACAGCTAGAGACAGACAATGGGGATAGAATGAGGGAAGATCTTAGAAAGGGAGAGCTTTGAGGGCTGTGGTTGGAGTTAGCTCATTTGTGGACAGGGATGACAGATTTGTTGTGTCTGACAGTTGTACTTTGATTCTTCCACAGGGACATCCAACGTGAGCAATCATATCAGACAATAGACAACCAGGCTGTGAGGACACGGAGAGATATTCAAAACTAGTTTAGAAACTTAGACAACTGACAACATACAATCTTATATGTATAGTCGAGGCCTAGTGTTAAACCGTAAAACCATTGAGCTACGTACGAGATGTGATGAATGCGATATCATTTGATTGATAAACACATCTTCTTTTGAATTTGCAATTGTTATGTAAATTAACTATATAAAAAAGAAATCGTTATGTAAACAAGAAATGAATTTACATTTATGATTTAGGGGCCAGATTCAAATAAATTTGTAGAAATAATTAAGACTTGATTTGGGGTGCTATTCAGCCCCTTTTTACATAAAAATGTTGAAACATAATAGCTAAAAAATAAGTATCAATTTCAGAATAAGTTAAAGTATTTGTGATATAATAATTTGAAACTGCCGAAAGTAATATTGATATTTGAAATAGAGAATAACAGTTTTCATAAATACCTACGAACTTGCTGAAGAAAATCATATTTCAACCGCTAAAATCAATAAAAAATATGATTCTATGGAAATAATTCACAAAACACTAATACGACTCTTACTGCTCTCCCAATCGTGCTGAGAGATGGTGGATGGGAAAAGAAACTTATAGAAGGGATTGGGGTATGCTGAATCTTGTAACAGATTCAACTCTGACTGTCATATACGCGGGGAAGATCTCCAATCGATCTCATCTCATGCCCCATGTGCTATGATCTTTGGATTACTCTCAATATTATTCTGGTTCCAACATTATTAAACCTATGGGAAGGGTCCCAACCAAGTAAGAAAATCAAATATGGATTATTTCCTCATTTTATGTAAGAGAAAATTACGAAAGAAAAAAAAAACCTCGTATCATATTTATAGCGTATTCATGGTGTTTGGAAAATCATCATGCTTAGAGAACCAAGTCCTTCATACTCTGGTATGTCGCTTCCGAACCTGCAAAAGGATGCCTAAGTTTGTCTCGTGTGCTTTGAATATAAATGTATGAACTCAGAGAATTTCGGTATATCGAGAGCTCGAGGGTCAATATAGTGTTCTCCTTCATATTAAGAGAGGATCACGTAGTGTTTCCCTTGGCCTGCCAAGGCTGGACTGGTCGTGGGCCTTCAGCTCTCCAGATCTGGGCCTAGGCCTACGGGACGGTCCCTAATTGCGTACACGTATTTGTCCTTCTTATAAAAAACGAAGACTGCTTCATTGCTATAGATCGATATGTGTCAAGTACTTGAAAGAAAAAAAAAAATCATCTACAGGGAACTCAACCGGCCAGCCCAGAAAGCCTATTCGAGACCCACTTCTCGATGACTGCATTAAATGGCATATATCAGGGACATAAGGATACAATCATCGAAGCTTCTCTGCATCAAGGGCTTCAAATGGAGCCTTGCTGCCTTGACTCGAAGCCGGTCCGCTTCCCAGAAAAAAAGGGAAGGTGCCGGCATGTTGGAGAGTAGTGGAGGTAGGGGCTGCTTTTGCCATGGTGGAAGCATGGAGGAAGGTTGCAGGTTGCGGCGATAGTTTTGATGAAGAAAGAAGAAACTGAAAGTGGAGGGCGTGGAGGGGTATTTTAGGTAGTCTCATTTTTATTTTTGACAATTTTTACAAAATAAAATACAATAAAATGAGATTACTGGTAATGTTGGATGAATTACCAAACATGGCAATGTTGATTATTAGCAATTTAATTAGTGGGAATCTATCTCAAAGTAACGCGGATTACCAGTATTCAGATTGCTGACAAATTACCAAACGCAAGTGACAACATAACATCTACATCTATAGTATTCGTTGCTTCGAATATAGTATTGTTATTTTACTATTTTTTTTCCTTTCATCTTATTTTAATACATACATATATATATATATATATATGAGTATTTGCCCAAAGTCTAACAATTGTTTGGTTGGGTTTAGTAGGAAATTAAAATCCATCCGATTCCAAGGAGTTTCCATTCCTTTGATTGGTTTGTTTTGTGGCAAGATTTGCAATTTGGACTCCTCCGGTTCCCAATGGCTCGGAGTTCATAACCCTCAAACTGCGCACGAATAGTTATATTTTGTGGGCCGTCTACTTAATAATTTATTAAGATATGATTGGGAATTAGCTAACTAGCTAGTCTATTATCTATTCATAATACTATAGGAGGTGGCAATGGAAATGAACATGCACGTGGACATGCTATTTATGGGGAGAGGATGCTGACTGAAACGATTTGCAAAGACATTTTTTCTTCTCCTATTGATTCAATCTTTGTTGTGCCTTTAGAAGCATCTCACACATTTTGATGGAGATATCCGTATATGGATATCTCCAAAACCTATGTAGGTTTTCTATGGCACTTTAGAGGGAAAAAAAAATTCTCGTACATACAGGTTTTAGTGACAAAAGTCTATTCTCTTTGACTATTTAAATTATGTTTTATGAGTGGATTGGGAATCAATTCTTGTCATATCGATTTTTTAGAATTCTTGTTATGATGTTAATCATTTAGTATAATCTGGTTGGTTTATATGATACGTAGACTTTAATTTTTTGATCGATTAAAATGTTACACTCCTTTTCCTTGATGTATTTCACTACTTTGGGTGGATGCTTGGGAGATAGCTTACTTCTATATATATATTTACCATGAGAGAGTTCTTAAAGTTACATAAATATTTGTAAGAAATTGGCACGTCCTAATTAAAGGAGGCAATAAAGTGGTCGCCATGACAATTGGGTGGGACACTAGCGTTATAATTGACCATCTTTCATATAAGTTAAAGAGAGTTCTAAAAGCTTTCCTTTCTTGCCATGTGCCATACGGTTTTAAATTTATATGCATATAAAATAATATGATATTTTATTCTTTTTCCCTTCAAACTACTGTGGTGATATGTAATATTTTAATAATTATTTTTTCTTTCCTTTTCAACTATATTTTTCAACTATTTTCTATTATTTTCTTTCCTTATTACTTTTACCTGGCTTCAATTTGGGAAAATATATACTCTCTCTTAATTCTTGAACCATACTTGATTAATTCTTATGCTGCGTTTGGTTTCATAATAGGATTTTAAAATCAGATTTTGATTTTGAAAAAGAGTGGTATAAATGGGGCCCACCGTTTGACTTTGTATGAATTATTTTGTTTTATTGTGAAAAAAAAAGTGATATAAATGGGGCTCACTCTTTGACTTTGTACGAGTTATTTTATTTTGTTGTGGGTAGAATTATATTAAAATTGTGATTTTAAAATTGTATCCATAAACCAAACAAGCCATTCCTCAATTATTCAAATCTTATCTATAACTCCAATGCTTTTTTCTTAGTATCTTATTTATAAAATTACATCATTATATTTTTAACATCATACTTATTAAAGTATTCGATAAGACAGTATCGTCATTGTCTAAGTTTGAGATAACACATTTATAATTCTTTGATAAAATTAATCTAGTGTATTCTAAAAATATATTACAAATTATATAAAACTCCTATGAGATCAAATGTCTTCAATAAGTGTTTATACTAAATTTTGTTTTATATCCAAGTAAAATTTATCTTAAAATTGTTCTAATATTTGAATATGAGATAAAAATTATGACACATTTATTCACCTACTTCTTACGCATGTTTGGTTCATGGGATAAGAATGGCTATTCCGGATGGCTATTGCTATCCCACGTTTGATTGCATAAAAGTGGTTGGAATTACCATTCTGATTCCCCCAAATATGTCTGTATCCTGAATGGTCACTCCGCCCAATTTGGTCAGATTTGCTAATCTAATTTCGGGGTGTAAACGAGCCGAACCGAGTCGGAATATAGCAAGCTCAAGCTTGGCTTGCGTATCAACTTATGGCTCGAGCTTGTGCGAGCCTAAGCAATCAAGCTTGAGCTCGGCTCGTTTAGATCAATGGCCTGACCTAGAGTGGAAAGAGGATAATGGACTCAGCCATTGTTATGTGGTGTGCGTGGGCCTTGCACTTTTTTTTTATTGAATCGACATGAGCCTTATAATATATATATATATATATGTATATATAACTTATAAGAATATATATATATATAAATAAAAAGTTCGTTCAGGCTCATGAGTTTCACGAACCGAATACCATTGAGCTTGACCCGACTTGTTTAACTAGAGAGCTCGAGCGAAGCCAGGCTCGAGCTTTATAAGAGTAAGCCAAATTTGAGATTCCATCAAGCCGAGCTGAAACCATTCGCGAATGTCTCTGCTCGTTTACGCACCTTTATTTGTTGAATAAAAGTGCAAAACGGACCTAGAACAGCTCCATAGGGTAAAAGACAAGGGTCTACTAATGCAAGCGCTTTCGTATTTAAATTGAGGTTCGACCCTTTGACCTCTCCTTTGGAAGATAAAGCTCGTTCCACTAGGCTACCACCTTGGTGGTGGCTCGTTTACGCCCCTAATCTGATCACATGGGAATTGGACTTAATAACATAATACCACATATGCCCCGCAGTTTATTTTTAATTTTCAAAAAGTGCCATTGTTGTCAACCCTACCCCAGCTGTAACTCCGTCGCCTCATTCATTGTTACTATCGTAGCTGCTCCATCTCCGGCGAATCAAATCACCTCTCCTAGCAGGTCTCAAGCCAACGAAGCTACATCTGTCCCCTACATGGCCATATCTAGCTTGGAGAAGGCTTGTGCTATCTCAACCGTTCAAGCCCACATTCTTGAGCCGTGGTTCGACTGTGAGCTTGGAATTAACGAACTTGGTGTCTGGCTTGTCAAGGGTCGTGTACCTAACCTAGTGATCGCGAGCCTTAAGCTCGGTGAACTCAACAGATCGAGCCTCCCCCAACCGTTCGAGCCATCATCTCTCTCTAACCTAGGCTTCGATTCACCGAGCTCAAGGCTCATGATCCTTGGGCTAGGTTGGCCCAAGGCTGCGAATCCAACCTAACGGTCCTCGCACTAGAGGGCGAGCCAAGGGCTCACCGGAGTTGAGCAGCTCCGATGATTTCTAGGCAAAGGGTGATTATTCCCTTTTTTTTTTAACCTTGAATTATAATAATATAATATATTTTTGGGTAAATTGCACTGGTGGTACAAAAAGTTTTACAAATGCTTCAATATGGTACAAAAAGTTTTTTTGCTACTTGATAGTACAAAATGTTTTAAAGTTGTTTCAGTATAGTATAATCCGTTATCTCGCCTTTGACCCCATCAAATTGACGCTGATGGTGCAAAACCAGTTTTTGTGGGATGTTACATGATGGTGCAAAATGTTTTGAAGTTGTAACTTAATAGTACAAAATGTTTTATTTAAGTTACATGATGATGCAAAAATTACAGATCTTGTAAAGGACGGCTTAATGGCGTCAATAAGGAGATAACGGTTTGTACTATACTGAAATAACTTCGAAATATTTTGTACCATCAAATAGCAAAAAAAAACTTTTTGTACCATATTAAAACATTTGTAAAACTTTTTGGACCATCAGTGCACTTTACCCTATATTTTTAGGGTAAATTACAAAAAAAAAACATAAACTTTGTAAAACGTCTAAGTTTTGTTATAAGTTTTACATTTTCATAAATTCTTTTAGATTATAGTATATTAATAAATTCTTTCAGGTTATAATATACATAAGTACATAATACACACACACATATATATATATATATATAGATTCGACTTTTAATGAATAAAACCTGAAAGAAAATACACAAAAATGATTTGGCGAATTCATTTCAAATTTTGGATACTGTTGGGGAGAATACACGGAGAAGATTTGGCAAATTCATTTCAAATTTTATATTTTTCTTTTTTTGGATTTCTTCTTTTTCTTTTCTCTAATTTTGTAAAGATTGTTCTGTCATATTTTTAGTTACTATAACAATATCGTGCTGTACCGCTGTTCATTTCATATTATTGCAACCTTTCTATATATTCATTATAGTACATTGTATTTATTTCGGTCTGTACTAGAAAAAAATACAAATACATGATCCAAATATTACATATTCTTGTAATTTAGATTTGTAATAACGAATCGATATTAAATTCATATGCAAGGAGGATAAACGATCTTTTTTTTTTCTAATTTTGTAAAGATTTTCCGATCATATTTTAATTACTCGTTGTTGACTGAATTATGTTGAGATTTATTGCGAAAATTATCGAATCAAAAAAAAATCTCATAGCAACTTGACTGGTTACTTTAATAGCATTTGTCATTACATCAATTTCGAATTCTTACTTTATACATTATATAGTTTAGCGACTTGGCAAGGGACATGCCATTTCTTCTGTTGCTTGAGGTGGATTGCTTTTTAAGATATTTATTCAAATATTCTAAATTTGCAGAAAGGGACATGTCATTTCTTTAGCTGCTGTACATGCATTGCTTTTTAATGTATTTATTCAAATATTCTAAATGTCTGACAGACAGAACCTTTTGGGTGAATACCAATTGAGGCCGTGTTTTGGGATTCAACTTCCAAGAAAATTATTATATTACTATATGTCCAAATATGTCTATAGAACAAATCTGAAATATTCCTTTTTCTTTCTCTTGTTCCCTTTGTATTGCCTCTAAGGGACACGCCATTTCTTTACCGGCTCGACATGGATTGCTTTTTTGGGTGTTTATTTATTCAAATATTTTAAATGTACACAACCTTTTGGGTAAAGATCAATTGAGGCAGCGTTTTTGGGATTCAACCTTAAAGACAATTATTATATTACTATACATACAAATATTTATGCTATAAAACAAAAGAACAAGTTCCAAGAATATATAAAGATAAGTACTACGAGAACTCACACCTATAAAGACAACTTCTACCGCAAAACAATTCTTCATGAACATAAATGTTTCTCTGAATAAATTGATTTTAAAAAAAGTGTTAACAAATTTGCTCCATATTTCATTTCGGCAGTGAGCGCACCAAAACGTAGGGTTCGTTTGGTATTAGAAATTTTTTTAACCCTATTCTACTCTCTAATTTCACTTATCTTCAATTCAATAATATAATTATTATTTTTTCTTTTTTTAAAATTTTTTTAACCATTCAATTCAATTTTTAATACTAAATTCTCTCAATTATTCATTACTTTTTTCACAATTTAACACACAATCATTACTTTCTTTTAACTATTTCTTACTTTTTCACACATTTTTTCATAATTCAACAACACAACTATTATTTTCTCTCAACTATTCAATATTTTTTTCACACTTTTTCTCATAATTCAACAACACAATCATTGCAAACCAATTAAAATCAAAACTCAATTTTACTTAACTACAGAACCAAACACAACTAACTCTCACTGGCCGATCTACTTCATAATGACTAAACTAAATCAGTTACACCTCCTTTTGCGAAAAAATAATGAATATTATTGATCACTGTGCATAACACAGACTATCACGCTAGTATATATATATATATATATAAGCATATGGGGGCTTCCTTTTGTTGAATGGCTGGTGTGAGATGGCTTAAAATAAGCCTCCCAAGCTGCCACTTGGATGCCCCCTTTATGCTTGCAAGGTGCCATCAAATGACCATGCATGTTGGCCTTAGGTGGCCACCATGAAGATGGCCCCTTGGCACCATTGCGAGTCACGTTTTCGTCTTGATTTGTGTGTTGAATTGGGTTCATTAGATCTAACAAATTAGATCTAATTAATCAACAAGTTTAATCCAATTAAATATCCGATTAATTCAGTTCGCACTTTAACTCGTCTAATTACTATTAGATGATTTTATTGTTTTAAATTTATCCCGTTGATTTAATCGTTATGTGTGACCTTATAGGTTTCTGGTTACGTTGATAGTAATATTGAAATCTCTATTTCAATATTACAAATAGTGAGCGACATCTAATAATGCATCACTGTTACTCAAGTAATCTGAAAGTCAATTGCTTGATGAACTTTTAAATTATATTACCATGCAGTGTCATCCATTCGTCCTCTTTATCTCAATTAAGTCCAAGGCATGGTCGATGTCATCCTTGTAAGACTCAATCTTTCTTTCTAGGTATTTGGTAAGTCTATCATAACAAATGAGCTCGATATCCCCATATCGATTCATTTGGGTATGCATATATTTAGATTCTACCCAGCAAGTAGCCATGAAATATCACTCTCGTTGCGTAGGAGGGATAAATCCTATCTTAGTGACTCACATTTCTCTCCATGTTCTACAGCATACCCAATTACTGTTTTTATTGCTGTCCTATTATGGTTGGTATTTGACAGAATCAAAGTATATGACATTACGTGTAAGAATTCATGGTGACCTCAAGTCAAATGACCACTGCACCATAGTCACTATGAGAATTACTGATATAAATCATGCAACGACTCATGTAGGAATCTCATGTCGGTCAGTCCAATACACAATACTCCTAATGTATACTTATGGTGTTATTCGATGTCTCCACATCCATGACATGTGAGACGTAGTTATCAATCAACACCCACACTAGTCTTACTACATTATTATTGTCCCAATTAACGATAATATTTCGAAAAAGGGACATTTAGGAATAGTATTCATTAATTGTAGGATCTTTCAATCAAGTCATAGTTGATGCCGATTGAACTTACCATTCCTAACACATTATTGTGCAAAACAATGTATAGTGCAATCCATACAACATAATGAACGCCTCATGTTGTTAATAAATACTTATTATAATACAAAACTGATGACATATTGTGTCTAGAGCATATACCAATTCCTAACAAATACTAGTCTATGACTCAAACTCATTCTTGCTTGGACAATCATTCCTCTATGACTGTAAGATCTTTTAATGAATTTTGAATCATACATTGCAAGTAAAGTTTATTATTTCAAATTAGCTAGGTTTTTAAAAGCCTATTATAATGCGATTATGGAATTATGGAGCGAGCAGAATGGGTGCCAAGAGACCGACCCCTTCCTTTTTTAAGGGAAAATTAATATTTTAAATATTTTTATATTTAAATATAAGTTTATGTAATTTATTGTGACATTATAAATCTCCAAATTTTGTTTACAGTCAAATACAATGTTAGACCGCCATTGTAACACCAGCGACTGGAACTCATGAGATTGATACTAATTATAGATTTATTGGTCGATTAAATTGCATTTAAGTGCCTTTTGCTTAGGCTTAAGCTTATAGAGCCAGTGTGTATATGAGAAACTAAAATCTGCCTAAGTCAGGGAAGGTTTGACCATACTTAAGAATTTCCGAAAATAATCGAATTTTGAGAAACTATTTCTCGGTAATTATCTCCTCATATTATTAGACCTTGAAAATGATTTTTAATGAATTTTTCAACAAGTTTTGCTTTGGTAAATTAGCATATGAAATGCGAAGAAAGTGCATAAATCTCATTTTTGTACTTCGATTGGAAATTTAACTTTTTAATTAATTTGGAATTTAATTTTTATGATATTTCATTTGAATCCAAATGGAGGAGGGCACTTTCTTATTTACATGTAACGTCTTAAGTGAATGGAGTAAATAAAAATAAATGCAAGAGACATTTACTTAAATGATATTCATGTAAATAAGATATTTTTCTTCGAGGACCAGTTTGCAACTTCCTGGCACTTTGGAATCAAAGAAATTTGATTTTAACTTTAACTTTAATTTTAACTCAACACACTACACAACAAAAACACACGTTTCCCAAGTCAAATTTATAATCACATCTCATTTGTCCTTTTCCACAATCAAAATCAAAATCAAAATCAAAATCAAAATCAAAATCAAAATAATTTTAACTCTGAATTCAAACGGCCCATCGGAAACTTTCCAAAACCTCGATAGGATTCTTTTGAATATCAATAAACCGACCTCCACTGCCACTTTAAAACTTCAGACATCTTCTGCAAAGCTCCAGCTCTGTCTGTTCTTCTTCTTTTCAGACTTAATTGGGCAACACAATAGGTTGGGGAACGAAGAGGGAAATCAACTAACAAGCTTAGCTCAAGGATCCTTGTCATTGTAAGTTGATTTTCCGTGGCTTAGGCATTACTATTCGTTGAGTCTAGGGATTAATTAGGTCGTATTATGTTCATCTCATCTCATATTAGAGTTCAGTGTGTTGGGGGAAATGAGTTCGATCTTCCGTAAATTCGTTGTTAATGACTTAGATGACCTCATGAACTGAATTTACGGTAGATTAGGACTTATCTCTCTTCAACTCATCTTACTCTATGGTCCGATTTGTTGTTAGAGCTTACTTGATGAAGAGAGCTGTCTGTTAATCTCTAGGTTAAGGCTATTAGTTAAGTTGGAAGATTGTTTAGAGAATGGTGAAAGTAGCTTGAGTATAGAATTTATTTTTGGGCAACTAGATGGTATTGTTGGCGATAGTAAAATGAATTGTTCTTTTGGTGGTTTCTGTGGTGGTGAGTCAAGTATCCTCTATTTCTAGTTGATTTTGAATGACTAACATGTATTATAACTGTGTTAATGCTATGGTTGAGCTTAATGCTTTGCATTCAAATTCTCATTGCTTTGCTTGACTAATAAAGAATGTTTAGCCAATTGAAATTTTGCTTATATGCTCCTCTGTTATACTTCCACAGCGTGATTTGGGTATGTCCTTTCTAAGGAGATATCTCTTATGCATATGATACTGATTACATATGATTTAAATGATATATGTGCATATCATTTGCATTTGTGCCCTCCCATATATGTGCATATCATTTGCATTTGTGCCCTATTTGGGAGGTTAGTCGGATCCCAAAAAAGGGATAACTAAGAGAATTAGTCGGATCCCGAAAAAGGGATAACTAAGAGAATTAGTCGGATCCTGAAATGGATAAGTAAGATGATTAGTCAGATGCCAAAAAGGGATGAGTAGGTGCCACATGGGGAGTTAGTCGGATCCCGAAAGGGATAGGTAAAACAACTTGTTAATTATGAAGTATTTCATATGCATCCGTGTGTGATAAGTAGAGTTGTCTTTAGTTTCGTGGCTTGATAGTATATGTGATGATTCAATGGCAAGTACCAATTTCTGTTAAGATCATTATGAGACACGATTTCTGATGTTATTGAGTATAGGTACATGGTGGATATTAATGTATTAGTTATGAATTAATGACTTACTATGTTGTGAGCTCATCCCTTTATTTCAATACTTTTCAAATAGTTAATGTTCAAATGTTAGGATTTGGTATTGGAGGTCTAGCATAAAGAAGTCATTTGAAGTCCTAGTTTTCGAGAGAAGGCATAAATTGGGCTATAGGGCCTCATATGTTTCATTTTGGTAGGGGCATTTTGGAAATTTTATAAATGTATAAAAGTATTAAGTGATTCAGTTAGATGAATACACAGTTATGTTTGAGATAGTACTTGTGTTTGTTCGACAATGACGATTTGTATGTAAGGTTGTGGACATGTGTACAATTTTGTTTTGCTCTGAAAGATCTATATAATCACTTTTGGTTTCTCAATTTCCCTTTCATTTCCAATTAGATGGTCGGTTTTAATTCTTGCAGATTTCATACACTTCTGTAGCTTAAAAGTGATAAGCTATGAGTGGTTACAATTGGGACTAAGCTACGGTTCGGTCTGAATCGTGATAGCTCTATTGACTAAGACTAATTCTTACTTAGACAGTAACTTAGTCGCAATCACAAATGTTTTAAATGAAAACTTAAAGTTAATGGAACCACCCAAGTTCTATATATATGTCATAGGCGTGGTGTTTAGGCCCCGTACGACTTAAGATGTTAGATTAGTCCGTGGTTTGGGATTGGTTTGAAGTCGCTAGTAGACTATTTAAATTGGCGGGTGAGCCACCTAAATATCTAATAGGGGTTAAGATACCAACGACATAGGGATTTTTATTTTGACGTAGTCTTGAACCAAAAATATAGATTAGGGGGTTTTGTTACAACGCCAACACTCACAAGCAAGGGTATTGCCTGAATTGGTACCCTTCTAGGCCTTATTATCTAACATTTGTTTTAATTATTGGTCCAATTGTTTTACCTACAAGTCAAAGGCCTTATTCGTATACATTCTTACAAACATCCTTACATCTCACTCATCATTCATAATTTTCATCTCATTCACATTCATTCGACATTGGGCCAAGTAATTCTAAAAATTGGGCCTAAGCCCGAAAATTAAAAAAAAAATGAGCAGGGCCCATATCCTAGAAAATTCTAAGTTAATTTCCTAAGTCTACGCCTTATATTCACAATTCTTATTTTTTCAGTTTTATTGAAACCAAATTTAAGTGGTTAATCAATTAATTTCCCAAAAATTCTAGAAAAATCTTAAGTTCTTCAAGACTAGAATAGCCTTCTCAATTAATTCCTAGGACTCTTTTTAAAAGGGTTGATCACCACCAAAACTGTAGGATTATGTGCCGAATTTAGGTGATTAACTGATTTAATTTCAATTAATCAATTATCATATAAAATTGACACTTAATTAACTAACTTGGATTTTTTAGCCAAGTGAGGACTTGACCGACTTAAGTCCCGACTATAGGAGTCCCACTCCCGCAAGGACACGTGAACCTTTTCAATTAAACCTAAGACTCTTATCCAAGCAGGTGAATCAATTCCACAAATCCCGTGTATAAACGTACGTGATTAACCAATTTGGACTTCAATTGATCAATTGAATACCCAATTGACATTTAGATCATCGAAAAATTCAAGTTGGCCGAGACCTAAACTAATTCACAGATTCGGATCTTTTCCAATTCAAAGCCATATGAATTAAATAATCCATTTTGAAACTCTAATACCTAAAGGCCCGAGAGCTAGTGAGCTATTTTAAGCAAATTTTGGTCCAATTTAAACAATGAATCTGTTGGGGACTGGACTTTGGGCCCCAGCTGGGAAAGGTCCAGGAGGCCCGATGATCAATGTTAAGCCTAGTGAAACCCAGTCTTGTAATACGCGACGCAGGCCCAGGTCACGTGCGCGAAGCCCGTCACGCGAAGCTCAGCAGTCTTCATAATCTGATTGCTTGTTAATCAAGTAATCATGAGGCATGTTTCCTATTCCCTCGAGCTATGGGATCATGTAATATACTTAACGCTCCGTTTGATTTCAGAGTCGCGGTTTAAAATTTTAACTTTAACTTTAACTTAATACACTACACAACAAAACATATTTTTTCAAAGTCAAACTGATGGGCCCCATATATTATTCAATATATAATCACATACACTATCCAATACACTACACAACAAAACTAGTGAGGTCCACAGGCCCTACATTTTTTTTTATCTTTTTCTATAATCAAAATCAAAGTTACAAATTCAAAACTTTAACTCTGAAATCAAACGCACTGTTAGTATCTCTCCAACAGTGGTAATGTAAGATATCCCTAAACTACATATAAATACTTGCTACGTATCTATGTTTAGGGTTAATCGACATTCTGCACGGTTTTTTTTTCGCACATAAGACTCAATCTGACTTGAGAGTCGAAAAGGGAATCGAGATACCATTCCGACTTCCCCTTGTGTAGGTGTTTGTGACTTGTCATTGATTGATTCTTAATCAATAACTCACACATGGATTGTTCGTGCCATTGACCCAATTTTTGTGGTCATACATCAGCGTCATCTGTGGAAAACAACACGCAAAGCTTGTCTCTTTCCCTGTTCAGTAAGGATCACTGTAATGGTTCTCACCATTACGTTCTTTAATGATCACCGTAATGGTTCTCACCAAAAGTCAGACCAACTCAATGGCCACCCGTGGAGGCAATCGCGGTAACAGTCAGTACCCTGGACGTCAGCAACCTCCATGGGATGACCATTAGCAGCAACAGTCGGCTGCAGTCTCATCCTCAAGCGGCTGAACCTCCTACTGGTGGCCTACCGGCTAACTTTCAAGCTCTTCAGGCTGATTTAGATCAAGAAGTGTTGAACGCCCTTCCTCCAGACACTCGGGAGAAGGTTCAAGCAATGATTCGTCGTCTCGAAGATGCTACCGTGAAGGTTGTCTCTGAGGAGGCATATGGCACAGAGGGTTAACCAGAGGAGCGCGAGAAACTGGACAAATCTGTGTGCTCTGAATCACCTGAGAAACACAAAAAAGCCATAAAGGGCATTAGTACTTCGCGCCAGTCTGGACAACCCTCACTCTAGGCTGATTCAACAACGCTTGTGCAAGTTCAGATGACCGTGAAGGAGCTCAACAAGTTAACACAAGAGCGCATCGTGGAGGCTGAGAAGAAGCAAGGCATCGCCAAAGGCCACCACTCCCCAATGAGGGTGGTTAGTTAACACTACTGTGTTCGGTCACTAACATACTATTCACATATATCATATTAGTAAATAATGTACTCTAATTTTTTACTATTCATATATATCATATTAGTAAATAATGTACTCTAATTTTTGGTATATAATTGTAGTTGCATCTCATTCTCTTATCATATTTATGCCTCCTCATTGCTTCTTAGTCATCTCTCATTGATTTGATATTTTCATTGGACTTTTTTTCCCCTGAATCCTCATTATATTCGTTTAGAGTTATGAGTTTTGTAAATAGTATAATTCTGTTCTACCTAACAATTTGTATTTGATATTTGATTATTTCATTTACTGTCTACTATTTTTACTAGATATAGATATTATAATAAGGTGTAACTTTTTCTATAAAAGAATTTGTTGAAATTCTGTTAATGAGCCTGAAATTCTGTTAATGAGCCACATGACAACTCCAGAGGATTTGGCCTAATAGTTAAAGCAGAGTTAATGTATCCATTTGATCTCGAATTCGAAACCTTTTGGGCTTACCAGAGCGTCTTTGGTATGATTATCTGCTCCATGTGCTGCCTGAGTTCACGGAGTCCTAAGAATTAGTCGGGCAAAACTAGAACACTTTGTGTCAGTAAAAAAAAAAAGAAGAATGAGCGAGAGGACAATTTTTAGAAGGATCGGTTAAATTAGCGAGAAAATTTTTAATGGCTTGTTTGGTTTCAAAATAGAATTTTATGACTTGTTTGGTTTGCAAATGTGATTTTAAAATCACAACTTTAACGTAATTCTACCTACAACAAAACAAAATAATTCATATAAAGTCAAAGTGTGGGTCCCATTTATTTCACTCTTTTTCAACAACAAAACAAAATAATTCATACAAAATCAAATGGTGGGCCCCATTTATATCACTCTTTTTCAAAATCAAAATCTGCTTTTAAACTCCTACTTTGAAACCAAGCGCAACATTAAAATTCTACTCACAACAAAACAAAATAACTTATACAAAGTCAACGGGTGGACCCCATTTATACCACTATTTTTCTACAATAAAACAAAATATTTCATATTTATACAACTATGTTTCAAAATTAAAATTTAATTTTAAAATTCTACTTTGAAATCAAACGCACTATAAATTTCTGTTTAAAAATTTTAGAGTAACTTTTCTTGGAAGGATAGATACGGGAGGGACCTAGTCGTCCTCACTCTAGGCTGATTCAACAACGCTTGTGCAAGTTCAGATGACCGTGAAGGAGCTCAACAAGTTAACACAAGAGCGCATCGTGGAGGCTGAGAAGAAGCAAGGCATCGCCAAAGGCCACCACTCCCCAATGGGGGTGGTTGGTTAACACTGCTGTGTTCGGTCACTAACATACTATTCACATATATCATATTAGTAAATAATGTACTCTAATTTTTTACTATTCATATATATCATATTAGTAAATAATGTACTCTAATTTTTGGTATATAATTGTAGTTGCATCTCATTCTCTTATCATAATTATGCCTCATCGTTGCTTCTTAGTCATCTCTCATTGATTTGATATTTTCATTGGACTTTTTTTCCCCTGAATCCTCATTATATTCGTTTAGAGTTATGAGTTTTGTAAATAGTATAATTCTGTTCTACCTAACAATTTGTAGTTGATATTTGATTGTTTCATTCACTGTCTACTATTTTTACTAGATATAGATATTATAATAAGGTGTAACTTTTTCTATAAAAGAATTTGTTGAAATTCTGTTAATGAGCCACATGACAACTCTAGAGGATTTGGCCTAATGGTTAAAGCAGAGTTAATGTATCCATTTGATCTCGAATTCGAAACCCTTTGGGCTTACCAGAGCGTCTTTGGTATGATTATCTGCTCCATGTGCCGCCTGAGTTCACGGAGTCCCAAGAATTAGTCGGGCAAAACTAGAACACTTTGTGTCAGTAAAAAAACAAAAGAAGAATGAGCGAGAGGACAATTTTTAGTAGGATCGGATAAATTAGCGAGAAAATTTTTAATGGCGTGTTTGGTTTCAAAATAGAATTTTATGACTTGTTTGGTTTGCAAATGTGATTTTAAAATCACAACTTTAACGTAATTCTACCTACAACAAAACAAAATAATTCATACAAAGTCAAAGTATGGGCCTCATTTATTTCACTCTTTTTCAACAACAAAACAAAATAATTCATACAAAGTCAAATGGCGGGCTCCATTTATATCACTCTTTTTCAAAATCGAAATCTGCTTTTAAACTCCTACTTTGAAACCAAGCGCAACATTAAAATTCTACTCACAACAAAACAAAATAACTTATACAAAGTCAACGGGTGGACCCCATTTATACCACTATTTTTCTACAATAAAACAAAATATTTCATATTTATACAACTATGTTTCAAAATTAAAATTTAATTTTAAAATTCTACTTTGAAATCAAACGCACTATAAATTTCTGTTTAAAAATTTTAGAGTAACTTTTCTTGGAAGGATAGATACGGGAGGGACCTAGTCGTCCTCACTCTAGGCTGATTCAACAACGCTTGTGCAAGTTCAGATGACCGTGAAGGAGCTCAACAAGTTAACACAAGAGCGCATCGTGGAGGCTGAGAAGAAGCAAGGCATCGCCAAAGGCCACCACTCCCCAATGGGGGTGGTTGGTTAACACTGCTGTGTTCGGTCACTAACATACTATTCACATATATCATATTAGTAAATAATGTACTCTAATTTTTTACTATTCATATATATCATATTAGTAAATAATGTACTCTAATGTTTGGTATATAATTGTAGTTGCATCTCATTCTCTTATCATATTTATGCCTCCTCGTTGCTTCTCAGTCATCTCTCATTGATTTGATATTTTCATTGGACTTTTTTTCCCCTGAATCCTCATTATATTCGATTAGAGTTATGAGTTTTGTAAATAGTATAATTCTGCTCTACCTAACAATTTGTATTTGATATTTGATTATTTCATTTACTGTCTACTATTTTTACTAGATATAGATATTATAATAAGGTGTAACTTTTTCTATAAAAGAATTTGTTGAAATTCTGTTAATGAGCCACATGACAACTTCAGAGGATTTGGCCTAATGGTTAAAGCAGAGTTAATGTATCCATTTGATCTCGAATTCGAAACCCTTTGGGCTTACCAGAGCGTTTTTGGTATGATTATCTGCTCCATGTGCCGCCTGAGTTCACGGAGTCCCAAGAATTAGTCGGGCAAAACTAGAACACTTTGTGTCAGTAAAAAAAAAATAAGAATGAGCGAGAGGACAATTTTTAGTAGGATCGGTTAAATTAGCGAGAAAATTTTTGATGGCTTGTTTGGTTTCAAAATAGAATTTTATGACTTGTTTGGTTTGCAAATGTGATTTTAAAATCACAACTTTAACGTAATTCTACCTACAACAAAATAAAATAATTCATACAAAGTCAAAGTGTAGGCCCCATTTATTTCACTCTTTTTCAACAACAAAACAAAATAATTCATACAAAGTCAAATGGTGGGCCCCATTTATATCACTCTTTTTCAAAATCAAAATATGATTTTAAACTCCTACTTTGAAACCAAGCGCAACATTAAAATTCTACTTTAACTTAATTCTACTCACAACAAAACAAAATAACTTATACAATGTCAGCGGGTGGACCCCATTTATACCACTATTTTTCTACAATAAAACAAAATATTTCATATTTATACAACTATGTTTCAAAATTAAAATTTAATTTTAAAATTCTACTTTGAAATGAAACGCACTATAAATTTCTGTTTAAAAATTTTAGAGTAACTTTTCTTGGAAGGATAGATACGGGAGGGACCTAGTCGTCCTAGACCCCTCCTGTTGCCATCCCTAACAATTTGTATTTGATATTTGATTATTTCATTTACTGTCTACTATTTTTACTAGATATAGATATTATAATAAGGTGTAACTTTTTCTATAAAAGAATTTGTTGAAATTCTGTTAATGAGCCACATGACAACTTCAGAGGATTTGGCCTAATGGTTAAAGCAGAGTTAATGTATCCATTTGATCTCGAATTCGAAACCCTTTGGGCTTACCAGAGCGTTTTTGGTATGATTATCTGCTCCATGTGCCGCCTGAGTTCACGGAGTCCCAAGAATTAGTCGGGCAAAACTAGAACACTTTGTGTCAGTAAAAAAAAAATAAGAATGAGCGAGAGGACAATTTTTAGTAGGATCGGTTAAATTAGCGAGAAAATTTTTGATGGCTTGTTTGGTTTCAAAATAGAATTTTATGACTTGTTTGGTTTGCAAATGTGATTTTAAAATCACAACTTTAACGTAATTCTACCTACAACAAAATAAAATAATTCATACAAAGTCAAAGTGTAGGCCCCATTTATTTCACTCTTTTTCAACAACAAAACAAAATAATTCATACAAAGTCAAATGGTGGGCCCCATTTATATCACTCTTTTTCAAAATCAAAATATGATTTTAAACTCCTACTTTGAAACCAAGCGCAACATTAAAATTCTACTTTAACTTAATTCTACTCACAACAAAACAAAATAACTTATACAATGTCAGCGGGTGGACCCCATTTATACCACTATTTTTCTACAATAAAACAAAATATTTCATATTTATACAACTATGTTTCAAAATTAAAATTTAATTTTAAAATTCTACTTTGAAATGAAACGCACTATAAATTTCTGTTTAAAAATTTTAGAGTAACTTTTCTTGGAAGGATAGATACGGGAGGGACCTAGTCGTCCTAGACCCCTCCTGTTGCCATCCCTAACAAGCACCCCCCCCCCCCCCCCCCCCCCCCCCCCCCCCCCCCCCCCGCCCTTTTTTTTTTTTTTTGGTACTTTGGTATTCAAAATGCTAATAGGTCTTGACTAATCCTCTAAAAGGATAAATCTCTCATAGTATAGATTTTCTTAATTCACAAGATCCGAACCCAAGTACTAACCTCAGACTTTGCTTAAGTGAAACAAGTCTCGAATCGTTTGAACCAGTTCAAGTTGGTTCAATGAAGTCATTTTGAGTTGTCAAAACTAGTATTTTATTTCTCACAAGATTTAGTTATTATTGTTCAGAGTCAATATATAATATATTAAAATAGAAGAGTGGAATTTATAGAATTTTATTTGGGAACCCTCAGCTCCCAATCAAATATCAAAAACTCTCAGTTCGTGATAAGAGGACTGTTCAGTTGCTCGATTTTCATATTGGAAATTAAAAACGCCGGTATGACTGTAAGGCACAAACAACCATTAAAACATTGGAAATATTTTGGGTGAATAATATTTTTGAAATTAAAGAGGCAGAGATTATCAATTTATGTCTACACAAACCATGGAGTCATATTTTCGCCTCTCCAAGGCATCGCCTCTCTGTTTAAGTCACACTGCCTCTGTTCATTCCTTCAACCAGGTACATTTCTCTCTCTTTCTCTGGTATTTCTTCTACTTTTCTTTTCATTTGTTGTGAAGGCCACCTCTCTCCATTGGCAATATGTTTTGTAATTCTGCAATTTCAACTGGAAATATATGAAATTCATATGACACCCATCTTAATTGTCACATCTTGAACACAAAGATAAGGTTTCCGTCTAGGGATGATGCAAAGTTTAATTCTTGCTAATTGCTATATTAGCTGGAGTATTCTTCATTAGTGATGATGTTGTAGATACTTGCTATCATGAGAAGAACGGTCTCCGTTGAGAGTTTGAAAGGCTTTAGTCAAAACATTGATGTTTTACCATGAAGAGTACAGATTCGAGCATGAATCAGCTCGACACAATTTCTTTGGATGTTCCCGAATTCAGGCCAAGCTCAAACTCAAGATCTGTTTGGTTTAACTCACACTTGAAAACCCTGCTTTAGCTTGAGCATGTATCTTATTTTCAGGCTCGACCTTGATTTGGCTGGCCCCAGTTGTTTTGTCATTCCAAATTATTCAACATTTAATAATTTCGTAAGGAATAGGAGGTGGATTATGATCATGACCTTGGAGGGAGTACGTTCAACGGTCTTGCTCCCAAGTCCTAATCGTGGCTTTAGCCTTCACTAGTTTGCAATGTGCTAATATGATTGCTTCAATATAGTATGTTATATGTATAAATTATTTTTCTATCTACCTACTCCTTTCAACCTTGGTGTAGGTCAATAAAGGTCGATTGCATGATAGGGCTTCTGTGCTTGACTTGGGGAGCATCATCTTTTCTATATGTATGTTTGGTCTTCACCTATGATTGATTTGTTGCCCAGTACATTTCAGCTTCGGCATTGCTGTTCGAGAGGACTCCGCTGAGTTGGCTCAAGATCTCTTTTCAGTATGTGATTAAGTTGGTTTGGTCATACTTTTGTCTTTGCACCTGATTTTAGTATCTTGGCTGCTGGGCTCTGTCTATGTTGGGAAGTCCATGGTTCCACTTTATCAATTGAAAAGGATGGATGTAATAATAATCGTGTGATTAATACGCTTCCATGTCTAGGGTAATCTGATTTGCTGATTTGTCCCGAACTTTCAGCTTTATATCCAATCTTTGTTAATTTCTAATACTTCATCTATATAATACTTCCATATCCATAGCAAAGGATGTGGAATACTTTTACTCAATACGAAATTATGTCTTGGGTCGAGGATATGTCACCCATTTCTAATCTTCATACTATTAAGTTTTTTTATATTTAATTAATTACATAAAAATGTTACAGGGTCTTATGGTCTTTATGATTGAGGAGAACATTGCAAGTTCATGAGGAAAGGCCCGAATCCACGACATAGTGGTGTCTTTCTACAAGGTTCCCATGGTGTTTTCAGGTTAAGAATGTTAGAGGAAGAGGGATTGGCAAATACTTGAGGTTAATGGTGATAGAGTCATATTCCAGATGCTGACTCTGTATCTCTCTCTTCACTTTATCACTGAGTGACAAAAGTTGTTTGAACTAGGGACGGCAGGGTAATTGTCCCCTCTGAATTTTGAATTTTTTAAAATTGTACCTTAAAAGTATATTTATTTATGAGTTTTTTTTATATAAAATTAATATTTTGTCCCTTTTGAAAAAATTATTTATGTATTATTTATATCAAGTAACATTTTTGTCCTCCTTGAATAAAATCTTGGCCCCGCCTCTGGTTTGAACTTCCTGAGAACTTTTATGATTTTACCAAAAAGGCAATTCCCACAGGAAGGTACTAATTTGGAGACGAACAAGAAGGATAAGGACTACAAGTTCAAGCTATGTGAGTATTTGCGGGCATTCAAATCCATCCGGCAATGGATAATCTCAGTATACTCTATTTCTAGGCCTATGCATCTTGTTTTTTCAATAGGTCATATAATTTTTACCAATGAAATTAATAAATATATTTATTTGTATTATTAATAATAATATCCCATGCAAAGACTAATGTATACTCTTCATTTATTAATATTTTAATACAATGAACTTCATTGTATTTGAAAGTCACTCAAATATGATATATCTGTTACATTATTTAGTAATTACGAACAAGTGATCTGACTATCTTTTTAAAAAAAGACCATGTGATTCGACTATCTTTTTAACAAAAGCCATTAAAATTTGAAAACAAAAATCACGTTATTTCAATTTTTTACAAAATCAAGCCACGTCGTCAATTTTTCAGTTATATGTTTACGAGGCATATTCTACTTGGCGTTTTTGCCAATGTGGCATGCAAGTAGAAGTTTGACTGGTCACTGACACTGAAATAATATATATCATAAAAATTAAATTTAATATTCTTTTACAAATCGAACCTTAATTTCTATTCCCTAACTAATGTTAGGAACTGTCTTCTCCCTTTCCCTGAAATCTGTGCTTGCTTTGGTTTTCGAGTTGGATAGTGATTCAACTCAATTTGTTTTTTATAATGATTATAAGTGCTGACAAATATATTAATGTGTGAGAATATGTATATATATATATAAATATAAAAGTATATGGAGAATTTATTATTAAAAAACTAATTATAAAAATAATTAGAAAAATGTATGAGTGAAAAATTATTATTAAATAAAAAATAAAAAAATATTAAATTTGAGAAAGAATAAATTTGACTTGAGTAGATTTAGACTAATCATTTGAAAACCAAACGAGGCTCAACGATTTTGATTTCAATTCTTAAACCTCTTATGTTACTCCTTCCTGTTACGATCCCTTTTTGTCTCTCTATTCTTTGATCAGAGAAGTAAAAGACCGATAGTTGAGGGTGAAAAAAGAAGTAAAACACTTAGGTCCTATTTTTTAGATTTTTTTCCCCTTATAATTAATTTATAATTAATTTTTAAGTATTTATTTAATGATGTTAAAACAAGCACATCCTTAATAACAGTCATGGATAAGAAAAAATGGTGTTTAATTTATAAGTTAACCTCAATTTTTTTTTAAGTTGCAATCCCAGCATATCAAATTTTTATATTAGGTGCCAAGATGACAAAAAACCAAAAAAAACGTGCCACGTAAGCTCAGATTGAATGTGGCACGTGAGCAGTCAATGTGAAAATTGACAAAGCGGTTTGATTTGGGATAAAAATTTAATCACGTAATTTTATTTTCAAATTTATAGCATTTGGCTTTTTTTGGTTAAATAATAATTGAAAATGATTCTTCCTCTGATTCGCATGATGAGCTGGCATGCCTATTCCCTCACATCAATTAATTGCCGTTGATTGGGTCAATAATTACAAACTTGCCACTCGTGTCTATTTGCAGCTTTTTTCTGGAAGGTTTGATTTTGGCACAAATAGCATTACTCAATAATCAAACATCCTAATCTTTTTTTGGTCGGCATTCCGATACTCGAAAATTAAATAGGCCCTGACTAATGCAAAAATTTATTTAAAAGAAATAAGTATTAAATTACTTAAACTTATTCAAGTTGGTTCATACCATGTATTTTTTTTATTACAAGAAAGATCAATAAATATATTATAATGAAATAAAAATCTTAACAGTTAATAAATGGACACAAATAATTTCATTAAATATCGAGTCTGGAACCTTTTGAATATCAAAAAATAGCATGAGCAGTTATAATATACCCTCTTTGATTCAAGCCATGTGATTTTGAATTTAATTTACCCGTTATCATTGAGCGCTATCCCCTTTAAACCATTGAAAAAGGGGAAAAGAAAACAAAGAAAAAAAAAAAACAAAGATCAACTCCCTCGAAAGTTCCTCAGCCGAGTTTATGCATTTCACAAAACTTTTGCACACGAATTCCAAGTCATAAGAAAATGATAATTGACGATGACTTTGACTCAGTCGAACGATAAGTTATTTTGGTAAATTATCAAAACCTAATCTATTAAAAAAAATTAATGGCTTTCAATCATTCAAACATTATATTATTTTGGTAGATCCTAAAAATTAAAACTATTCGAAAATATGAATAAGATAGAACTAATTACTTGTTGGGATGGACTGAGGAAAATTTTACTTATGTACTTTAAATTTTTGATGAAATCTTTTATATTTGCCATCTAACACAAAAACAATATCTTATTATATTCTGCTTCTTGTATAGGAGTTTCAAATCTTGTTCGATAAAATTAATGTAAACAAGCTCATTAGCCGTGTAAACAGAAAAATAATAATAAATAATTAAACACTAACTTCGTCCTACATATATAACATCCTTCTTGGTCTTCTCCGCCGTGCATAGTCCTCCTCCTCTGTCTGTCTCTGTGGTTAACGAAAAGAGCATGTCAAGCCATACCCGCCAGCGGATAGAGGAAGAAGCTGGTTCAAGTACTTCCAATATGATGAGGGTCGGGACTCACCGAGTGAGGCTCGGAACGTCCTTCTGGTAATCGCGACTCTCATCGCGGCCGTGACCTTCCAGGCTGGGGTCAACCCTCCCGGCGGTGTGTGGCAGGACAATGGCAAAGGGCACAAGGCAGGGCAGGCGATCTATGCATCACAGGAAAGAGCCTTTTACGTGTTCCTCGTATCCAATACACTCGCCCTCTCCACGTCGATCCTCGTCATTGTCTCCTTGACCTATCGGTTCCCTTTCCATTTCGAGGTGTGGGTGGCCACGGCCTCGATGATCGTGACCTATGCTTCTGCCATCTTCGCGGTCACGCCGAACGAGTTAGTGAGGTTGCGCTATATCTTGGTCGCTGCAGGAGTGCCCTTCGCCGTCCGGACTTTAATTCAGATATGTAAGAAGCTTAGGAATCGTTAGACTACGCAAGTGTCTATCCTGCCTTTTTGTCCATCAAGTTTCAAGTAATATTTAATTATATTGTTAGTTATTCTAATAAAACTCCTCTATAACGATTTTTAGAATTTTCTCCTTGAAGTCAGTAATTACTACCTGGAGCAATTGAGAAACATAATTATGAGATAAGTACAATTACAATACATATTACTGTGATTATTTTATATCTGAAAAGTCTTGACAACACTAGAAAAAGTAAATGGAAAGGGCATGGGTCGTTAGAGAGTCCATCATTATTAGTGTCCGCAGAAATTCTAGAGTGGGACCAAAAAAAAATGTCCTGAGATGGGATACTTGTTTTTTGTTACATATAAGTCCTACGGATATTGAAAATTATATTTTAATCCACAGAGGCTTTAATGGCGTCATAAGTTCATTACGACACTATGCAAGGGTCTATCCTGCCTTTTTGTCCATCAAGTTTCATGTAATATGTAATTATATTGTTAGTTATTCTAATAAAACTCCTCTAACGATTTTTAGAATTTTCTCCTTGAAGTCAGTATTTACTACCGGGAGCAACTGAGAAACATAATTATGAGATAAGTACAATTACAATACATATTATTGTGATTATTTTATATCTGAAAAGTGATGCGATTCCCGCCAAGAATGACGAGACCCGACAACTAAAGGAACCCAAGATCGTTCCACGATCAGATTTGATTGACGAACCCTCGACCCGTTGTTTACGACAAAAACAAGAACCTTGGTATAACTGACCTCAACCCGTTGTTTAATGCGAAACAAGAACCTCGGTATATAGGAAGACGCCACAAACGGTGGTGGAAAGCCGTTTGATAAGTCGATGATGAACGCCGCGGAAACTTCCGATAAGTTCGATTAGTTCTTCAAGAACCAAAGAGAATACTCTCACAATTTTCTGAATGTTCTTCTCATTAAAAATTGACTAAGATGAATATATATAGACATAAAGTAATCCTAATATGGTCATATCTCCTCCTATAGATAAGGAAATTAAAACCAAAAATATCGATAGAGATATGACATAATCTATAAAGATATAAAATCTAAATACCCCTAGAATATCTCTATGAGATTTAAACTTCAAACAAATCTGATGTTATCTTCTGTTGATCATCAACTGTTCTAGAAGCTTCCTTAAACACTTGCTGAATTTAGCCTTGTCCGGAATCTTCTATAACTTGAATAATGTTGATGGATCTTTGTGGATCACGTGATTCATGTCCAATGGGCCTCCACGAATTTGCTTGAGCCCAAACCTCATGAATCAGGCCGTTGAGTTCATCTTTAAACTTCTTTGCTCGTGCTCGCGTAATCGGTTCAATTGGAACTTGAACTGGATCCCTTGAAGTCGTGCTACGATTTGCATCAAAAAGTCTTGACAACATGTGTTATATGTGGTGGAGAGAAATCCTAGAGAAAGTAGATGGAAAGGGCATGGGTCGTTAGAGAGTCCATTATTAGTGTACGCAGAAATTCTACAGTGGGAGCAAAAAAAAATTGTCCCGAGGTGGGATACTTACTTTTTTGCTACATATAAGTCCTACGGATGTTAAAAATTATATTTTAATCTACATAGGCTTTAATGGTGTCATAAGTTCATTGAGATATATATAAAATTCATTAACTTTTTTATATTGATGATGTGTTGCATGAAGAAGTCGCCACGTGTTGTGAAAGCTGAACCGGTTTCATAGACTGCTTCGGCCGTTTAAACTAGCTAAAAAGTTAAAAAAAAAAGCCGATCCTCATTAGCCTGAAGCTCCGGCCGCCACTACCCCTCCTAAGACGAGGTCGCTGGCGTTGCCAGAGGCTGCGGGCGACCTCGTCTTGGCTGTGGTGATTGGTGTCCAAGCCACTAGGGCGGGACTGCCCCACTGTTTCTAGCTAATTAAAGGATTATTAGTGTTTGTTACGAATAAAATATGTCTTCCATTGCGAGCAATCCATGTGAGCATTTGTTGATCTTGATCCACTCGAACCAAGTCTTGAACACACCTGCATAAAGGAGATATCAGGGTTGTGATTCGATTTCCCTCTCTATCCCTCTAGTTAGTATTGAGCCTTATGTGAAAGTATAGGTGTGTGTGTCCACCCAAAAAGAGTGTAGGTGTGTGTAATTGGAATAATTGTACTGCATACGTCTATATTACAAAGGGGAGGAGGGTAGTTGCGGTGCCTTTTGTTGTCCCAAAAATTCCCAATAGAAATATATTTTATATATAAAACTCTAGAGCTTATTATTGTGTTCCTTCGCATTTTAAAATTCTCATATTACTCATTCAATGTATGAAGATAGATTTTCTTTTCTATTTAAAATACAATATGACCCTCCATATTAGTGTCCATTGAAAGAAAAAATGGGGCATTGTAGAAATTCAATAATATATACCTAATTCACTAAATTGTTTTCGCACTTACAACTACCAATTATACCTCCTAAATTACAATTAAATCATGGTGCCTCCCCAATTCAAAAAGACTATGCTGCTTATTTTATATTAGATATAATTGAGTGATTTTCATTATTAGAAAATAGTGATAAAGAGGTGAGTATATATATATATATATAATCACCCTATCAAAAAGTGTTGATATATTCATATTCCTATTTCTACTCCTCCTTTTATTAGATGATTCTTTTAGCCATTTATTTACTTACTCTCTACTCCATATTTACTTTCAAAAAATACTCTTAAAAGTTTATAACGCATGCATATATATTTCTCCTATTTCTTTATTGTATTCCTCTAAAATATTATCGCACGTACCTTTTTGGCCCCGCCTCTGGTTTGAACTTCCTGAGAACTTTTATGATTTTACCAAAAAGGCAATTCCCACAGGAAGGTACTAATTTGGAGACGAACAAGAAGGATAAGGACTACAAGTTCAAGCTATGTGAGTATTTGCGGGCATTCAAATCCATCCGGCTATGGATAATCTCAGTATACTCTATTTCTAGGCCTATGCATCTTGTTTTTTTCAATAGGTCATATAATTTTTACCAATGAAATTAATAAATATATTTATTTGTATTATTATCAATAATATCCCATGCAAAGACTAATGTATACTCTTCATTTATTAATATTTTAATACAATGAACTTCATTGTGTTTGAAAGTCACTCAAATATGATATATCTGTTACATTATTTAATAATTACGAACAAGTTATCTGACGACCTTTTTAAAAAAAGACAATGTGATTTGACTATCTTTTTTTAAAAAAAAGCCATTAAAATTTGAAAACAAAAATCACGTTATTTCAATTTTTTACAAAATCAAGCCAAGTCGTCAATTTTTCAGTTATATGTTTACGAGGCATATTCTACTTGGCGTTTTTGCCAATGTGGCATGCAAGTAGAAGTTTGACCGGCCACTGACACTGAAATAATATATCATAAAAATTAAATTTAATAGTCTTTTACAAATCGAACCTTAATTTCTATTCCCTAACTAATGTTAGGAACTGTCTTCTCCCTTTCCCTGAAATCTGTGCTTGCTTTTGATTTTCGAGTTGGATAGTGATCCAACTCAATTTGTTTTTGTAAAATAATTACAAATGTTGATAAATATATTAATGTGTGAGAATATGTATATATATATATAAATATATAAATGCGAAAGTATATGGAGAATTTATTATTAAAAAATTGATTATAAAAATAATTAGAAAAAAATATGAGTGAAAATTTATTATTAAATAAAAAATAATAATAAATTATTAAATTTGATAAAGAATAAAGTTGACTTGGGTAGACTTAGATTATCATTTGAAATCCAAACGGAGCTCAGCGACTCTGATTTCAAATCTTAAACCTCTTCTGTTACTCCTTCCTGTTCCGATCCCTTTTTGTCTCTCTATTCTTTGATCAGAGAACTAAAAGACTGATAGTTGAGGGTGAAAAAAGAAGTAAAATATTTAGGTGCTATTTGATAAATTAAGTGCTTAGTTAAGGGATAAAATGTATAAGAGGCGGGGATGAATGATGGGGATGAGAAAAGTTTTATGAGGAGTAAATAGCACCAATAAGTGCAACTGCTTTATTTCAAGAAATCAAAATTTTCTACTTATTTTATTAAGTTATTTTATACTTAATGATTAAATAGTTTAAACATTTATATTTTATTTTTCTCTATTTTGTAGATTTATTTTCCCTTAATTTATAACTAATTTTTAAGCATTTATTTAATGATATTAAAACAAGCACACTCTTAATAACAATTATGGATAAGAAAAAAATGGTGTTTAATTTATAAGTTAACCTCGATTTTTTTTTAAGTTGCAATCCCAGCATATCAAATTTTTATATTAGGTGCCAAGATGCCAAAAAACCAAGATAAAACGTGTCACGTAAGCTCGGATTGAATGTGGCACGTGAGCATTTAATGTGAAAATTGACAAAGTGGTTTGATTTGGGATAAAAATTTAATCACGTAATTTTATTTTCAAATTTATAGCATTTGGCTTTTTTTGGGTAAATAATAATGGAAAATGCTTCTTCCTCTGATTCGCATGATAAGCATGCCCACTCCCTCACATTAATTAATTGCCCTTGATTGTGTCAATAATGACAAACTTGCCACTTGTATCTATTCACAGCTTTTTCTCGAAGGTTTGATTTCGACACAAATAGCATTACTCAATAATCAAACATCCTAACCTTTTTTTCATTGTTATCAGAACCGGACCGGACCGGCCGGTTCGACCGGTCGGACCGGGAACTGGCACCAAGTCCGGTCCGGTTCGCCTAAAAACCGAAATGGCAGCTTTGAACCGCCAGACCCATTGAACCGGCCGGTTTTAAGTAAAATTTCATTAAACCGGCCGGTTCTATGGGTTTTTATGGGTTTCCTATTTAATGCTTTTCATATTAGCATACTACCAACCAAGCCACCACCACTTTTTTGTTCTTTTAACTCTACTTTTAAGTATTTATTAAAATAAAATATTTATTTTGAAGTAAAAAATATTAAATATAGATACTTTCTTATACTATTGTTATATTTCTTTAAAATCATCATACTTTTATCTTAATTATCATAATTTTTTTAATAATATGAGTATTTATTTTATTTTAAATAAACGAGCGGTCCGACCCATCGAACCCCCGGTTGGACCCATAAACCCATGACCCCGTACCCCTTCCGGTTCATCATCCGGTCCGGTTCTGATAACACTGCTTTTTTTGGTTTGCATTCTGATTCCCGGAAATTAAATAGGCCTTGGCCAATGCAAAAATTTATTTAAAAGAAATAAGTATTAAATTACTTAAACTTATTCAAATTGGTTCATACCATGTCTTCTTTTCGATTACAAGAAAGATCAATGAACATATTACAGTGAAATAGAAATTCTAATAGTTAATAAATGGACACAAATAATTACACTAAATATCGAGTTTGGAATATTTTAAATACCAAAAAATAGCATGCGCAAGTTATAATATACCCTCTTTGATTCAAACCATGTGATTTTGAATTTAATTTACCCGTTATCATTGAGCGCTACCTCCTTTAAACCATTGAAAAAGGGTAAAAGAAAACAAAGAAAAAACAAAATAACAAAGATAAACTTCCTCGAAAGTTCCTCAGCCGAGCTACTGCATTTCGCATAACTTTTGCGCACGAATTCCAAGTCATAAGAAAACGACAATTGACGATGACTTTGACTCAGTCGAACGATAAGTAATTTTGGTAAATTATCAAAACCTAATCTATTAAAAAAAATTAATGGCTTTCAATCATTCAAACATCATATTATTTTGGTAGATCCTAAAAAATTAAAACTAATCGAAAATATGAATAGATAGAACTAACTACTTGTTGGGATGGACTGAGAAAAATTTTACTTATGTTCTTTAAATTTTTGATGAAATCTATTATAGTTGCCTTCTATCTCAAAAACAATATCTTATTATATTCTGCTTCTTGTATCGGAGTTTCAAATCTTGTCCGATAAAATTAATGTGAACAAGCTCATTCGCCGTGTAAACAGAAAAATAGTAATAAATAATTAAACACTAACTTCGTCCTACATATATAACATCCTTCTTGGTCTTCTCCGCCGTGCATTGTCCTCCTCCTCTGTCTGTCTCTGTGGCTAACGAAAAGAGCATGTCAAGCCCATACCCGCCAGCAGATAGAGGAAGAAGCTGGTTCAAGTACTTCCAATATGATGAGGGTCGGGACTCACCGAGTGAGGCTCGGAACGTCCTTCTGGTAATCGCGACTCTCATCGCGGCCGTGACCTTCCAGGCTGGGGTCAACCCTCCCGGCGGTGTGTGGCAGGACAATGACAAAGGGCACAAGGCAGGGCAGGCGATCTATGCGTCCCAGGAAATAGCCTTTTACGTGTTCCTCGTATCCAATACACTCGCCCTCTCCACGTCGATCCTCGTCATCGTCTCCTTGACCTATCGGTTCCCTTTCCATTTCGAGGTGTGGGTGGCCACGGCCTCGATGATCGTGACCTATGCTTCTGCCATCTTCGCGGTCACGCCGAACGAGTCAGTGAGGTTCCGCTATATCTTGGTCGCTGCAGGAGTGCCCTTCGCCGTCCGGACTTTAATTCAGATATGTAAGAAGCTTAGGAATCGTTAGACTATGCAAGTGTCTATCCTGCCTTTTTGTCCATTTAGTATCTATCCTGCCTTTTTGTCCATCAAGTTTCATGTAATATTTAATTATATTGTTAGTTATTCTAATAAAACTCCTCTATAACGATTTTTAGAATTTTCTCCTTGAATTCAGTATTTACTACCGGGAGCAACTGAGAAACATAATTATGAGATAAGTACAATTACAATACATATTATTGTGATTATTTTATATCTGAATAGTCTTGACAACATGTGTTATATGTGGTGGAGAGAAATCCTAGAGAAAGTAGATGGAAAGGGCATGGGTCGTTACAGAGTCCATTATTAGTGTACGCAGCAATTCTAGAAAGGGACCCAAAAAAAAAGTGTGCCGAGGTGGGATACTTGGTTTTTTGTTACATATAAGTCCTACGGATGTTGAAAATTATATTTTAATCCACAGAGGCTTTAATGGCATCATAAGTTCATTGAGATATATCTAAAATTCATTAACTTTTTTATATTGATGATGTGTTGCATGAAGAAGTCGCCACGTGTTGTGAAAGCTGAACCGGTTTCATAGACTGCTTCGGCCGTTTAAACTAGCTAGAAAGTAAAAAAAAAAAAAAACTGATCCTCATCAGCCTGAAGCTCTGGCCGCCACTGCCCCTCCTAAGATGAGGTCGCTGGCGCTGCCAGAGTCTGCGGGCGACCTTGTCTAGGCTGTGGTGATTGGTGTCCGAGTCACTTGAGCGGGACTCCCCCACTGTTTCTAGCTAAATTAAAGGATTAGACTGTCTCATAATCGTACATCGAGGTCGGAGCCCGATTTCTTGACAAAAAAGCTAAACACAAAATTGTAATAGCGTAAAAGAAATACAAAGAGTTAGACTAAATACAATAAATGTGATAAAACCTATGGGATATCAATATCCCCTTTATATGATCAAACCTTAGGAGAAAGAAGTTTCCAGGGTGCCTAACGAGCAATTAAGCATGTTTTGAATGAGCAAATATTGGATGAGTAATATTCATCCATTTGCATATGTAACACCTAATTAGCATTCTTAAAAGTGAAAAAAACTGACTTCATAATGAACCTATATATTTTTATTTGCAAGCATTTTAATTAATTTTTACTCATTCAAAGTGAATGAGTAATAATCATTCAACATTTAGTAGTTTCAAATGGCCACTTTTATCAAATTCGCAGCCTTCATTTATTTGGATCTGCGTAGCACTTCACACTATCTTTAACTCAAGCCGGCAAACACTGTAAAGGGCGCAACTTTCATGAAAGTGTCCAGTCGAAACATGTTTAATTGCTCCTTTGGCACTTTGGAAACTTCTTTCTCCAAAGATTTATACTAAGGGGATATTGATATCACATAGGTTATATCTTTTATATTTGTATTTATTCTAACTCGTTTTATTTGTTTTACACTTTTAGAAATTTTTTTTTTAGGGAAAGGGGTAAGAGACCAAACAAAAATTAAAGTATACAGAAGCGGGGTATGAAAACTGTAATGATATCACTTAATATAAGATGGCCAAGGCTGCTAGGAGCTTTTAATGCTTAGCTTTTTTGTCAAGAGTCCGGCCTAGAAGTACGATTATGGGACAATCTAATAGTTTAGTTTAAGCATGAGAACGGGGTGAATCCTTTTGACATATTTGCTCGTACATTGTAATATTTATTTACCTATAGTTATTTATGGCTTCAACTATTTATGCCGGGCTTTCATCTGACAACCAGCAAGCGGAGGGGGAAACAAATGATAAGACGGCTAGCAAATTGTGGGGCATCGTTAATCGATTTGGTTCAAATTCTGCACTTGTAATTGGATCATGGATAGCCGCGGAATTCCTTAAGCCTTGTTGCTACCACGGAGACATCCATCTGGAAGCTAAAAAAAATGATTATGGCAAATAATAATAATAGAATCGCACGTTCAATCATTTATGTTTTATTTTTTTTATGACTGGGGAGTCCAGGTTTCGCCCAATCAATTCCCTAGGTCCCGTGCAATGGTCTTAAGGGGAGTCGAATCCAGGATAAGGTGGATACTGAAGCTCTTCCTTTCTACTATGCCAATCCTTTTGAGGTTCATACGTTCAATTATGTATCCATTCGTAAAGATGAAAGATATTATTAGTGTTTGTTATGAATAAAATATGTCTTCCATTGCGAGCAATCCATGTGAGCATTTGTTGATCTTGATCCACACGAACCAAGTCTTGAACACACCTGCTTAAAGGAGATATCGGGGTTGTGATTTGATTTTCCTCTCCATCCCTCCAGTTAGTATTGAGCCTTATGTGAAAGTATAGGTGTGTGTGTCCACCCAAAAAGAGTATAGGTGTGTGTAATTGGAATAATTGTACTGCATACATCTATATTACAAAGGGGAGGAGGGTAGTTGCGGTGCCTTTTGTTGTCCCAAAAATTCCCAATAGAAATATATTTTATATATATAACTCTAAAGATTATTATTGTGTTCCTCCACATTTCAAAATTCTCATATTACTCAATCAATGTATGAAGATAGATTTTCTTTTCTATTTAAAATACAATATGACCCTTCATATTAGTGTCCACTGAAAGAAAAAATGGGGCATTGTAGAAATTCAATAATATATACCTAACTCACTAAACTGTTTTCACACTTACAACTACCAATTATACCTCCTAAATTACAATTAAATCATGGTACCTCCCCAATTCAAAATGACTATGCTGCTTATTTTATATTAGATATAATTGAGTGATTTTTATTATTAGAAAATAGTGATAAAGAGGTGTATATATATATATATATATATATATAAAATCACACTATCAAAAAGTGTTGATATATGTGCACCCGAATTTCGTCTCGTTGGGGTACGCATGCGCACGCCTATGAAACGCGGCTTGGGAGTGTCCACCTTTTCGGGGACGCGCAACAGATGCACGTGAGAACTAGTCGTCACTATCTGTTTACGACCCGAAGGTCGAGGGCCGGTGAATTGCCCAGGTCTAGGGGTACAGGATACACCTAGTATGCTAAGGCAATGGTCTGTACGAAATCGAAAATTTCGAATTCGGGGGTTCTATTACGTGTTGGCCTATATCCCACACGCCCTTTCGGTACTCTAGCTTGTTATGCTTGCCCTTTTATTTAATTACCGCATGATTTAGTGTTGCACTTGACTCGCCCGTTTTGACACCGTAAATTCGATTAAACGCTCAGGCCTTTTCTACTTATTGAGTGGGGTCCTTAAAACCGACTAAATGGAAATGCAGAAGAGAATTCTTATGGTGTGCTCTCAAGAAAAATGCAAAATACAGACACGATACAATACTTGGACCCGATCAATTTGCATCAAGCCAAATATTCCGCTCATGCTCACCCTGAATTTTGGAAGAACCGAAAAGTGAATTAATGCAACGCCGACTCAGAGAGCCGGGGGTCGAGTCTGACCGGACCGACGGATAACAGAAGAGTTGCTTGACTCTTGAGACAGCCGTAGGATGGGTCGAGCTCTCGAGTCATGTCCGACCATGACTCACTTATCCGGTCTGAGTTGTCTTCCACATAGAAGACACTAAGAGTGAAGCAGTGAGTCGAGGCAAGACCCGCTTCCGCACTCAGGTTGCGCGCACTCGGTATGTATAGGCGTTGGACCCGTGATCGATGTTTTGGGGCGTTGGACCCCGTGCAAAGTGTATCCTAAAAGGTCGGACTCGACCCGCGAGAAAACAATAGAAAAATAGATAAAAGCAGACAAAAACAAATAAAAACAGACAAGTTGTGTGTTAATATAAGATTTACATTATTTATTAGGTTCACGTGGATTTTGAAAAAAATAAATTCAAACACTACAACGCACAATCATAGACATGTTCAATCACGTTAAGACTTGGTCTTGTTTGTTTAGTCGATTTTATTCCTTAAAATCGAATGAACATGAGATTAATTCGTGTGGGTTCATTCTCACTTCAAACAACCGATTTTAAATCCGATTCTTTGAAAATATTCAAATTCGTATTCATATCGGTTTCTTTTCAAACTCCCCATTTTCAAAAGTCGGGTTTAGTTATTAGACCGATTCATGCTATTTTCATCCGAGATACACATTTCACGTCATCATAATTCATGCAAGTATTGAATCGACAACACGACAATAACAAACAAATACGAAATCGGTGTCGCCATAATCTCGAAAATTTCAAACAAACATTCGAGCACCCATAACAATATGAGATTTAACGGAATCGATAAAACGGCACCGATTCATAACGAAATATGCATGGAAATCAGTCTGGACCACCTTATCACCCCACAATGGTCGAAAATTAAAAGACCTAACTCCTCTAAGGGTTTAGGGGGTGTTATACCTACGCTTTGGGGTTGGAAATGAGTCGGGAAATGTCTCGGAAAGGAAAGGAACAACCATGGACAGTAGGGTGCCTAAGTGACCCGAGAAGGCTCAAACGCGCCTTAAGAAGGAAATCCGCTGGAGTAGGCTATCGGGGGTGGTTCCAGCAAGTTAGCACGGTGGCTCTCTACTCCCAAGGGACCCCTGGAAATGGCTATAGGTGATATTCAATGAGCCATTTTCTGATTTAACCTGAAAATAAGAAAGAATACCGGTAAAGTATAGAGGAAACCCAGAAAAGAAAAAAAAGAGGAAAGGAAGCGGTTCACGTGATGATGCACTACAGTTCACGGCTCCTGGATGACCATGGAATGTTGTTGGAGATGGCTCATGGGTCTATGGGTCGTTGGTTGACCCGGCTTGGTCGTGGAAGGGACGAACTCGTCGGGAAACCGGGAAAACACTAGGAACCCGGTTCTGAAAGCTGCTGGAACGGGATGTTGGAGGCCTCAAATGGAGAAACTAACCTCACCAATGGACTCGGGAAGTCGAAAACTAGAGGGGCATGTAGTTTGTTTTGTGCTCGGGCCAAGATGGGATGAAGAAAACGCGTAGGAGCTGAGAAAACTCGGGGGAGACCTGAATCTAGACCATGCTGGAATGGTGGGAAGGAGACCTTAAATGGAAAAACTAACACTACCAATGGACTCGGGAGGTCGAAAATAGGTGGGATATGTGTTTTGTTTGGGGTTTGGGTGAAGGTGGATGGGTGGTTGTTGGAAAACGACGTTTTTCCGGCAATAACAGTTTTTTTCTTGTTCTCTCCTCTACCGCCCTCTTTTCCTCCGAATTCTCTCTGTTCTCTTTTCAATCCTCTCTTCCGAAAAATTTCTGTAGTTTTCTAAAAAAAAATGAGGATCAATTGAGGGTGAAAAGCAAGAAGAGAAAGAGCGGTTTAGATTGGAAAGCGATGCCAAAAACTAGGCAAATTCCCACGAACTTCCTTTTTTCTTTTTCTGCTGAACCTGGCCGAGTTTCTGCCACCTATTCCTAATGAAAACTTCTGAAATCAATGAGTAATGAATGAGGGAGAGAGGCAAGAAGGGAAGGATGGTCCAAGATCGGAAAATTACACCGAAACGGGAAAACCGTTAATGAACTTCCTTCTTCTCCTTTGCAGCTGCATTTGGCCGAATTCGTGACCCTCTCTTGAATATTTTCTGCTGAATAATGAATGTGTAATGAATGAGGGAGAGTGGTAAGAAAGGAAGGATGATCCAAGATCGGAAAATTGCGCCAAAACGGGAAAACCGTTAATGAACTTCCTCCTTTTTTCTGCTGAATGCATGTGGACGAATTTTCCTTCTTTTTGATTGATATTTTTTGCTGAAATGAATGGGAAATGAATGAGGGAGATTGGCAAGAAAGGAAGGATGATCCAAGATCAAAACAATTGCGCCAAAACGAGAAAATCATTAATGAACTTCCTCCTTTTTTCTGCTGAATGTATGTGGACGAATTTTCCTTCTTTTTGATTGATTTTTTTTTTGCTGAAATGAATGGGAAAGAAGCAAGTTAGGAAGGTTATTTTGATTGGCAAGTAATGAATGTAAATTGAAGACCATTGAAAACCGGTTGAAAAGGGAAAGATTCGACCATGAAGAGGAGAAATCAAGAGGGGAAACTTGGCTATTTTTATTGAAAATGGAAGAAGAATTCGATCATATAGTGTGGGGAAAGAGGGGAAAAAGGCTTTGGATGGCAAGCATTCAAGGAAGAAGAAAAATTGGAATAAATGTGTAAAAGGAGAAAGAAGGGTCATGAAGGAAAGAAAAGGGGTTTAAATGGAAAACTTGAAAAGGAAGAAGTTGAGTTGGAAGTAGGATTCAAGAATGGAAGAATGAGATCAAGAATGAAAAAGATGTTAAAATAGAATAAAAGGAGAAAAAGTAGCCAAATGTAAAATAAAATAGGAAAGAGGGGACTTGGAAGTCAGTTAATGGGAAATATGGATGGAAATGTGGTAGATTTGGAAAGAATGGGATTAATTTACAAATGAAATAAAGAATGGGGCTAATTCGTGAAAAATAAGAGAATGGGGCCAATTTGTAAAGAATAGGGCTGGTTGGTAAATAATAAAAATAATATGCTAGTTTGCAAATAATAAAAGAAAAAGGGCTATATTACAAATAAAGAAAGAGAATGGAGCTAGTTTGCAAATAAATAAAAAATGGAGAAGTGGCCGTGGGTCCCGCATGGATTCAATGGATGTTGGAGGAGTTTGGATCCCAATCAATTGCACATTCAAATTTCGTAACACAAAGGACAAGGTACTGTTGATATGTGCATATGGGTGATCCCGACAAGTCTGATATTGGTTTATCATGACTTGATGCACTAAGAGCTTGGGAACCGGTTTTGCCCGATTCGGGTGACCGGAGCAACATTAATTGATTCAATCGCCGGTTTGCATGTTTGTGCGCTGTATTGCTTGTTTGGGCATGATTTGTTATCCTTCTGTAAACTTTCTGGGAGGTCCTGAGACCATCCATTGTCATCATGCTTCTTGAGTCACCTGGTTGGCCCTGTCGATCTTGGCGTGAATACTAAACTGATTTTGTTTGATTATCTTCGATTGAAGCTCATATTATGACCCGGTTGGTTCAAGACTTTGTTGTAGCCGGTGGACCAAAATGGGTGCTGACAGCTTGCCCCTCTTTGGTTGCGTGCTCGGATTGAGGATGCAGCCAAAAACTATGAGAAGCACTATGTCTGGTCCCGATGATCGCTTTGGCTTCCCCTGTAAACGCCTGATTTTCTTGTTTTGGATGTATGGGAGTAAGCTGTATACGTGCAGACCTGTTGTGAGAGGGTAAAATAAAAGGAATAATTGTAAGGAAGCGGGGAAGTATAAATTTATAACTAAGAATAGTAAATGCGAGGCTAAAACCCATAAAGTAGTGAATGTGGACGCAGGTCCGAAAGGCAGTAAACATGGACACGAAGTCCGGAAAGCAGCAAATGTGGATGCGAAATTCGAATAATAGTAAACATGAACGCGAAGTCCGAAAAGCGGTAAATATGGATGCGAAGTCCGGAAAGCGGTAAATATGGACGTGAAGTCCGGAAAGCGATAAATATGGACATGAAGTCCGAAAAGCGGTAAATGTGGATATGGACACGAAGTCCGGAAAAACAGTAAATGTGGACACGAAGTCCGAAACGCAGTAAATGCGGACGCGAAGTCCAGAATGCAGTAAATGAAGTCCGAAAAGTGGTAAATGTGGATGTGGACACGAAGTTCGGAAAAGTAGTAAATGTGGACACGAAGTCCGAAACGCAGTAAATGCGGATGCGAAGTCCAGAATGCAGTAAATGTGCACGCGAAGTCTGAAAAGCAGTAAATGTGGACGCGAAGTTCGGAATGCAGTAAATGGGGACTCGAAGTCCGAAAAGCAGTAAATGGGGATGCGAAGTCCGAAATACAGTTAATGGGGACATGAAATCCGAAAAGAATTAAAAGTGGACGCAAAGTCTGAAAAGCAGTAAATGTGGAAGCGAAGTTCGAAAATGAGTAAATGCAGACGCGAAGTCCAAAAAGCAGTAAATGGAGACGCGAAGTCCGGAATGTAGTAAAGGTGGACGCGAAGTCCGAAAAGCAGTAGATGCGGACGCGAAGTCCGGAAAGCAGTAAATGGGGACGCGAAGTCCGGAATGCAGTAAAGACGCGAAGTCCGAAAAGCAGTAAATGGGGACGCGAAGTCCGGAATGCAGTAAACGTGGACGAGAAGTCCGGAAAACAGTAAATGTGGACGCGAAGTCCGAATAGCAGTAAACGTGGACGCGAAGTCCGGAAAGCAGTAAAGGTGAACGCGAAGTTCGGAAAACAGTAAATGGTGGGTGTCCAAACCTAAAGCAGTAAATGCAAGTTGATAGGAAAGTGCAGGAAATGTAGAAGCAAATATTAGTGCAAGGGAACAGTGCAGGGCGCTAAAAAGGGGCACTTGTCAATGGGTTGAGGCTTTGCTGGGATGGTGCAGCAGTAAGCGTGGCTTGCAGTTTGTCGCATGATTGGGTGCATGCTTGATCACTTGCGTCGCGTGCTTGGAGGGGATGGTCCGATCGCTGTGTTCGCCAGGGATGCTGTTGCTTCTGAGTGTTGCCGTAGGGAGGCGGTGCTATGGGTTGGACTGACTCTCGGGATCAAGATGCATCTTGTCTCGGAGGAGAGTGGGAGCCGTACATGGCTTACTCGCCAAGATGAGCAGAACTTTTCGTTAGTCATGTGGACGGTGGTTTGCGCTGAATGTGCAGGGCTGATACTATCCCAAATGTGCTGATCTACTGGAGGTCGAAGTTGTTACTGGAGTTGTTGCTTGTCGAAAACCGGCCTCGCCGCTGGGGCAGTCGTGCTTTTGTTGGAGGTCGGCCTTGCTGCTGGGGTAGTTGCTTGTTGTTCTGCCGGATGCCGGCTCTGCAGTAGGGGCGATTGTAGTTCGCTGGGGATGTCCCCGTAGCAAGGGACTCGAGAATCAGAGTTCGCCTTAGTTCTTATTGCTTGCAGTACCTGTGGTAACCTTAGTAAATCAGTGGTGAGTTATTAACAATGTGTAAGCACAGGTAAAAAGGAGTAATTGCGATGCATGTTCTTCAATTTCGGGTCGCTTGAGTGACCCATGAAGAATTTTGTTTTGGCAATACGAACGGTTCCCGTTTCTGAAGGCATCGACACAAGGCCTCCAGGGCTTCTGCTGGTCATGCATGGGCATATCGAGACATTCTCAATGATGCCTCAGCGGCCCTATCGATTGTTCGACGAACCCGTCGGCTTGGGACCCTTCTCGTCAGGGTGCCATAGGACAGCTGCGTTTGTAACCCACATGGGAGATTTCTGTGCAAATTTGGCCAGACCTCGGTCTAGTCATTTCCAGAGTGTTATGACTAGACTCCCGGAAAGAAATGTCGATGACTTTGGCTCTGTGGTAGCCGATTGTAGGGTAGCTGTAACCCGTTTGGAGTTATGAATGGACCTAGAGAAAATGGAAAGGATGGGGAGCACGTTACTCTAAGCTAAAAGGATACACGAGTTCACGCCTGCAGCGAGATGTACCCCCCTTTTTCGTCCTTCTGTTATGCGGGCTACGCCAAGTTGCTCGGACAGCGTGCTCGGTTGCCTACAGTACTTGAGGAAGAATCTGCCTTCGACGGTTGAGTTGTGTTGGAGAGCTAATCGGTAATCGTATTGGAGCGGATAATCTGGCCACTTTCCCTGGGGATCCCTAGTTCGCATGATGTGTGAGGGACTAGGGGGTCAGTTTTGTTTATCTCTCGCTTTACTCGCCTTTTCCCACGGTCACCCATCTCGAGGCCGCACCTCTCAACCTAAAGGGGACGGGCTCTCCTTTTGCCACGGCTGCCCACAAGGGGTTTCCGGTCGTGCCTTTCTTTTGCCCTATCTTTTTCCTAGGTCGCCCGAAAGGGATTTTCGACCTAGCGGGCTCGATTCTTTTATCTCTCGAGTTTGCAAGGAAGAAGAGTCCGGAGAATTCGGCTCCTGAGTTTTGCGCGGTTTTGTATTCTGTTTCCATCGAGAAGTTGTGTCTGCTGCTTGTCCCCTTTTTGTCGGGGTTTCTCAATTTCTTTGGATTGGTGCCGTCGACGCGTTTGGTGAGCCTCGACATCGCCTCGTTTTCTTTTGGCAGGTTTTTCCGCTTCTTTTCGCTCTTTTTTTGTTTGCAATTGGGGTTTGTTTTGTGCCCCATGTACTTGTTTGAAACTCCTCGACTTTGCATCGCCGAGGTCGCTTTGGTGCGCTTTGCCCCGTGGAGACTTATTGCGTTTTGCTGTCCTAATCTTATTTCATGAGGGCCGGCTTTTCATTGAGATTTGGCTCCTGGATATTCGGAAGTCAAACTTCATGCTGCTCGTCCTTGCAAACTTTACAAATGATTTCCCCTGTCGTCTAAAAAGAAAAACAAAATTTGCCCCAGGAATGTAGTTGACCGAGGTTGCCTTGACGTGAATGTTGGACGGGGATGCCCCGGTCTCCATTGTTGACATGGTCCATGGCGGACGCCTTGTGCGATCGTCGTTCTCGACCGTATCTTGTCGCTCATATGGAGGGTACGCCTTGGAGGATAGGTGCTCTTGAAGCCGGATGTGTCTTGCTCCGGGGCTCGTAGTTACATGTTATCGGTGGTGGGCCTTTGCAGTGGTGGGCCTTTGTAGTGGTGAAGGCTCGATTTGGCCCGAGGTGTCGCTTGATCTCAATGGAGACGCTCACGTCGATGTTGAACAATTTGCTCAATCGTCTCCGTCTTCGGCTTCGTGGGGGGTACCTTCTCGTCAGACCCTTCCCTGTCGAAGTATAGGGAGAAAGGCCCAATAAGAGTCTCGGGGAGATGTGAACCCGTGCATAGTTCTTCGCCTATGACTGGCGTGTCCCTGTGAAAGATGGCAAAGAAGATGATGCATTAGGTGATTGTGTGGTGGAGTATGCAGTAAGAAATGTAAGGTGGACCCATGGGAAGTCCCCTTGTTCAACGTACGACTCATGGGGTGCTGCGTGTGGGGGACACTTAATTTCGGGAGTCTAGTCATCACCACCCTAGAGTGGTTAGACCGTGACTAGGGGCCGCATAGGAATACTTTCCCCGGGTGCGGATAGGCATGCGCAGCCGTTCTAGGGAAGGCTCGAGGAGCCGGGTCCCATGAGGACAAGCAGGTCGAACGGGTTCGACAGAACCGATATGGCATCTTCGAGATTGTCCTAGTGCCATTTGAAGGGTTCATTATAGTCGGGAGCCCATTTAGGAATTGTCTTTAAAAAAAAAGTGAGTTTAAGGAAGATTGTGCGCGTTGTCCCAGTGGCTGGTTGGTGGACACAGCGAAGGGCCGGCTGGGACCATCCTTCGGTAGGAGGTGTGACCACGTAAATGACTTTCGTGGCGGGTGTGCTGGGCCATGCTCTGTCTGTTGAAGCAGTTACTTGCGATTTTTGCGGAGGTAGGGTTGCGACTCGATGTCGAAATTCCAGGAAACTGGACTGGAGGTGTTCGTTGTCATGATTGTGGTCGTTTGGGGTTCAAGTTGCCTTCTTGTTTATTTCTTGCAATGGGAAGAGGAAAAGCAATGAAGGAACAATAATTGTTCGTAATTTGAATATAAGGGCGCAAGGGATCTAACTGGCCTGGTAGGCGTCGTGCGAGCACGTAGAGGGACAGACATAGGATGCGTCGAGGATGTGTGCATGGGTAAAGTGGATGTGTGCTCGCACGACACGGAAGGGCGCGTTCTGTTGGGCGTGTTTGGTTGCGCGAAGAGGCGTGTGTTTAGTCGGGCGATGGCGCGCTCAGTTGCGCGGGGTGAGCGGGAGAGTTTAGCTTTGCCTGAGAATGTGGGTCGGCCCTCGGGCCATGGGTCGCCTTGCCGTGGAGGAAGGGTGATGAACGCGGATGGTCTACCTGCGAAGGAGGTCTCGATCCGTCTGTAGTACGGGGTGGGTGGCCGGGACATACCTGATATCTGGTTACAGTGTGACCTATCGCCGAGAGGTAAAGACCGCGGGTGGTCTACCTACAAAGGTGGGCGTAACTCGCTTGTCGTGCGAAAGTGGTAGTTGTGTAAAATAGTAAATGAATAGGATGCATGCGATACATGTATTTTCAAAAGCTAATGTTATCATTTACATTGACTCGAAAGGTTATAATGTAAATTTTGTAAAATAAAGCTCTAAGCTGATCTTCCACCACACTCGGAGTTTGAGCGAGCGCAGCCTCGAAAAGCACCGGTTCTAGGCGAGGGCCTTGTAAAGACATCTATTCTAAAGTGCATGCGTGGATCTCGATGAGCCCTCTTCCTAGACCTTTCCAAGGTGGCGTTCGCTCCAGCGAGTTCCTAATCGCGTCTTTGTAATCTGGCGCGGGTCTGGGCGAGCTCCCTCTAAGGTTGAGGTTGGCCGGCGAGTTCCTCATTCTGTAGCGTGTCAGTGAGGTCCTCATGAGCTGATGGACTCTGTCGAGGCGCGGGCAGGAGATCGAGCAAGGCGTCCCTTACCAAGACGACAGGAAAATCCATTTAGAACTCGTCAACGTGAATGGCATCCTAGTTTTTGAAAACCACATGATGCATGTGTGCGAAGGAAGTAAATGCCCACGGCTTAATATAAATTACAAGGTACATGTACACCGCTCTTGAAACAGAAAAAGACTCAAATTGGCACGCAGGCTGACTCGATGGACTGTTGTCGGAGTCGGGTTGGATGATGGCATGGAGGCAAAGCACGATGCATGGTTTCAGTACTACATGGACCGTGCTATCTAGAGATCGTCGATTCAAGGGTGTGAATTCCTTGAAATCGAGTGGGGCTCTTTGGGGGCCTAATCGACGGTCCAACCGTGTGACGTACCCTTACTCGGAACACCTATCTAACCTGTGCTTCTATTATCGGTCGTGGGATGCGACCTATAGGTTCTTAGAGCTAGAATGATATGCAATGCAAGTGTATAAATAGAAGTGCGTGAAGTAGATAAGCAAGAAATTGCAAAAACAAGGTAAATAGACAAGCAAGAAAAGCAAGCGGGCATGAGCCTGAACCCTATAAGTGTCTCCAATGGAGTCGCCAAACTGTGCGCACCCGAATTTTGTCTCGTTGGGGCACGCATGCGCACGACTATGCAACGCGGCTTGGGAGTGTCCACCTTCCCGGGGACGCGCAACAGACGCACGTGAGAAGAAGTCGCTACTACCTGTTTACGACCCGAAGATCGAGGGCCGGTGAGTTGCCCGGGTCTAGGGTTATAGGATACACCTAGTATGCTAAGGCAATAATCTGTACGAAATCGAAAATTCCAAATTCGAGGGTTCTATTACGTGTTGGCCTATATCCCGCACGCCCTTTCGGTACTCTAGCATGTTAGGCTTGCCCTTTTATTTAATTATCGCATGATTTAGGGTTGCACTTGACTCGCCCGTTTTGACACTGTAAATTCTATTAAAAGCTCAAGCCTTTTCTGCTTATTGAGTTGGGTCCTTACAACCGACTAAATGAAAATGCATAAGAGAATTCTTATAGTGTGCTCTAAAGAAAAATGAAAAATACAGACACGATACAATACTTGGACCCGATCAATTTGCATCAAGCCAAATATTCCGCTCATGGTCACCGTGAATTTTGGAAGAACCGAAAAGTGAATTAATGCAACGCGGACTCAGAGAGTCGAGGGTCGGGTCCGATCGGACCGACGGATAGCAGAAGAGTTGCTTGACTCTTGAGACAGCCGTAGGATGGGTCGAGCTCCCGGGTCATGCTCGACCATGACTCACTTATTCGATTCGAGTTGTCTTCCACATAGACGACGCTAAGAGCGAAGCAATGAGTCGAGGCAAGACCCGATTCCGCACTTGGGTTGCGCGCACTCGGTGTGTATAGGAGTTGGACCCGTGATCGATGTTTTGGGGCGTTGGACCCCGTGCAAAGCATATCCTAAAAGGTCGGACTTCACCCGCGAGAAAACAATAGAAAAATAGATAAAAACAGATAAAAGCAGATAAAAACAGACAAGTTGTGTGTTAATATCAGATTTCTATGATTTATTAGGTTCATGTGGATTTTGAAAAAAATAAATGCAAACACTACAACGCACAATCATAGACATGTTCAATCACGTTAAGACTTGGTCTTGTTTGTTTAGTCGATTTTATTCCTTAAAATCGAATGAACATGAGATTAATTCGTGTGGGTTCATTCTCACTTTAAACAACCGATTTTAAATCCGATTCTTTGAAAATATTCAAATTCGTATTCATATCGGTTTCTTTTCAGACTCCCCATTTTCAAAAGTCGGTTTAGTTATTAGACCGATTCATGCTATTTCATCCGAGATACACATTTCACGTCATCATAATTCATGCAAGTATTGAATCGACAACACGACAATCACAAACAAATATGAAACTGGTGTCGCCATAATCTCGAAAATTTCAAACAAACATTCGAGCATGCATAACAATATGAGATTTAACGGAATCGATAAAACGGCACCGGTTCATAACAAAATATGCATGGAAATTAGTCTGGGACCGCCTTATCACCCCACAATGGTCGAAAATTAAAAGACCTAACTCCTCTAAGGGTTTAGGGGGTGTTATTCCTACGCCTTGGAGTTGGAAATGAGTTGGGAAATGTCTCGCAAAGGAAAGGAACAACCATGGACAGTGGGGTGCCTGAGTGACCCGAGAAGGCTCAAACGCGCCTTAAGAAGGAAATTGGCTGGAGTAGGCTGTCGGGGGTGGTTTCAGCAAGTTGGCACGGTGGCTCTCGACTCCCAAGGGACCCTTGGACATGGTTATAGGTGATATTCAATGAGTCATTTTCCGATTTAACCTGAAAATAAGAAAGAAAACCGGTAAAGTATAGAGGAAACCCAGAAAAGAAAAAAAAAAGAGGAAAGGAAGTGGTTCGCGCGACGATGCACAGCAGTTCACGGCTCTTGGATGACCATGGAATGTTGTTGGAGATGGCTCATGGGTCTATGGGTCGTTGGTTGACCCGGCTTGGTCGTGGAAGGGATGAACTCGTCGGGAAACCGGGAAAACACCTTGGAACCCGATTCTGAAAGCTGCTGGAACGGGATGTTGGAGGCCTCAAATGGAGAAACTAACCTCACCAATGGACTCGGGAAGTCGAAAACTAGAGGTGCATGTAGTTTGTTTTGTGCTCGGGCCAAGACGGGATGAAGAAAATGCCTAGGAACTGGGAAAACTCGGGGGAGACATGAATCTAGACCATGCTGGAATGGTGGGAAGGAGACCTTAAATGGAAAAACTAACACTACCAATGGACTCGGGAGGTCGAAAATAGGTAGGATATGTGTTTTGTTTGGGGTTTGGGTGAAGGTGGATGGGTGGTTGCCGGAAAACGACGTTTTTCCTGCAATAACGGTTTTTTCTTGTTCTCTCCTCTGCCGTCCTCTATTTCTCCGAACTCTCTCTGTTCTCTTTTCACTCCTCTCTTCCGAAAAATTGCTGTAGTTTTCTAAAAAAAATGAGGATCAATTGAGGGTGAAAAGCAAGAAGAGAAAGAGTGGTTTAGATTGGAAAGCGATGCCAAAAACTGAGCAAATTCCCACGTACTTCCTTTTTTCTTTTTCTGCTGAACCTGGCCGAGTTTCTGCCTCCTATTCCTGCTGAAAGCTTCTGAAATCAATGAGTAATGAATGAGGGAGAGAGGCAAGAAGGGAAGGATGGTCCAAGATCAGAAAATTGCACCGAAACGGGAAAACCGTTAATGAACTTCCTTGTTCTCCTTTGTAGCTGCATTTGGCCGAATTCGTGGAAGAATGATATCAAGAATGGAAAAGAAGTTAAAATAGAATAAAAGGAGAAAAAGTAGCCAATTGTAAAATAAAATAGGAAAGAGGGGACTTGGAAGTAAGTCAATGGGAAATATGGATGGATATGTGGTAGATTAGGAAAGAATGGGATTAATTTACAAATGAAATAAAGAATGGGGCTAATTCGTGAAAAATAAGAGAATGGGGCCAATTTGTAAAGAATAGGGCTGGTTGGTAAATAATAAAAATAATATGCTAGTTTGCAAATAATAAAAGAAAAAGTGCTATATTACAAATAAAGAAAGAGAATGGAGCTAGTTTGCAAATAAATAAAAAATGGAGAAGTGGCCTTGGGTCCTGTATGGATTCAATGGATGTTGGAGGAGTTTGGATCCCAATCAATTGCACATTCAAATTTTGTAACACAAAGGACAAGGTATTGTTGATATGTGCAGAAGGGTGATCCCGATAAGTCTGATATTGGTTTATCATGACTTGATGCACTAGGAGCATGGGAACCGGTTTTGCCCGATTCGGGTGACCGGAGCAATTAATTGATTCAATCGCCGGTTTGCATATTTGTGTGCTGTACTGCTTGTTTGGACATGATTAGTTATCATTCCGTAAACTTTCTAGGAGGCCTTGAGACCTTCCATTGTCATCATGCTTCTTGAGTCACCTGGTTGGCCCTGTCGATCTTGGCATGAATACTAAACTGATTTTGTTTGATTATCTTCGGTTGAAACTCATATTATGACCCGGTTGGTTCAAGACTTTGTTGTAGCCGGTGGACCAAAATGGGGTGCTGACATATTCATATTCCTATTTCTACTCCTTCTTTTACTAAGTGATTCTTTTAGCCATTTATTTACTTACTCTCTACTCCATATTTACTTTCAAAAAATACTCTTAAAAGTTTATAACGCATGCATCTATATTTTTCCTATTTCTCTATTGTATTCCTCTAAAATATGATCGCACGTACCTTTTTATCAATATTAAGCCATTTACATCAATCACTTCATTCCAAATACATATTTCCATCAATAAATCATCTATTCAAATATAATAATAAAATAAAAGTTATAATAACTTATTACATCTATAAAAGTATAAATCTTTTAAAGTGTTTCTTGATTTTACTTTCCAAAATTATCCTTTCAACTTTGAAAGCATACGTCTATATCTCTCCATATGTCTATTCAATTACAATTTTCTAACAAATAACCGTATGTACTTTTTCACGTAAATTATATCCCATACACTAATCATCAATTTCTATATGCATTTTTCATTGATAATATATACGCATAAATTTATAAATATATAGTAATTATAAAAGTGTGAAGTTCCTTTTATTTTCTCCACAATTTATTATTTTCCATTTTACCCCATTTTATTTGCCTTTTTTCACTTTTATTATTCCTAATCAGACTCTTATATCAAATAGATTGATATATTTAAAGTTTCTTGATGAAGTACTTCTCCAATACCCTTAGTTAGAAGATTTATTTGTTTATTCATTTTTTTTTTCAATTTCAATGCATTTTCTTGGAAAAAATTCGAGGAGTTATTATTTTCATCTTTTTGAAACTTTTCATTTTATAAACTTTTTTAACTGAATTTTTCTTTGTTTATTCATTACTTAGAAATGACTAGCTATATCTTATTCTTATTTTTTAGTTGGACACTCTTTTATCGGTTATAAAATTTAACTTTAAAACCCAAAGGGTGCTCATCCATCTTTAGAGGAAAAACTATTGCATTTTTTCGTAGATTTAATCAATTATAATTAATCAACCCCGTATTTTTATTTTCAAAAAGTTCATTGTGTTGATAATGGCGAAATAATATGTTTCACTAGAGAAAGCTTTTTCTCTATTATTTGGATTTGCACCATTTGATATCCAGAAGATCAATGGGTTCCGACAAATCTAGATTCGAGACTAGGTGATCTTCAAATACATTAGTTACATGGATGTATATGCTTTCATTATATAAAACTTGTTTTGGGTAACAAATGAACATTTCGTTGCGAGAATCATGATTCAAAATTTACATTTTGCTATGGTCTAAATAGGTGGACATGCGCAAGCAAGGCATATCTTGAAATTATTATGATGGATTGATATAGATATAAGTCATTGTAAAGAAACTTTCAACATTTCTGATGAATTATTATCCACATAAATTTAATCTAAAATGAGTTCAAGAGTTTTCTACAAAATATTCATAAAAATTTCATCTGATAATATGTCAAAATATTTTATAAATAAGCTATTGTTCCAACAACTCACCAATGAAAATTTTGTCGAAAATAGGTTGGAAAGTTCCCGCCAAAAATATTTTTTAAAAATAAAAATATTTGTCAATGAAATTTCTATCATAAATATTAAACAAAAATAGAGCTAATGGATTCGTATTTTTCTTGCAGAAAATGAATTTCTCGGAATAAGGTCACTTGCCATCAGGTTATTTGGTGTAGGAACATCGCCTAGTCTGTTTCATTTCAGTATAATTTTTTAAACTATAATTTTCAATAAAATTCAAATTCTATTTGACCTCACAAAATATTCAAATCAAGAAAACTAAATATTTCACTAGAAAAGTAGAATTTTTTTTTTTCGAATTTTTTTTTATGAAAATTTTATTTTTGAAACTAATTATCAGAAAGATTTTCAAGAAAAAAGAAGTTGAGTTATCCAACAGAATATCCATAAAAAAAATTAGACGAAATCCACGAAGAAGAGGAGACTACACTAGTCAGTATAACAAAGTTAAACATTTCATTATGAGTTTATATAATTTCTTAATTACAATTATGCATAATAATAAATTAAATTTTAATCTTATCTCATTATATATCGTACCACATGTGCAATGCATGCACCTATCTACTGTAAAATAAAAAATTGATAACCACTTTTGTTAATTACCCATTCTCTCTTTCCTTAATTTTCTCCCACTTCCTCTCTCTCTCTCTTTCCTCTCACGTTGTCTCTCTCTTTCTCCCTCACACTCTTTCCCTCTTATCAACATCAAATACATTCTTTTAATTTTTTTATTCGTTTGATCAAGTGAAATTTTCAATTAATAATATGATTTCAATTCCTTAGTACTGAGTAGCGGTATGCATGTGTATCAAGTATACTCGAAACTGATATAAACCTACTCATTAGGGTAGATTCTGAGTAAGTTAATTTAAAATTAGGGTAAGATTTGGGTAACAATTTTAGGAACCAGTAAAAACCGATTCTAGTTCTGATTCCACAGCACATGATATATAAACTTGAAATCGAAACTGCTATCCAGAACCCGTTCTTTATTATTATTATTTTTATATGTTATATAATACTATTATATTCATCAAAGTTATTAAAAAAAAAAGAAGAAAAGAAACCCTAAGCGGCTAAGCCAAGCCATCGTCTTCTCCACCTCGTCACTCCATCCATGGTCTGCTAGTCTCATTCCATCATCACTCCATCCATCGTCTGCTTCACCTCCACCAGACCGTCCGTCCATTTGACTGCAACACCAGAACAGTTGTGATCGGCTGCTCTTGTTGCTTTCCGTCTTCTCCGGCCCCAGTTTCAACTCGATTTCACGCTCGATTCCGTCGTCTCCAGCCCCGATTCCACTGCGATTTCGTGTTCGAGACCACGCGTGACCGATTGCCGCTGCTTCCGTAGTCTCCAGGCCCAATTCGCGCTCAATTTCGTCCTCGATTTATTCGTTTCCAGCCCTGATTCTACCTCGATTTCACATTCGAGACCAGCGGCAACCAGCTGCTGCTTCTTCCTGTGCCCTGCTCCACCTCGAGAAACTGTTGCTGCCTCAAAGATCTTCCACGAACCTGCTGCTGAAGTACTGACCTCGAGGCTCGAGCTGTTCTTGTGCCTACTCATTGCCCTTCCACGATCGTTTGCCTTTTCGACTTCGTAAATCTTTGTAAATTTGTATGGGATTGTTTAGTTTATGGATGGATGGATTATGAGAGCTTTAATGTGTCGACTTTTAGCTAAATTGATGATGTGGATCAAATTTCATTTAGTTCAGTTAATTTATTTGATTGAAGGGAAAAAAGAATCACATGTTCCAACGGGTATTTTAGAACTTGTGGTATAATGCAGATTCTAAGTAGGTTTTGAGTTTAAGATATCACCGGGGTAGGTTTTAGTTCTCGGATCGTGGAATCGATCCTTTATAACGTAGAGTCCGAATAACATAATAAAAAGTAGGGTATCCGGATACGTACATCCCTGCGACTAAGCAAGACTACTACATTTTAAAAATAAAAATCACGTTATAGGTTTATGTGATATTGCGCATAGCGCGGGATGACTCTCATCTTTATATAATAAATTAATGATATGTAAAAGTTACCTTATTGAGAAATTCTCAAAATGTTGCACATCATTATATCATAAAATAATTCTGGGATGTATCTTTTGCCCTTCGCGGTCGATCTTTCCAGATTTGGACTGGGTCGAGGAGGATGACTCTTGTCTTTACATATGAATCAATGATACGTAGAGATTACCTTATTGACAGATTCTCAAAATATCGCACCTCATTATATCTAAAATAATTCTAGGATATTGTATCCTTTTGCACTTCACCGTCGACCTTTCCAGATTCGGACTGGGTCGCCTTGTGCAATGCTCATGCTCAGGACTTTAGAGTCCTGTGCTAACCCTCGCGACCTAAGACCCTGCTAGACCCTGACAATTTGACTGAGCCAAACAATAACTTTTCGTTGAATTATCAAAACCTAATTATTTAAGAAAAAACTCAGTAGGTTGAAAATTAGAACGACTTTGAGTCAGTCAGATATTGTTCTGGTAAATCGTTGAAAAGTAAATTATTAGAAATTATCACTAGGTTGAACCTCTTGTCTTGTCCGAGCAAGAACAATCAACATATAGTAGCTTATAACATCCTTCTTGCTCCTATATATCCACCGTGCGTAGTCTCTGATCCCTCTCCGTCCCTCCTCTGTGGCAAAAGAAAGAGAATGTCAAGCCCACCCTTGTCAGTAGATAGAGGAAGAACTTGGTTCAGCTTCTTCCAGTATGATGAGGATCGGGACTCCCCAAGTGAAGCTCGGAACATCCTTCTAGTAATCGCGACCCTGATCGCGAGCGTGACCTTCCAGGCTGGAGTTAACCCTCCCGGTGGCGTATGGCAGGACAACCGCAACGGGCACAAGGCGGGGCAGGCAATCTATGCTGCACAGGAAGGAGCCTTCCACGTGTTCCTCATCGCCAATACACTCGCCCTCTCCACTGTGATCCTCGTCATTGTCTCTCTAACCTACCGGTTCCCTTGTTATTTCGAGGTGTGTGTGGCCACGGCCTCGATGATTGTGACCTACGCTTCTTCCATCTTTGCTGTCACGCCGGACGAGTCAGTGAGGTTCCGGTATATCTTGCTCGCTGCAGGAGTACCCTTTGCCTTCCGGGCTTTAATTCTGATATGCAAGAAGTTTAGGAATCCTAAGACTATATAATAGTACCTTTCCTGCCTTTTTGTCCATTTAGTTTTATGTAATATTTAATTATATTGCTATATTTACGTTCTAATAAAAACTATCCTCTACAACAATCTGTGGAATTTCTCCTTGAAATCATAATTGAGAAACATAATTTATATAAATGTTTTTAATGTGTATCTTAGTATTCGGAAACTCAACAAATCCCGACTAATTTAGTTCATGATTAGTTAGTCCAGTAAAGGGTGAAACTCTCTCAATCATGAATTTTTTCCATTCACAATACTGAACCCGAGACTTTATTTAAGGGGAACAAGTACCAAACCATTTGAATTAGTTCACGCTGATTAGGAAACATAATTATGAGATGAGTACAACACATTATTGAGATTAATTGTATATCTAAAAGGCTTGACAACTTTCCACCGAAAAAAAAAAAAGGCTTGACAACATTTATTGAATACAAGATTTTATATGTGGTGAAGGGAAATCGTAGAGAGAGCAGACGGAAAGGGCATGGAACGTTAGAGAGCTGTTATTAGCGTATGAGGGAAAGAGCATCTCTGATTGAGGAGCTAACTGCTACGATATTTACGCCCAAATGGTTCGGGAGTTTTAGGAACTAGGATTTGTCCTCATTAACTGGTGCTCTTAGAGGGAGTATGAAACTGCTGAGCAGCCAAGTGCGATCTATCCTCGTCATTGCCACCGTCGAGCCACCGCAACTTGATCTGCAAACAACAAACCTCAATATAGAGGAGACGGACTCTCCTTACATTATCGAATCCTTGATCCAATCTCAAAAGAGAAGTACGTAGGGGAATTTTTTGATTTCAAGCTTTGGATAATTTCCTCCTCATGTGAAGCCGATGTGGAGTTGACACCAATCTCTGAGTATAGATGGAACTATTTAGGTGAGATCAAATGTAAAAATCAACTTTCCATTCATAAGTGGGATTTTTTTTTATTGATAAATAAAATACTAGGTCGAATTATTAGCCCGCTGTGGCTGCCCCAATTAAGGGAAACTTGGCAGCCACGGAATGTTCTTTTCGCCATAGCTTACTGAGATTTAGTCCAACTTGGTTACCGCAGCCCTACCAGCACACTAGTGAATTAAGGGAGTATTATGGGTCGACCACCGTCAACTTATAATACACCCATACAGTGGCGAGCTCTACGTTCTCAGTAGGTTTTAATTGAAATTTGTCACAAACTTAAGGTTTAAAGATAAATTTGTTACCCAAACTTTAATCAATTCAGCGAATCCATGCTAGCGCGGCTTCGTGGAATTTCACTTTATTCTCTCAATTGGATACATGTGTAGGAGATTATTTAGTTGATTTAACATTTCATTACAAGGAAGTTTGATAAGTCTCATACAATAAAATAAATATCTTAAACAGCTAATAAAGGGACATATGTGGTAGTTCCATAACTAGACTCGAACCTATAACCTTTTAATTCATAGACGAAGCATGCATTACTGCGTTACATCCTTTTTCTCAGTCCATTTAACGTTTCGACAATGTTACTTTGTAGCTTAATTTGTAATCTTGAGTTCCATTACTAATTCTTTCTATTCAAGGCATCGGAAGAGCCTAGCAAGTTGCTTCAGAGTTTCATGTTAGAATACCTTAAAAATAAGGGCTTATTACACCATATAACCTAACGTTGACAGATATTCTTAGATCTATCCCAACGTCATTGTTTTGCCTGAGGTATCCCAACGTTGTTATTTTTATTTCACCAACTATCCCCTGAGCTTAGATGGTGACATCAAATTAGCAACGTTGAGATACCTTAGGCAAAAAATCGACGTTGGATAAATCTAAAAATATCTGTCAACGTTAGGTTATATGGTGCAATATACCCTAAAAATAAAAATTCACGGGGAATTTTTATTGAAAGCACAAATTGAAAAAGGAAGTATTTATTTAAAAATGAAAATTCTCAACCAATATAGATTGATTCAAGTGGTTAGGTGATTGTTTCCCTTAAATAAGATCTCGGATACGAGTCTTGTATATTAAATATATTTATCTAATCACTTGTATTAGACATATTAGACATTTTTTTAATAAATATTCACACAAATTTGATGATATATTTTCTTAATATAAAATTTTATTACATCCTTATTTCAAGTACTTAATTTTTATATTTTCTAATTATTATAAGTTCATACTTTTCAATAACAGTCTTATAACAGAAATTAAGTTAACCTTGAAATAAATACTTATTGTTAGTGTACTTATTTGTAATTTAATTTTTGAAATTGGGATTTTTCTAATAAGTCGAGAAGATAATAACTTTTCATAAAAACGGTTTTAACATGAGTGGATCAACTCCGTCAACCTTTTTTACTAAATTATTTTGATAATTTTATTTCATCATGTATAGATCATTTATTGTTATAGGAGCCAATTTACCTATATACTAGTTTTTTATCTGCGCGTTGCATGGGTTCGTTTCCATATATTCTTATACATTCCGTATTGTAATTATGTATATTTTGAAACACAAATTTTTTGATTAAAAATAATAAAGTTTTCAATTATTAATTATAATTTCAAATATTTACTTTAACATTCTTTTTTGTTCTAAAAATTAGAGTAAGTTAATTATTTTTTTGCCCCACAGCAAGTTAATTATTATAATAATATTTTGAAACTATTTGTTCAATTGATATGCATCATCACATTTTTGTTAATTATCAATATAGATTGATATATATTAAGTTTAGTAATTAGAATAAAACTTTTGCTCATTTATTAAAATAATATTTATTAGATTCTTATATTTTAAATTTTAATTTTTATTGTATATATGAGTTTAAACTCATAGCGGTATATTGTAATATTTTTTGTTTATAAGACCTATGTGATTATTTATGAGTTTAAAACATTTATATGACATTTTCGTAATATTTATTCTGAATTTTAAAAAGCATGTTGGCTTCTTAACAAAATAAAATATTTTTAATAATTAATGGTAAGTTTCATAAGATAAGTAAATAATAAAATTAGACCAATTTGCATGGTTTGAATATATATTTTGCAACAAACAATCCCAATTAGTAAGCATTATATTATACATTAATTTAATAGTAGGGTTAATTGCACCGGTGGTCTAAAAAGTTTCATGAATATTTCAGGTTGGTCCAAAATGTTGTTTTGGTAACTTGTTGGTACAAAAAGTTTCAAAATCGTTTCAATTTAGTGCATTTCGTCAATTGCCCATAACGCCTATCAGCACCCTCATTTTGGTCCACCGGCTACAACAAAGTCTTGAACCAACCGGGTCATAATATGAGCTTCAACCAAAGATAATCAAACAAAATTAGTTTAGTATTCATGGAAAGATCGACAGGGCCAACCAGGTGACTCAAGAAACATGATGACAATGGAAGGTCTCAGGGCCTCCCAGAAAGTTTACGGATGGATAACAAATCATGCCCAAACAAGCAGTACATCGCATAGACATGCAAACCGGCAATTGAATTACTTAATGTTGCTCCGATCACCCGAACCGGGCAAACCGGTTCCCAAGCTCCAGTGCATCTAGTCATGATAAACCAATATCAGACTTGTCGGGATCACCCTTCTGCACAAATCAACAGTGCATTGTCCTTTGTGTCATGAAATTTGAATGTGCAATTGATTGTGATCCAAACTTCTCCAATATCCCTTGAATCCACGCGGAACCCACGGCCAGTTCTCCATTTTTATTTATTTGCAAACTAGCCCCATTCTTTTTCTTTATTTGCAATCTAGCATCACTCTTTTATTATTTGCAAACTAGCATTTTTTATTAGCCCCATTCTTTTATTTTTCACAAACTAGTCACATTCTTTATTTCATTGGCAAATTAATCCAATTCTTTCCTAATCTAGCATATTTCCATCCATATTTCTCTTTAACTCACATCCAAGCCCCTTCTATTATATTTTATTCTACATTTGGTCACTTTTTCTCCTTTTATTCCTTATTAACTTTTCTTCCATTTTTGATCTCATTCTTCCATTCTTGAACCCCACTTCCAACTCAACTTTTTCCTTTTTCAACTTCACAATTTTCCTTCTTGTTTCTTTCCCTCTCTTGCCCAAAGATCTCATTCATTTTCAGCAAGAAGCTAAAGAAATTCAGTCAGCATTTTGGGGAAAATATCGGCCAAGTTCATGGATAGAAGAAGAAAGGAAGTTCATTAAACCGTTTTCCCAATCCTGAGCAACATTCCTATCTAGATCTTTCTTTCCTCCTTGCCCCTAATTTTCATTCATTGCTCCTATTCATTTTCAGCTAAAGATGGGGAAGAATTCGATCAGCATAGTGAGCATAATAGGAGCCAAGTTCAGCTGAAAAGAAAAAGAGGAAGTTCGTGGGAATTTGCTCGGTTTTTGGCACCGCTTTCCAATCTAAACCTTCCTTTCTCTTCTTACCTTTGACCCTCAAGCAATCAGCATTCATTCCAGCACCGGAGTAAGAGGAGAGGAAGGAAAAAAGAGCAAAATTCGTCCAAATACAATCGGGGTAGAATAGAGCAAGAAAAATCCCATTAATCGCTTTCCCATCTTGCACGCTTTCCAATCTTGGATCACTTTCCCGTATTGCCACTCCCCCTCATTCATTACGCTTCCATTCGGAAGAAAATAGAGGGAATAGGAGAAAATTTTCGTCTAGGTTCAAGGAGAGCAGAAGAAAGAAAGAAAAAAGTCATTAAACCACTTTCCCGTCTCGCACAACTTTCCGATCTAAACCCTTCCTTCCTCTCTTACCCATCACCCTCATTGATTCAGAATTCATTCAGAGGTTTTCAGCAGAGAAGAGTGAAAGGAGAACAAGGAGAATTCGGAGGAAAAGAGGGCAGCATAGGAGAGAACAAGAAAAAACCGTTATTGTAAAAAAACGTCGTTTTTCGGGCAAAACATCCATCTATCCTCACCCAAACTTCGAAAAAATACATACCCCACCTATTTTCGACCTCTGAATCCATTGGTGACATCCATTTAGCCATTTGGAGTCCCTAGCGACCCGCTCCAAAGCTGAACAGAAACGAGCTCTTTGTAGATTTTCAGGTTTCCTTGCATTCTTCAACCCCTACGACTAAGGCGAGTCGTACGATTCTTCCTTGACGGGTCTCTAACGATTCTCACTCTCCCCGTGACACGAAGGTCACGGCCCGAGAGCCGTTCCACCGTGCAAACTGCCCGAATTTTTTTCTATTTATTTATTTATTTATTTTTCATTTCTCTCTTTTTAAGGTTTCACAGTTTTTTCCTTGTTGATTCGGGTCAGCTAGGGTACTCACCTCTTGAGCACCATCCACAGCCACTTCCGCGGACCTCTTAACAACCTTGAACCCCGTGCCCGATCGGAGGAGACACCCCGTCTTTTCCTCACAGTCTCACCTCACCCGAGCTCCAAGGAAGGCTTACTCGGATCATTGTTTTACCTGAGCATCCAACAACTCACCTCACACTTTTCCCGACTCATTTTCATCCTTAAGGCATAGGTATGACATCCACTAAACCCTTAGAGGAGTTAGGTCTTTTAATTTTCGAGTATTGTGGGGTGATAAGGCGGCCCCATATCGATTTCCATGCATGTTTTGGTATGAACCGGTGCCCTTTTTATCGATTTCGTTTAAATCCCATATTGTTATGCATGCTTGAATGTTTTGTTTGAAATTCTGAGATTATGTGGATACCGATTTCGCATTTGTTTGTTATTGTCGTGTTGTCGATTCAATACTCGCATGAATTGTGATGATGAGAAATATCTGTCTTGGATGAAAATTACACGAATCGGTCTAATCATTAAACCCGGCTTTTAAAAATATGACATGTGAAAAGAAATCGATATGAATACGAATTTGAATATTTTCAAAGAATCGGATTTAGAATTGATTGTTTGAAGTGAGAATGAGCCCACACGAATTAACCTCATGCTCATTCGGCTGTTAAGGATAAAATCGACTAAACAAACCAAGACCGGTTTAATTAATCAATTGAACTTAAAATCGACGAATTAATTTTATTGTGGTCATTTTGCCCATATTCTTGTGCTTGGAATGATGAATGTGTCTTTGATTAAAACCTCACATGAATTGGTTTAATTACGTAAAGTTGATTAAAAATTAGATTTAACCCCAAGACGGTCAGAAATTAAAGTTTATCGGGCGGTCCACCAATGGTCGTTCCGATGGCTCGAAATCTATAAACTAAAGCATTTAGGAAGTTTTAATTAACTTAAAATTCCACACACTCAGGAAAATCAAAACATTAAATTTGGCTAAATTAAATCACTTGACCCTTTTAAATGAATTGCACGAACCGGTCAATAATTTGTAATCGCGTCGATAGCTCAAGAACTGTTGGCCATGCTCTTTTAAAATTCACAATTTCAAAAATACCGAGATACGTGTCACACGTAGCATGGATATCTAGGGAGTACTCGTGTATCTTAACTAAAGTCTAGGCCCAATTTGAGGCAGCTCAAGTTGGGATATACAAGTCCTCTTTGGACCGCTTTCAGGCGGACTGATCGGTTTCTCGGCTCTTTTGGGGTCGTCACAACCCTGATGGATCCAAGGGGTCGGTCGACACTGGCTATTGACTTTCGATAGTCCGTGTCACGTGATCTTGATTTTTCACACACACACACACACACACACATATTTTCCTGTTCAAGGGCATGACTACCGGTTCTTGATTTGCCGACATCTTAGCGGTGTTTCGTGCTCCCATTTCCCTAAGATTGTGTTTAGAACAGGTTAAAATTCGGAAAATAGATTAACCTCAAACTCGGATTAACCAAACTTGGGCAAATAGTCAAGCAAAGAGTTAGGTTTTTGGTTTTAGGTGATAATAGTCTTAATTTGTAAAAGCTACATTTTCACGATACATAACAATTTAAAAACAACTTACGCACTTGAGTCTTGATTACAGACATTGTGTTTGTCGGACCCACAAAAATAACGCCGAGTGCTACATTCCCTCTCCATCATCGCACTTGTTTGTTTTAAGGTAGAATTTGTATGCCAAGGTACCTAGGTTAATAATCAGTTAATTCACGTAAATTCGGCAATAACAAAATTCCATTGTTTGTTTATTTGTGCTTACTTGTTACATTCTCGCACTTGTTTGTTATGCGGACCGAGCTCGATCCTTAGGATACGATTTACACGAGTCTAACGGCCCAAACTGTCGATCACGGGGTCCAATGCCCCATACACCGAGTGCGCATCTTAATTTAATTTTCAATCTTCTCAAACCACACGGTGAGCACGAATGGAATAATGACCGAGCGCGAATCGATCGGGATTCAGTCGTTGTAATTTGTATTTTTATTTATTTGAGAGAACAATGTAAGGGCTTATATTGTACATTCATTCATGTAAGAATCCCGGTATGAAAGTGGATGGTCGGAGTGTTTTCTCGAATTTATGGTGTCAAAACGGGCGAGTCAAGTGCAACCCTAAATTATGCGGTAAATAAATAAAATGGCAAGCCTCGCAAGTTAGAGTACCAAAAGGGCGTGTGGGATATAGGCCCACACGTAATAGAATCCCCGAATTCGAAATTTTCGGTTCCGTACAGACAATTGCCTTAGCATACTAGGTGTATCCCATACCCCTAGACCCGGGCAACTCACCGGCCCTCGACCTTCGGGTCGTAAACAGGTAGTGGCGACTTCTTCTCACGTGCGTCTGTCGCGCGTCCCCGGGAAGGTGGACGCTCCCAAGCCATGTTGCGTAGGCGCACGCATGCGTGCCCCGACAAGATTAAAATTCGGGTGCGCACAACGCCGTTAACATTTTACCGTCGTGGCGCGTCCTGTGTGTCACTTTTGTTACGTAGAACCAATTATAGTACGCCACGTCATTTAAGAGGATATAAAATCTGAAAAAATCCAATAAAAATACAGAAAATAAAAAAAATACTGAAAAATACTAAAAATATAGAAAAATAAAAAATTATTTTTAAAATTTTTAAAGTTTTTAAAAATAATTTTTAGAATATTTTAAAGTTTTTAAAATATTTTACAGTCTAATAAAGTTTTTAATAATAATTTTAATTTTTTTTAAATAATTTTAAATTTTAAATTAAAAATAATAAACATAATATAAAAATGAAAATTAAAATTGAGAATAAAACTATAATTAAAAGTTTAAAATTATTTTTAAAAGTTTTTTAAAAAAATTTTAAATTTTTATTATTTGAAAAATTATTTTTCTAAATTGTTACTATTTTTGTTTTTTTTTAAATTTTCTGTATTTTGATTGGATTTTTTCAGATTTTATTTCCTTTTAAATGACGTGGCGGACTATAATTTGTTTCACGTAACAAAAGTGACATATAAGACGCGCTACGTCAACAAAATGTCAACTACATCTGGGGTAATTGATGGAATGCACTACATTGAAACGGTTTTGAAACTTTTTGTACCAATAAGTTACCAAAAAAATATTTTGGATCAACCTGAAATATTCATGAAACTTTTTGGACCACCTGTACGGACCCGAACGGGGACTCTCGTCGGGGCCTGCATGTGCGCGACTTGAAATCGCGTGGCTTGGGAGGTGTGGGGATGCGTGACGGACACGCGTGAGAAGGAGTCGCTACTTATCATTTTACGAACCGAAGGTCGAGGGCGGATAAGTTACCCGGGTCTAAGGGTATGGAACACCTAGTTGTTATTAAAGCATTGATCTGTACAGAAAGTTCAAATTCGGGGATTCATGTTAGGTGCGGGCCTATATCCCGCACGCCCTTTCAGTACTCTGGTTTGCTAAGCTTGCATGTTTTATTATTTACCGCATGGATTAAGTTGCGCTCGGCTCGCACGTTTTGACACCGAAAATTCGATGAATTAAATGATGTCGGTCGAGAAATGGAGAGAGAAGTAAACTCGTGCGTCGGGGAATTGGTTCACAATCTTGCGTTAAGTTCATCAAACCGTGGAGGTTGAATTCCTGCGTGAACCAAAACCGTGAGATCTTGAATTTTCTTTCCTTTGGGCAAGCATTAGACCGATTCGATTAATTCGACTCTCAGACCGTTCGCTCACCGACTAGAATTCTTACAGAATGAATGTATAAAATAAAATCCTTACAATGCTCTCGAAAATAATAAATACAAATTACAAATGGTCGAATTACAGTCGAATCGCGTTCGGTTATTATTTCGCTCCAACTCACCGTGAGTTTAGGGAAAAACCGAAGAAATAACCGTTCTAGTTACTCGAGTCTATGATAGGTTGACAGAAACTCATCGGTTAGATAAGAAGAGGCTATGCAGATGAACCTGCACTTGAACAGGTATACCGTTCCTATCCCGTACTGTAGTGTTTCTGTCAAACTAACTCTAGAGGTGTCACTGAATTGTGAAAAGACGATTTTGCCCTTTATTTGAAAATTATTTTCAGAAAGGGGAACATCGCAGTGCGGGCCACCTCGGCCTGTAGCCGATGTCGACCAATTCCCTGGATCGTCCAGGGTTGTGCAAGAACCCCGAAAAAGCCAAAGAATCGGTCGATCTGCCGGGAAGTGATCTAGAAAGATCTTCTGTATCCTGACCTGAGTTACCTGAAATCAGGTAAAACTCAAGTTGAGACACAGAAGCCCTTTCCAGACGTCCATGCTACATTGCACCGCGCGTTACGGGTTTTGAAATAGACAAGTTTTAAAAAGGGCACTAACGTCATTTGACAACTCATTGATGCAAGTTATTAGTTAATGACCAATTCATGCAAGATTTATCAGTGTGAAGTGGGTTTAATCATGTGAGGGTCCCCATTAATCCGTTTGTGGAATTAATGCTTAAGGGTTGTGCCAAATGCTTTAATTATGAAAACGATTCGTGACTCGGCGACCAAGACGATTCCATAAGGATGGAGGATAATTTGATCCAATGACCGAAAATACCCTCATAACTGAATGGACCCGAATGAGTCACCGATACCCAAATCCATGCATGCTTTGTTTGGAAAAGACATCTTCATGCGATATTGTGACAATAATGTAGATTGCAAATTACACCAAATCCGAGAACGGACTTAAAATGGGGAGAGGAAGCCTCGTGCAACCCGTACGAGTCTAAGAGACACTCGGCCATTTTTCCTTGGAGAAAACCGAGAGGTCTCATGGCCCATATCAGGTTCCACGAGTTTTTCCCGTCTCGTTTCGAATCATTTCTCGCATGCTCAAACAACAAATACGATAAATGATACGATTAACAAAGCCAGTATTGCCAAGAGTTTGGAAAATGCATTCAAGCATACAAACATGCACAAACACGTTATTTACGGAATCGATAAAACAATACCGGTTCCATGGATGTGGAAAAACATAAAAATTCGGGAAACAACTCAAATCGGGACAAGGAAACCGGTCTTGACCCAAAAGGTCAAGAATACCCTCGGTTACCTCTCCAAGAGGTTAATTTGAGAGGTATCTCGGCTTTTCCGGGTCAATATGGTTTCCTCGACTTCGATTTAAATATTTCCCGACATGCTAGCACATATTACGATAATAAACATGCATGATATAATATTGAATTTGCATAAAAATTAAAACTTGGAAGCAAAACATGCATAAAATCAACTTATAACTCCGTAAACACAACGAAAACGTAAAAGTCCTAGCTCCTCTAAGTCGGGAATGGTCATACCTAGTCTCGAGATGCGGGATGGGACTGTTAGAAGTCGGGTTGGACCTTTGTTGGGTTGGATTTGGGCTGTTTTTCGTTGAACAGACCCGAAATGCACAAACAGACCCGGCTGGAACACTAAATAGACCCGACTGGCATAAGTCGGGTCAGACGTCAGCACAGAAGCTCCCGATGGAATTTTGAGGCAATGAGCTTTGCAGGAAAAGGCAATGAATCTACAACCGGAGATGGAAGTAATGTCGGCCAACAAGATGTTGCTTTACTTTGAAAGCCATGCAACAACAATTCGAAAGATTGGAAGTTATTTTTGGAGATATCCGCAATAGAATGGATCGGCATGATCAATGAATTGATCAAATGTAGAGGGAGCAACCCAAGCAACATGTGCAAGTTCCCAATGCAAGGAGACTAATCCGCCAGCCGCCGAATCCTCACGATGAAGAAGATGAAGATAATGAGGAAGATGATGAAATTGCATTCGTGGGAAGTGTGAGGAGAGCCAAAGGAGTTAGGAATGAGGGGCGAAGACATGCTAAGAGAGATCAAGCAATTAGAGATGGAGTAGATAGGAATATTGGGAGTATTAAAATGACGATACCACCTTTTCAAGGGAGGAATGACCCTAACGCTTTTATCGAATGGGAGAGGAAGGTGGAGCTTGTATTTGATTGCCATAATTACTCAGAAGAGAAGAAAGTGAAGCTTGCAGCGGTGGAATTCACTGATTATACCATCGTTTGGTGGGACAAATTGGTTAAGGAAAGAAGAAGGAACCATGAAAGGCCTATTGAGACCTGGGAAGAGATGAAGACTGTCATGCGGAGGCGATTTGTTCCCTCGTATTACTATCGGGACTTGCATTTAAAATTGCAGAGTCTAAGGCAGGGGACGAGGAGCGTGGAAGACTACCACAAGGAGATGGAGATAGTTTTGATTCGGGCAAACATTGAAGAAGATGAGGAGGCAACTATGGCCAGGTTTTTATGTGGTTTGAACAGAGAAATTGCTAATGTGGTGGAGTTGCAACATTATGTGGAGATAGAAGAGATGGTTAGCATGGCCATGAAAGTAGAACGACAACTCAAGAGAGGGAGACCAGCTAAGTAAGAGGGTGGTTCTTATTCAGGGTCTTCAAATTGGAAGTCGAAATGGGGTGCCGGTTCAAGATCTGTAGAAAAACCCAAATCGAATGCTGAAAGGAGCATGAGCAAGAGTCAAGGGGACAACAAGGAGATATGTAACTCTACATCCCAACCTTAAAAGAATAGAGATATCAAATGTTTTCGGTGTTTGGGGTCTAGGCATATTGCTTCTCAATGTCCAAATAAAAGGGCAATAATCAATCTGGATAGTGGGGAAATTGAAACGGAAGAAGAGGAAAGTGATTCAATGCCAACACAAGATGATTCTAGTAGTGATTATGAATATGCTGTTGAGGGGAATGCCTCAGTAATCATGCGAGCACTTAATACACAAATTAAGGAAGAAGAGAGAGATGATGTGCAAAGGGAAAATATATTCCACACTAGATGCCAAGTGAAGGATCAGGTATGTACTTTGATTTTTGACGGGAGTAGCTGTGTGAATGTGGCTAGTAAGTTACTTGTTGACAAGTTGGGATTGCGTACATTGAAGCATCCTAGGCCATATAAGCTGCAATGGTTGAATGAAAGTGGAGAAGTGAAGGTGAACAAGCAAGTTCTGGTTTCCTTTACAATTGGGAGATACAAGGATGGTGTTCTTTGTGATGTAGTGCCCATGCATGCTAGTCATATGTTGCTTGGGAGGCCATGACAGTTCGATAGACAGGCAATACATGATGGGTATAAGAATCAATACTCTTTTGTCAAGGATGGTAGAAAGGTGACACTTGTTCCATTGACACCTCATCAGGTGTATGAGGATCAACTCCGAATCAAGAGATCAATTTATGAGAAAAGTGAGGTAGAAGCTGAGATTCAAAGAAAAAAAGAGAGTGAGCAAGTGAGAGAGGAAACTAGTAAGACTAGAGAGGAAGAAAATCGGGAGAGTGAAAAGAAAGAGAGTTCAGCTATAGAAGAGAGGAAAGAGTTGGTTGAGAGAAAAGAGAAAAAAATGAGTTTCTATGCAAAAGAAAGAGAGATCAAGAGTGCATTCAAAGCTAATCGCCCAATGATCTTGTTCGTTTACAAGGAGGCTTATTTATCTGACCTTAATTATTCTTTGCCAAGTTGTGTTACCTCTCTCTTGCAGGAGTTTGGAGATGTCTTTCCCACGGAGTTACCAAATCGTTTGCCACCAACAAGGGGAATAGAGCATCAAATCGACTTTGTGCCAGGAGCCGCGATTCCAAACCGGTCAGCTTGTCGAAGTAATCCGGAGGAGACAAAGGAACTTCAAAGGCAAGTGGACGAGCTTTTAGCTAAAGAGCATGTGCGTGAGAGCATGAGTCCTTGTGCGGTCCCCGGTGTTGCTGGTGACAAAGAAAGATGGTACTTGGCAAATGTGTGTTGATTGTCGTACTGTAAACAAAATCACAGTAAAGTATTAACATCCCATTCCTCGATTAGATGACATGTTGGATGAATTGCATAGTTCCACTTTATTTACAAAAATAGACTTGAAAAGCGGATATCATCAGATTAAGATGAAAGATGGTGATGAGTGGACAACGGTTTTCAAAACAAAACATGGCTTGTACAAGTGGTTAGTTATGCCATTCGGATTAACTAATGCGCCTAGTACTTTCATGAGGCTCATGAATCATGTTTTGCGTGCTTTCATTGGAAAATTTGTGGTTGTATATTTTGATGATATCTTGGTGTATAGTAAGAGCTTGAAGGATCATATCCATCATTTGCGATGTGTGCTTCAAGCATTGAGACAGGAAAAATTATATGCTAATTTGAAGAAATGTACATTTTGCATGGATCGAGTTGTGTTTTTGGGATTTGTTGTTAGTTCCAAGGGTATTCAAGTTGATGAGGAAAATGTGAACGCAATTAAGGATTGGTCGACGCCGAAATCTGTAACCGAGGTAAGAAGTTTTCATGGTCCAGCCAGTTTTTATAGGCGATTTGTGCGGGATTTTAGTACTTTGGCTGCTCCATTGACGGAAGTGGTTAAGAAAGATATAGGTTTCAAATGGGGAATAGAGCAAGAGCAAGCATTTAATTTGATTAAGGAAAGGCTTTGTTCCACACCTTTATTGGTTTTACTTGATTTTTTGAAAACTTTCGAGATTGAATGTGATGCTTCCGAGATTGGTATAGGTGCTGTTTTGATGCAGGAAAAACGACCGATTGCCTACTTTAGTGAGAAGCTAAATGGAGCCGCTTTGAATTATTCTACATATGACAAGGAACTCTATGCTTTGGTTTGCGCTTTGGAAACGTAGCAGCACTACTTGTGGTCAAAGGAATTTGTCATACACACGGACCACGAATCATTGAAGCATTTGAAAGGGCAAAACAAGCTGAATCGGAGACATGCCAAGTGGGTCGAATTCATAGAGATGTTTCCATACGTGATTCAGTACAAGCAAGGAAAGGAAAACGTGGTAGCTGATGCATTATCACGGAGGTATGTACTTATCTCTACTCTAAATGCTAAATTTCTTGGGTTTGAACACCTTAAGGAGTTGTACATGCAAGATTCTAACTTTGGTGCTAAATATAGTGCATGTGAAAAGGGTACATTTGGTAAGTTCTATAAGCATGACGAATTCTTATTTAGGGAGAATAAGCTATGCATTCCTAATTCTTCTATGTGTGAATTACTTGTTCTTGAGTCGCATGGGGGAGGTCTTATGGGACATTTCGGGGTAGTTAAGACTTTGGATATTTTAAAAGAACATTTCTTTTGGCTGCATATGAAGAGAGATGTGGAGAGAATTTGCTCTAAATGTGTTACTTGTAAGAAAGTGAAATCAACAGTCAAACCTCATGAAATGTATATGCCTTTACCTGTTCTTAATGAGCCTTGGACTGATATATCCATGGATTTCATCCTAGGATTGCCTAAGTCTAATAAAGGACGAGATTCCATTTTCGTAGTTGTAGATCGATTTTCTAAGATGGCTCATTTTATTCCATGCCGCAAAACTGATGATGCCACACATATTGCTGATTTGTTCTTTAGGGAGGTAGTGCGATTGCATGGGATACCTAAGACCATAGTTAGTGATCGGGATGCTAAGTTCTTAAGTCATTTTTGACGCGTCTTGTAGGGAGAGTTAGGAACTAAATTGTTGTTTTCAACTACTAGTCATCCCCAAACGGATGGGCAAACCGAGGTGGTTAATAGGACATTGTCCACTCTTCTTCATACAGTCATAAAAAGGAATTTGAAGTCTTGAGAAGATTGCATACCGTTTATTGAGTTTGCTTATAATCGTATAGTACATTCTTCTACTAACTTCTCACCATTTCAGATTGTGTATGGTTTTAATCTATTAATACCTTTGAATCTAATCCCTTTGCCTATGAGTGAGATTTCCAGTCTTGACGGAAAGAAAAAGGCAGATATGGTAGAAAAGATTCACGAAGAAGCGATGCAACATATCTTGAAGAAGAATAAACAATATGTTGAACGTGCCAACAAGGGACGAAAGAAAGTGACTTTTGAATCAGGAGATTGGGTGTGGGTTCATATGCGGAAGGAAAGATTTCCAAACCAACAAAAATCCAAATTGAGTCCACGAGGAATTGGACCATTCCAAGTCGTAGCCAAGATAAATGATAATGCTTATAAAATAGATTTACCAGGTGAGTATAATGTTAGCCCAACTTTTAATGTTTCTTATCTTTCTCTGATTGATGTAGGTCTCGATTTGAGGACGAATCCTTTTGAAGAGCGGGGGAATGATGAGGATCGTGGGCATGACAATGAGGCTGATGCACACGTGCTTGGAAGTTGGACTCGTGAAGAGGGAGCTGAAGCACAAGATCTTGGAGGCTTGCATGTTCCGAGTGGGCCAATTACACGGGCGAAGGCCAAACAAATCCAACAAACTATGGAGAGCTTGCTGATAGGCTTTTTGGGCCAAGAGGAGTCTAATTCAATTGGGTCTCCAAAGGCCTTTATTCAACTGACTTGCCATGAGATGCTGAATATGGAATAAAAGACTGCCAACTATTCTAGATAGCCTTTATTTAGTTTCCTTTGTTATTTCTGACTTTTGGAAACTAAGGTTATTCCAGTTGCCTAGTTTATTAGTTTCCAGTTTCTCCTAGGCTTATATAAAGGAGGCTGAGTGGCTGATCATAGGTAGACTATTATGGTATTTTGGTGAGATTTTCTCCATTGTTCTTCATTGAACTCCTTCGAACGAACAAGTGTGACAGCCTGTGATTGTTCGGTATACTTTGATATTATTGGTTCTTGTTTCTTCATAAACAACGGGTCAATAATCCTTGTCTTGATATTGTTGGTTCTTGTTTCTCTATAAACAACGGGTCAATAATCCTCTTTATCTAAATCTGTGTTTGGCGATCTGAGAATCGATTCAAGTTGGTCGTCGAGTTTCACAATCCTTCATGAGGTCCGCATCAGTTACGGCTGCCCTAGGGCAAGCCGTGGGTCCCACGGGCGTTGAGGGAAGTTTGGGACAAAGGTCGGATCTCGATTGATCGCATGTTTGAGGTTCGTGGCTCAAACGAACGTTGAATTGTCAATGTGCACGCGAAAACAATTCAAACAAGCCCAAAATCATTCATTTTGCCCAAATGAATGTTCGGGTGGTTTTTTGGGCTCGGAAGTCGGTTTTGCCCATTTCAGGCGATCAGAGCAAAGTTAGCCATTTCTGAATGCACATCTCGTGTTTGTAATCCTCGTTGGTCATTTTCATGTCCATTGTCAATCAGACTAGATAATTGACCCTTAAGCCGGTATTATCAATGTGAAGCCGGAGACGTCCTAAGAGTCCGAAGTCGGATTTCTCAGAACGCTTCCTGAGTTGCTTGGGCTCTCCGGAAATCACTGTGATCTCGGTTTGTTGATATTGGATCTCTAAGGACTTAAAAAGTGTATCTGAGACCTTTAAAGCAATGTTCGGAAGGTCTAGATGAGTTGTGTGATTCATTCCGGCGATTCCACGTTGAGCCCTGGGAAGGCTAGCACCGTGTAGGATAGGCACCCAGCGTTAAGTTTCCGTAAAAAGGACCTTCGGATATGCATTTCCGTAAAAACCGACCTTTTCTGCTCTTCGGAGGTTACTCGGGAAACCGAAAAGGGTTTTGCTGTCTGTTTTGTCCAATTGCGAATGTCCGCTGGAGTTTCCATGGTAATGCAGTACGAACTTCGTTTGCCGTAATTCCGTCAGACCAGTATCCGATTATGCATTTCCGAAGAGGAGTGCGCTTGTTTTGTCACTCGGAAGTCATTTGAAGTGTCTGTGTGGCTTCCAAGAGACAATATGAAGCATTGTTCATGCTCTGTATGCTTGTGGGGCATGGCCGAATCTGAAATTTGGAATTAACTTTTCTCTGGGAAACCGACATTTTTGGACTTCCACTGAAAAGTTGTCTGTATACAAAAAGTTGTTATGTATAGAGCAAATGATTTGTGAAATGTTTTTGAAGACACTTTTCATCTGTTTGACACTGATGAGGATTTTTGAAGTCCAATATTGGCTATCTTCCGATGATCGAGCGAACTATCGAAAAATAGCACTGTTAATGTGAACTTTGGAAATGCAGGTTTGGATGCTGTTAAGGCTCTATATTTGCTCCGTATGCTATTAGATGATTATGTATGTTCTTTTGTCATGTGCTTGAATCATCTGTCTATCTCTGTTGACTTGAGAATGAATAGCAATTTGCTATTCTGTTGAGTCTTCTTCTGTATCGATGCTCAAGTCATAGCCTGGATCGCTGTTGAGTGGTATTGCCTGAACTGATGGACCAAAATGGAGTGCTGACACCACCTGTGCAATTTTAACCCTTAATAGTAAGTATGTTAAATAGATTTATTGTAGATGACATCCTTATGATCAGTTCATATATATTTAATTCATTACCCATCTTTTAAATAAACAATTTTTGAGACATCCTTATTTAATTTTTTTTAAATTAACAGAAGTTCATAAATAATAATAACAATTTTAATCTTACAATAGAAATTAGATCAACATCTAATTAAATGCATGAAATTCACATGATTGAATCAACTCTTAAACTTTTTTAAATTTTGCTCACTAATAACTAATCATTTATTAATAAACGAGTCAATTTTAGCTCTATGAAAAACTGATTATTTTTTTAGTATTCTATTTTTGTATTACATGCGGTTTCATCTTTTCATAAATTTATTTCATTTATATAATAATTATATATATTTAAAGTAATTTGCTTCTTAAGAATGATAAAATAATCGAAAAGTTGTTTAAAAATTTCACACAATAATCAATAACCTTCAATGAAGTTGGACTAACACACTTATTTAGTATTTTTTTAATTTCTCTTATATATTCGATTTAAACATTTATATACCCAATTTTATATATTTTAATTTCTTTCACATGCCAATAGTTTATGGTTAGTCCTATATATGATCAGTTAATTGTTTTTCAATATAAGTTATATAATAATATTCAATTAAATATTTCATTCTTATATAATTATAAATTAACCATTTCAATCCTACTAACCATGACTCTATTTAATGCAAAGTTGAGTCAATTTTACTATATATATTAATTTGTTGGACCGTGCGTTCACGGATTTTATAAAACAAATTTTATTATAAAAGTTTAAATATGAAAACAATAATTGGTTTGAATTAATAATTTATATTAGTATATAAAAAGTTACGCAGTACATTCAAACTTGCTTATGCACCTTTATTATAACCGATATTCCATTTATAAATTTTATAAATTTGAACACTTTTACATAAAATGACCCAATCACTTGGATGATATTTTTACTTAATTAAACTTTTATAAGATTAGCTATTTTTCAAATTAATTTTAAGTTTATATAAGTATAAATTATTATTTAATTTCTTAAATTGATGAATATTAATATCTATATTTATATTTATTTATTTATTATATTATATTATAGTAAAAGATTAAAACGGCTCCATATGCATGGTAGGGAGAGAAGCGTACTTTTTTTTATACTATTACATGCCCTTTTTAAAAAAAATTAAATTTTTAGGTTTTTACACATTTTTTTAAATAATAATGGTATAAGAGTTTGGCCACGTACATATCGTGAATGTGGCCCTATAAAGAGTATTCTTTTTGTAGACACAAAACTTTTAATTGGTGTACATCGTCTATTATCCTGAAGTTCAATAGGCCTTATTAATCTAACCTTAATTATTTTTATTTTATGATATTTCCCAAATCTTTTATCTAATTTCAATATAAAAACCTTTTTGTTTTGATGTTGTATGGACCCGAATGTGGACTCGCGTCGGAGCTCACATGCGCGCTTTTGGATCACGCGACTTTGGAGTGTCCACATTGCCGCGGACGCGTGACGGACACTCGTGAGAAGGAGTCGCCACTTACCATTTTATGACCCAAAAGTTGAGGCTGGTAAGTTACCCGGGTCTAAGGGTATGAAACACCTAGTTTTGCTAAGGCATTGATCTGTGAGGAATCGGAACGTCCGAGTTCGGGGGGGTTCACGTTATGTGCGGGCCTATATCCCGTACGCCCTTTCGGTACTCTAGTTTGCTAGGCTTACAAGTTTTATTTACCGCGTGAATTAGGCTGCGCTCGGCGTACACGTTTTGACACCGAAAATTCGGTGAACTAAACAATGCCGGTTGAGAAGCCGAGAGAGAAGTAGACCCCGTGTGTCGGGAATCGGTTCACTATCTTGCGTTACAGTTCATCAAACTATGATGTTTGAATTCTTGCGTGAACCGAAACCTTGAGATCTTGGGATTATTCTTGTCTAGGCAAGCATTGGACCGATTCGATTAATTCGACTCTCGGACCGTTCGCTCACCGATTGGGATTCTTACAGAATGAATGTACAAAATAAAATCCTTACAATGCTCTCAAAAACAATAAATTACAAATAGCAAATGACTGAATCTCAATCGATTCGCGTTCGGTTATTATTCCGCTCCGACTCACCGTGAGTTCAGGGAAAAACTGAAAACTGAAATTCAATATGCGCTCTCAATGAATGGGGCGTTGGACCCCGTGACTGATGGTTAAGACGTTGAACCCTAAGTGTAATGCGTCCTATGGGTCGGGCTCGACTCGCATGGACAACCAATAGCAGAAAAGTAACAAACAACATGCGGATTACAGACAATGTGTTTGTTATTGCCGAGTTTACGTGGATTAACGAATTATTAACCGAGAAGTGTTTTTGCAAGCAAATGTCATATGTTAAACAAGCAAACGTGTGCAAAGCATTTTGCATTCAACTTTATTTCAAGGACCTGACAGACAAGGTATATGTAGTCAAGTCCTTTGTGTGTGTATTGCTTTTAGAAATTATTTTGTATTGTGACACTGAATCATCACTAAATTAGCCAAACTCGTGTTTTGACTCAAGATTTGGAACCCAGAGTTCCCCTAACCATTATCTAGTGTTTTGTTAGGTCGAGTGAGAGGTTAATCAACATTTTGCATGTTTTGTGACAGAGATAACCGTTCTAGTTACCCGAGTTTACAATAATATGACAAAAACTCATCAATAGATAAGAAAAGGCTTTGCAGATGAACCTGCACCTGAACAGATAGCATATTCTTACCTAATACTGTAGTGTTTCTGTCAAACTAACTCTAGGGGTGTCGCTGAATTGTAAAAAGACGATTTTGCGCTTTATTTGAAAATTGTTTTCAAAAAAGGGAAACATCACAGTGCGGACCACCTCGGCCTGTAGCCGGTGTCGACCAATTCCCTGAATCGTCCAGAGTTGTGCGAGAACCCCGAAAAAGCCAAAGAACCGGTCGATCTAACTGGAAGTGATCTAAAAAGATCTTTTGTATCCTGACTTGAGTTACTTAGAATCAGGTAAAAACTAAAGTTGAGACACAAAAGTCCTTTCTAGATGTCCGTGCTACATCGAACTGCCCATTTCGGGTTTTGAAATAGACAAGTTTTGAAAATGGCATTAACATCATTTGACAACTCATCGACGCGAGTTATCAATTAATTACCAATTCATGCAAACTTATTAGTGCCAAGTGGGTTTAATTATGTGAGTGTCTCGATTAACCCGTTTGTGAATTTACAGCTTAAAATTAAATGCTGAATGCAGTAAACGTGCGGGATACAAACAATCAGACAAATCATAAATTGATCCACTAAATGAAGTCTGAGCACCCGAAAATCTTAATTTAATGAAAACAATTAATGATACCGCGATCAAGGCGGGTCTAGGAAGGTCAAGGATAATTTGGTCAAAATGACCAAAATACCCTCGGAACCCAAATGGCCCCGAAGTAGTCATCGATATATGAATCCATGCATTTTTATTTTAAAAAACAATGTTTTAAAGTTGTTAGCATGCGGTATTTCTGATAATATTAAAATTGCAATTTGCATAAAATCTGAGAACTGAATTTTATCGAGGTAAAAAGATCGTTCTTGACCCGAATAAGGTCAAAGAACTCTCAGCTCTTTCCTCTTGGGAATAACCATGGGTTTCCTTGACCCGTTTCGGGTTTCAAGCATTCTCTATAACCCGATTCAATAACAAAAAAATCTTTTATGATCTATGATATAAGTATTAATAATCATAAATATATTACCAATTGGGTTTTTTCTAAACGGAGCCTGGATACTTCATTTTATTGGTCCAACAAAGCTAACCATAAATTATTTTAATTGATAATATTCATTTTAATACCCCTCAAAATAGATCTAATTGCACTTCACGCTCCAAATTTTTGATAATTCAATCTTTCTTGGGCGAAACAGAGGATATCTATTTCGACTATTTCTCGTATGCTCAAATGTTAAACACGATAAATGACATGTATTTAACAAAGCCTGTATCGTCATGAGTTTGGAAAACAAATTTAAGCATACAAACATGCACAAACACGTTATTTATGGAATCGATAAAACAATACCGGCTCCATGGATGCGGGAAAACAAAAAGATTCGAAAACAATTTATATCGGGGCAAGGAAATCGGTCAAGACCCGAAAAACCAACCAAGGGGTCATGGTTACCTTTCCTCTAAGGAAACCCGTGAGCCGCTTTGGTCATTCGGGTTTGGTGGGTTGGTTTTGGGCTGTTTTGGCTTGAACAGATCCGAATGGCAATAACAGACCCGGCTGGAAGTTGTCTCGACCCAACTGGACAGTTTTCGGGTCGGAGGTCATCACGGTGGCTCTCGATGGAATTTTGATGCAAGGTCAATGGTTCCCGACTCCTAAGAGACCCCCGGAGGTTGCTGTGGTGGTCGATTGGTTCTAGACCTATCGGGTTGACCCGTATAGCCCTGCAAAGATCACGAAAAATAGAGTACGTCTGGAAAATAGACCCAACTAGGCAGTTTTCGGGTCGAACGTCATCACGGTGTCTCCCAATGGAATTTTGAGGTAAAGCCAGTGGCTTCTGACTCATAGTTGACCCCCCGAGGTGGCTGTGGTAGTCGTTTGGTTCCAAACCTGTCGGGTTGACCCTTATATACCTGCAACAATCACGGAAAACAGAGTATGTTTGGAAAACAGACTGGACTGGGCAGTTTTCAGGTCGGACGTCACCACGGTGTCTCATGATGGAATTTTGAGGCAAGGCCAGTGGCTTCTAACTCCTAACTAACCCCCATAGGTGGCTAGTGTGATCGTTTAGTTCCAGACCTATCGAGTTGACCCGTATAACCCTGCAAAGATCACGGAAAACATAGTACATTTGGAAAACAGACCCGACTGGGCAGTTTTCGGGTGGACGTTACCACGGTGTCTCCTTATGGAATTTGGAGGCAAAGCCAATGGCTCCCGACTCCTAACTGACCCTCGGAGGTGGTTGCAGTGGTCGTTTTGCGAAAAGAGTCTCAGATTGACCCGATCTACAACAGCAAGAACAGTCAGGAAATTCGACTCTACTGGGCAGTCGGGCTATTTCTTCGTGCTGGGTTAAAACCGACGGGTTTTTCTTGGATTTTTCGACTCCTTGACACTCTAGAGTTGTGTGGGGAGGTGTTTGATGGGTTTTGACAACTCAAACTGGTCCAGAAAGGCTTGAAACCCGGGTTAGATATTTTGACCTGAGAATAGCAATTTTCTGGTTCGGTTCTGTGGTTGCTTGTTCCGATGGGTTGAAAGTTTCAAACTTAAAATCTAAGCTTGGAAATTAATAAAGGGAGTCGAAAATATATGGGATATGAAGTTTGGTGAAATTTGAATTTAAGCCGGGATGGTAAATAGCATGATTCCAACTTAAGTCTATGATGTTCTTGCTTGGTTTTGCTGGAGCTGAGCTGAGCTGCGTTTTTGGTTAGGTTCTTGAGAGCATTTCAAGAGTGGGAAAGCTGGACAGATGGCATGAAGTGAGTTGCCATTAAGTTAATGACATTGAAAGTATATATAGGCTAGGCTTAAGTGCAATTAAGTGACGACAAGTGCAATTAGAGACGTGATTAACAAAAATTCGGTGGCCTTAATGAAGATTAGCATGAAGACTTCTTCAAATGCATTGATGAAGAAGAGCCAAATGCATTGATGAAGGTGGAGTTGAAGTGAATTGTGGGCTTGATATTTCCATGGAATAATAAGGCAAGTTGGCATGGAGAAAATGCCAAAGGAGGAGGGGCGGCATTGGTAATTCACGGCTGGTCATGGAAGAGCCGTGGGCTCCACGGTCATTGAAGGAAGTTAAGGACAAAGTTCGGGTCTCGATTGATCGCGCGTTAGAGGTTCGTGGCTCAAACGAATGTCGAATTGTCATTGTGTGTGCGAAAACGGTTCAAAGAGCCCAAAATCATCCATTTTGCCCAAAACAATGTTCGTGTCATTTTTGGTTCTCAGAAGCCGGTTTTGCTCGTTTCGGGCGATCAGAGCAAAGTTAGCCGTTTCTGAATGTGTATCTCGTGTCTGCATTTCGAATTGGTCGTTTTGACGTGCATTGTCAATCAGACTGAATAATTGACCCTTAAGCCGGTATTACAAATATGAACCCGGAGACGTCCTAGGAGTCCTAAGCCGGATTTCTCAGAATGCCTTCTTAGTTGCTTGAATGATCTAGAGATTGCTGCGATCTCTGTTTATTGAGAACAGACTCCGAAGGATTGAAAAAGTATTTATGAGACCCTAAAAGCATTGTTCTGAGGGCCTAGATGGGTTGTGAGATTCCGTCTGAGGATTTCACATCAAGCCTTGGGATAAACAGCATTGGATTAACCAATCATCTGGTATCAAATTTCCGTAAAAAGGACCTTCGGTTATGAATTTCCTTTGAAAACAGTCTTTTCTACCATTCGGAGGTCACTTGGGAAACTGAAAAGGATATTACAGTCTGATTTGCCCAATTGGTCTGTCCGCTGTAGTTTTTTGGGCAATGCATGGCTAACTTAGATTACCGATGTTCTGTCTCCGGAAATGGTTTTCCGTTGAGGGGTATGCTTATTCTACTGCTCGAAAGTCGTTCAAGGTGTCTGCGTGACTTCCGAAGAACAATCTAAAGCAATGTTCATGCTCTGTATAATTGTTGGATGTGACTGCATCTAACATCGGGCATTAACTTTTCTCTGGTGAACCGGTGTTTTTGGACTCCCATTGAAAAGTTGTCTGTATACAGAAAATTACTCTGTATAGAGCAGATAATCTGCGAAATGTGTTTGAAGACTCTTTTCATATGTTTGGTACCGCGAGGGATTTTTGGAGTCCAATATTGACTATCTTCCGATGGTTGAGCGAGCTAGTGGAAAATAGCATTGTACGTGTTGTAATCTAAAAACATCGGTTTGGATGCTATATGGACTCCCTGTTTGCTCTGTATATTGCTGGATGATTCTGTATGTTCTTCTGTCATGTGCTTGAATCATCTGCCTATCTATTGACTTGAGAGTGAATAGCAATTTGCATGCTCTGTCGAGCTTTCTTCTGTATCGATGCTTAAGTCATAGTCTGGATTGTTATTGATAGGCATCGCCTGAACTGGTGAGCCAAAATGGGGTGCTGACAGATATACTTTTTTTTTTATGTACGCCACCTACTATCTAGCAAATTCAATTGGTCAGACTTATTTAAGTTCAATCAAGGTCAACTCACTAAAGGATGAAGATCTTCCAATCGTGAATTTTCGCTAATTACAAAACTTGCACTCAAGACCGTGTCTAAAGAAAAAGAGTCATATTGCATAAAATCAAACTAAAATCGAACCATATTGGTAAAAAAGGTCCTCAGTTTTTCAATGATCGCATGATTATACCATGCTGTTAATTAAGATAAATTCTCGCATGACTATTGACAATAGCTGTGATAACGAAATACTTTCTATGAATATAAAATCCCCACGTTCGTCCAATCAAAAGTAATGAACCACCTAAGACCTTTTTTATTTTGGTCATCATTTTCTAATTAGAACTATTGATAATTTAAATTACCATTAGCGGGAAGTAATGTTAGATTTTACACCGTATGAAATATTAATTATCACTATATTTATTGAAAATCATGAGTATTTACTATCATCAAAAGTGTATAATTTTCAAACAACAAATAATTTTTTATCATTACTTTAATAATATTAATATTAAATTATTATTACGCATGCTATTATGATAGACAAACAATAATGAAAATTTTTCCCAACACGCCGTAGCGCGGGCTTGGAGCGCTAGTGAACATATAAAACGGGGTCTTGCGTCGCATTTGTCGCCTCGTGTCCACTCCTATTATTATTATCATTTTAAAAAAAAGCATGAAAGAAGTAAACACAAGAAACAAATTGGTTGAGTCGGTATGAAAATTGCTTTGCCCAAAGAACCCAGGTTTGAGCCCCCTTTAACTCTCACTCTTTTTTTCTTTTTCTTTTTTTTTTCCCTCTTTAGTTTCTTCACTACTTGGGCTTGGCAAGAGTACGAATTTAGATAGTCAAATTAAATTTTAATGATATGAGTTGATATTGACTCAATATTAATAAAATAAGTTGAATTAAATTTGAACAATTTCTCTGCTCGCTTATGCAAATATATATTCCAAATTAGAAACTTAACTTTTTAACTCAAAAATCAATTATAATTTTTAAGATTTATATGAGCAAACTTTGAAAAAAGAAAGTGTGAAAATATGAAGCAATGGGGTAAAGTTAAGTAACTGCATTGATATAATTTCATAAAATAATTTTTGAAAACTAAAACGATATAAGATCAGTGAATATGAATCTTAATATTATATAATCATTTTTATAAATAGTACAATCATGCACATGTATTTCTAAATTAATGATTCTCCTTAATTTACCCCTATTCTCTGAGGATAATAAAGGGTTAGATTCCATTTCAACCCCGACTTAATTTTATAAATGTCTACCTTCACTTGTAATCGATTTATGAGATATATATTGAGCAAAAATTTTCGAATATTAATCTAAATCAAATGGATGTATAATTGGTACTAACTAAATACGTTCGGCGTACCACCTGACTTTCAATCTGAATATAAATTAAATACATGTCTCGACTAAAATATAAATATGATCTAAATGATGGTGGTTTAAAATAAAGTATAAAAATCTCAAATTGAAGAGACATATTCCGATGCATTTATTTTTTTAAGAATCAAATCAATATATAATATATAATGGCCGGAACACTTCGTAAAATTCTGCCATATGGCATTCAAGCCTTCTCTTATGTTTGACACCTGGCACTCGATGCTCTCATATGCTTAACACATCACTCCACCAGGTTCTGCCATGTATTAGCTGCATGGCATCCGTGACTTCTCATATTTTCGACACATTGGTATATTAATAAATTACACATTAAACGATTGATACATTAATAAATTACAAAGGCATATCAATAAATTACAAATAAATTACTAAAATATTATTTTAAAAAGATTATGTATAATTGTGGAAAACTATTCTTTTGACACATGGATGTATTAATACATTAAAAATTTACAAATGAATTACAAATTAAACTCTTGACACATTGACATTTTAATGTGTAAGTATAAAAAAATAGCTGCTTTATTTAAAAATAATATATAATTTCTTAAAAATTTACAAATAAATTAAAAAAATAATATATAATTTTTAAAATTTACAAATGAATTACAAATTAAACTCTTGACACATTGACATTTTAATGAGTAAGGTAGTAAACTACATAATGTTAGCAGCCAAATAATCTAAAACTCTTATATATAATTAATATATGTGTCCTATTAAATTGAATTTTATTGCATTGCAATGAAGACACATGAAAATTGGTAAATGGTACCTATTCAATGCCTACTGAATTGGCCAATTAAATGGTTGTGAAACGTTTTTCTTTATTTACTGATTGGTGTGTTTTAATGAACCAAAAAGACTTAATAGTGCATGTGTGTGAATTCATATTTTGTCTCCTTGAGGCCCGCATGCGTGCGCATTGATGGCATGGTTTGAAAGCGTCTACCTTCTTGGGGGACACGTGATGGACATGCATGAGAAAGAATTATCACTACCTATTTACGACCCGGAAGTCGAGGGCCGGTGAGTTATCCAGATCTAGGGGTAAGGATACACCTAGTTTATTAAGGCACATGGTGTCGCGGAATCAGGAGTTTCGAGTTCGAGGGTTCTGTTAGGACCGGGAGTTCCAACCTCGGATCCTCACAAAATATGAAAGCCTAACATAATAAACAACCGTATCAAGTATTCCACTGAATCTCTTGATCTTGAATTCTATATAATCCAGTCAAACCTTCCCTCATGCAGCTGTCATTCTCCTCATGTATGGAGCCATGTATGCTTTCCTTCCTTGGCCAAATTACATAAGTCCTCATGCATATCCATATCGGTATTCTTCCGGTTTATGGGCTTCACAAAAATACATGGCCCAATATTCTATCCTCGGGCCTCACACTTGATGTCAATCCAAGTTAGGCCTCAAACTCATACTTCTGAAAAAATACGGAAAAAGAGTGTAAATAAAGAGTTATAAGAAATTTCCTATGACAAAAATGGAACTGCAAATTTCTTCATTCACATGCGAAGATGTGTAACACTTAATGGTTTTTGAGCCCGTCAAAATGCTGAGCCCATGTTGCAGCACACGTGCACCAAGAGTGGCTTGCCGTGCGTTTTGACCAAACCAAAGTTCTCATCGAGTTGATTAAGTCCTCATCTTAATAATATAGGCTTTTGTTAGGAAAATTGGCCGATTTGCTCAACGGGAGACTTTCACGTAGCCTTCTTACGCAATCCCTTAACTCGTGATTTTCTTCCTTGCAATCTTTGCATTAATAAATTATTGCAAAGGTCCTTCTCCTTTTAAATTTATATACGATACAATTTATTACGGTGTTTTCAGAATTTAGATGGGCCGCACAACGAGCTGTCAGAATTGACAAGTTTCTTGATATTTCAAAGCTGTAGAACTGTCAAACCCCTCTTCCCGTTTGTCAGCTGCAACTAAATGCAACTGGAGCTCGGGTAGAATCCAATCTATCCAGTAGACAATTTTTATGTTTGATTTGTCTCCTGTTTGCTCGTGTCTGCGCGTGTATAGACATGTCATATAGACTAAGTCATGGCTTGCGTTTTCGTGCGAGAACGAAAAAGTGATTTTCTCGATGCAATTATTTATGTTTATGTTATTTAATTATATGTAATAAATATGAGTTAATTGGTGCAATTTAGATATTAAAGTGACTGAAAAAATTTTAAAATAAAAACACAATATAATTTATCCCATTGCACATTAGCCTAATAATACGTCAAATCATAAATTAAAAGTCATTATGAATGACAAAAGTTAAAATTAATAATTAAAAAAATAACAAAATTAACATTAGATCATAAAGAAAATACTTCGTAATTATAATTTTATTCTTAGAATTCATAAATTTTTATTTTATTTATTATAGTATGATATTCATATATGATGATATGGTACCCTCTCGCCTTGCTCCAAACTTAAGAAATAGTACTAAAATTTTCTCTCGAAAGATGCAAAAGTAAAAAAATTAGTTTTCTTTAAAATAACTGTTATTATTAGAAGTAAAACAATAGTATTAAATTTTTTATATCTAAAAATAAGAAGTAAGTTTAAAATCAAGTCATTTTTAATCGATAGGAAATGTATCAAGATATTAATTTCACCTTTAAATCTATTGTTACAATATAATCATTATCACTTCAATAAAGAACCGAAAAATAAATAGCTGAAATAATATATATTCAATTTTAGGTTTCGATTCCTTGTTCACTGAAAAAAAAAATATGTATTTAGTTTTTCAATTGTATCATATTTCTTTATCACATTGATTTTTCCAAATTGATAGAATTATATTAGTGTTTTTATATTAATATATCTTTATTTCGTTGGTCTGCTCACTATTTGGATGGATGGATTTTGATACATCTAGAGAGAAGAACTCAATAACAAATTATATTTTCAATAAATTCCTCCATTTAAAGCTAAAACTTTTAGTTTCATACAAAAGGAATCTTTTTTACTTTAATTTTGGGAACCAAAATCACAATTTGATTAGAGGATTTCATAAATAAACATTTATAAAATAAAGATTAAAGTGACACAAATGAAATACTGAAAATCCATAGGAAATTTTCAAAGTAAAAGGACTATTAAAGAGGTTGCAATAATGAAAAAATATGCAATCTTATTTAAATAAACAAAAGAAAAAAGAAAGACATGCAATTCAGATAAATGTATGTATTAGGCACACATACAAGAAAAGGCAAAAATTATATATATAGGCACACGTAAAAGCACAAAGCAAAAATTTACAACCAAAAAAAAAATTCTACCCAAAAAAAAAAGAACAAAGCAAAAAAAAAAATGGCCAACAGAAAAAAAAAATGCGCTTGACAGTTGTCCAAAAAGTTTTATTAAGATAAGATATATGCCATGCCACTTCGCTTCTTATCCCAGGCAAGTGGTGACACCCGAGCAAGATCATTCGCATTGCAAAGACACCGATGGATGCACGATTGTTTGAAGCTGCTCGCACAGGAGATGTCAACTACTTGCACTCCTTGTGCCGCGACGTCCCCCTCATTCTCGAAGCTGCGGCTCTACAAGGCGGAGAGACCCCGTTACATGTTTCTGTGGTGGCGGGTCACCTCGATTTTGCCTGCGAACTCTTGAAACTTAGGCCCGCTTTCGCCGAAGAGATGAACCCGGACGGCCTCGCCCCATTGCACATAGCCTCCGCAAAAGGGAGCCTTGAGATTGTGAGGGAGCTGCTGAAGTTGGGCCCTCAACTGTGCCTCCTGAAGGGGAGGGAGAGAAGGATTCCCTTGCATTATTCGGCTATCAAAGGGAGAGTCCAAGTCATGAAAGAACTGCTCTCGGCATGTGGGAGCTCGATCGAGGAAGTCACAGCTCGAGGGGAGACCGCGCTCCACCTCGCCGTGAAAAACAGTCAGTTTGAAGCTTTGACGGTGTTGGTGGATCAGCTGAAGAAAACGAACAAAGAGAGTCTTCTCAATTGCAAGGACTCCCAAGGGGATACCATTCTGCACCTTGCTGTCGGTACAAAACAATACGAGGTCAGTACGAGGTAGAATGATATACGATGCCAAATGATTGCTTGAGATCTTTTTGGAATATGTCGTAATTTTCATAAGGGATCTTCGAACAGGTGGTCGATCTCCTGCTTAATGGGAAGATTGTACATAAGGATCGGGTGGACGTGAACGCAGTGAATCAAAGAGGTCTTACACCTCTCGACATTCTATCCATTGTTCCTAGCGAATCCGGTGACAGAGAAATCCGGCATATTCTTACTGGGGCAGATGCCCCAAGCATTCGAGTGGTCAGTGAATCACAGGATGACCACTGCGCCGCTGCGGATGGATTGGACAACCGCCAGCAGGCTAGATGCAGTAGGTGGGGACGGATCTTCAGAGTCAATTATGAAAAGAACCAGTGGCTTGATTACCTCCGGTTCAAGAAAGGCCGGGATTCCGCTAACGATGCCCGGAGCACCCTTTTGGTGGTCGCCACCCTCATCACGACAGCCACCTACCAGGCAGTGCTTCAGCCTCCCGGCGGCCTCTGGCAGGACGACTCGGATTCTCTAAGCGGGACAGCTGACAATAGCTCCACATTGAACGGGATTGCTCCAAAAACACACAAGGCCGGGAAGGCAGTCCTGGGAAACCTTAATCCGGGCTCGTACATCACCTTCCTGCTCTTCAACTCGCTCGGGTTCTTCGCGTCGATCCAGATGATCATATGTCTCACCATGGGGTTTCCGCTGCACACGGAGCTGATGACTGCACTCTGGGCCTTGGTAATCACTTATGACACTTCAATGGGCGCCATGACTCCCAACTCTTTCTTCAATTGTTTCTTCGTCGCGCTCTCTGCCGCTTTGCCTGTTCTAATGGGGATCATTACTCTGCGTGCCAGGAGATGAGTGAGTTGCTATTTCACCATTGGTTTGAGTAGAAACTCAGGCAGATAACTTTATCCTGAATTATCTAATTAAATCTACATCGAATGTTCGTTTTGTTGTAATCCTTAATTTCATCCACTCGTTCGATATTCTCGATATTTAATTGTGCATACTGCGCACATTTGTTAAGTATTCTAGTGCTACGAACAAACTCGTTCGATATTCTCGATATAATATTTTGCACACTGCGCTCATTTGTTAAGTATTCTAGTGCTACGTACAAAATACAAACGTGTACTAGTTAAGTTAAGAATCATATATGTTTTTCAGAAAGGCAATTGTAACATTTTCTTTCAAATGATACGCAAGGCAAGCGAAATTTTCTTCTCGAGTCTTTGGGCGATTTAGAAGGAGCTCACCGGGCCTTACGCAGCTCAGGGAGAGCGGTCCCCTGGATGGCGGTGGTGGCACGGTGGGCTTTAGGATTCCAGTGGTTGCTGCATGAAAATTGGAGTCGTTCGGAGGGCTAAATTTGCCGAGCCTTGGGCGGAATCAGGATGGAATAGAAATTGCAAAACGTGCCAAAAAACCCATCCAAACTAGAGAATGGCATTCGCCCGGCTTTACAATCCCAGCTAGACAACCGCAAGTTCTTACCACTGTCGTTTCGGGCTACAGGCCTCCAGCATGATGCAGGAGGAGAAAGAATCGCAGAACGGTTTTTGTGCCCGACGAACTGAGGTGTTTATAACCTGAAACATGATCATAGCCATGTTTGACATTGTAAAACGATTTCGAATTGTACACACACGTTAGATGATTCTGTTGCTTCATTTCTCTCAGTCCTTCAATACATAGAATTCACATAGCATATTATTTATCATCTTCGACCGAGTTTCGACTATAGACACCAAGAAGCTACAGATTCATTCATCTATCATACTAATAATCACAGTAAACTACATTTAACCCAAGCATCTTAATCTCAACTGCACAAAACAAGGTCAAGCATCGAGTTTCGAACTAAATCGAATGATATTTGCAATCCCATGACGACTTACTTTAAGCCTCGGCTTCGGGAGTCGGGATTCTTTCGACCGCCTCCTCATTCTCCTTCTCGTTGTTCTTGCTCTGCTTCTCCACCTTCTTCTCGGATATTGCTTTTGCCAAGGTCTGCACGATGAACTGCTGCGACTCCAAGATCATGGCAGTCCGCTTCATCTCCATCTCCCTCTGCATCGCCCCGATCTCCTTCGCCATCTCTATCTTCATCTTCTCCATCCTCTCAAACCCTTGCCTGAACACCTTCACCGCACTCACAACCTCTTCCAGCGGGTCCGAGCTTTGCCTCGGCTGCTTCCTCAGTCGGCTCTTCATCCCCGTCTCACCTTCATCGTAGTTTGGTTTTAAGGAATTCCCGGCGGAGCATGATTTGAGCTTCTGCTGCCCTATCGTTGGGATCTTAATCCTGAACCCACCAATGTTCTTGCTTCGGCTAGCAGTTTCGGCTCCAATCCCATTCGGGTAATAACCATGGCGGCCACTGCTCCGAGTGTCAGCTCGAACCTTCTTTCGCTTACGAGGCTCGTAGAAATCCATGTCCTCGCCTTCGTCGTCCTCGTCGTTGTCTTCGTCATCGCTTCCGGAACGGCTCCTGTCCATTGCTTCCATAAGCTTGAAGTGGACCCAGTTGGAGGTGAAGCGGCCTACGGGCATCGCCTCGGCTCGGCGGATCTCGGCCCTGTACCGCTTGCGGAGCTTCTCCATCTTGTGGCGGCACTGGGTGGCCGTCTTGGGAGGGGAAGACACGGGGCAGCGGGAAGCCACGGCGTCGGCGACCTCCTGCCAGTGGTCGGGCTTGAGGGAGGCGCGGCCGAGGGAGTGCCATTTCTGGCGGTAGATGTCTATTAGCGCCACCGTCTCATCGGGGGACCAGCAGGGCGGCGGCGGCCGGCGAGGGTTTTCGGAGGCGGGAGTGGAGGCCGGCGGTTGTGGGAGGGACTGGATCTCGGGCGCGGCTGAAGGCGGGGACGGATCACAATCTATGTCGGGCGGGGGGGCCGTGGTTGATCTGGGAGGAGACGAGGCGGCCGTGGCCATCGAGGGCCGTGTCAGAGCGGCGAGCGGAGGATTACTACGGCGTAAGAAATCAGAAGAGAAGGATACGTGACGGGTGGGAAAATTTCGGGCAGGCGAGGGGACGGGCAGTTGAGGAGAGAGAAGTAGAAGCGGAGATCGGAGGTGGTGGGAGGCGGAGGAGAAGGAAAGGAGGAGCGAGCGGCGAATTTTGAGATCTAAACTTGGGGAAGGTCAGGCCAAGCGGCCGGGCAGGGTGGACCGGGGAGGGGAGCTTGGTGGGGTCTAACGTGCGCCGAGTCCGACGGCGTGCGCACTGTCGACTACCCCATTACAACAAGCGGGGTGGGGTCCACATCACTGGAAATAGAACAGAGTGCCCCTAAACTTTACTTACTTTCCAGTTTCACCCCATATAGGTTCTATGTGATGATTTTAGTCCCTAAAGTCAACTGCCGGAATTATCTCAATTAAATCAAATTGACCCTCCGAGGTCTCATTAGAATTTAGCTGGCAGCAACCCCACTTGCCCCTGGTGATAATCTGGCCCCGGCCAGCTGCCGTATCAAATTTACAGATCCAGTTTCGGCAAAAAAATTTGCAATATTTTTCTTTTTCTGCTGCATTGCAATATTTAACTATACGATGATACTTATGCATACGATGGTATTTACGCATTGTGCGGGTTCTTGCATAAATAAATATTGAATAATGCAATATTTATATGCATATGTTATAAGTTATAATTAATAATGATATGATATAGATCATTTATAGTATTAAAAGTGAAACATAATTTAGTGAGATATATAATTATATTAATTGATTGGCTAACACTGTGTTTGGGAGTTTATAGCGGAGGGACAGGAGAGGAGAGGGGAGGAAAGGATACGAAGAGAGAGGAGAGAGAGGAGAGAGAGGAATAAGAGGGAAAGTGTCTCTCTTGTTTGGGAGTTTGTTGCAGGGGAAAGGAGAGGGAACGAAATTATTGGTCAATTTTACCCTTTATTAATATTTCAAGTTATATTATTATTCATTGTTAGTTTACATAAACAATGACAATCCGATGTTTTTTTTTTCTAATTCTTTTAAAAGCAAAATTGATATTTCCTCTCCAGCAAAAAAAGGGAAAATCTTATTTATATCATTACAATAAAAATAATATTTTCCTTTTTTAAGAGGAGATATCAATTTGATTATAATAAACACATAAATTATTATTTTTTATTATGAATGGATATATTAATTGATTTAGAAAACTTATCTTTTGTATGATAATAAAAAAATTATACCTTACGTCTTCCAAATTGCCCACTTGAGTATATCTATATTTACCATTACAAATACAAAAAATATATAATATATATAATACTTAAACGAAACAATGATATGGATAATTTCTCATGGCTCTGTAACTCAAAAGTTTATTCCTCTTCCGAACAGTTCAATAATATTCAAAGTGAAAATACCAACTATAGAAAGTTCGTACTTCTTCCGAATAGTTGTCTCCATCACACAAAATTACCTCTCAAGTATAAAATAAAACCACAATCAACCTCAATGACCAAATACTTCACTGTAAAAAGTTTTTACTACTTTCGAGTAGCTAGCTCCATCACAAAGACTACAATCCAAGGAAATACGAACCCATAATTGAACTCAACATCCAAATACCATTTGCATCACCATCTCCTTAGGGACAACCAAGAATAGCTCTCAAATCATCAAGATGTTTGGTAAGATAAAGATATGAACTTTTCAGACTATGAAAATCCAGCTCTAACCCCACCAGAAGCTCCCAAACTTCTTTTTCTTTGATAGGAAGTCGATTCGTGGCCTTCTCATATATGGTGTTTCTGTCAAGAATCAAGATTGGACAGAAAAGCTTGCTTTCTCATTCATCGACATTGGTATGTATACAGACCGGTCTTAGTCTATAAAAAGAAAACAATGTCTACAACTAAAAATAGACTATCCTAGTATAGTATACAATGATATGTGCATAAATACATTATGAAGAAAATCTTTCCATAATACTCTCCTCAAGTTGGAGAATGAGGATCCCGAATTCCCAACTTGCTGAAGAGAAAATGGGATTTGTCACGTCCAAGTGCCTTAGTAAATATGTCTGTCAACTGAAAACGCGTAGACACATGGGAAGTTTCGACGGCTCCAGAGCGTAGATGTTGCCTAACGAAATGGCAATCTATTTCAATATGTTCGGTGCGCTCATGGAAAACCGGATTGGAGACAATGTGAAGAGCCGCTTGATTATCACAGAACAAGCGCATGGGACCCGCATGATAAATATCGAGAGATCGAAGGAGAGAACGGAGCCATAAGAGTTCACTAATGGTTGTTGCCATGGCCCGGTATTCAGCTTCAGCGGAAGATTTGGAAACTGTCGTTTCCTTCTTGGTTTTCCAAGAGATTGGACTACCACCTAAAGTAATGAAATATCCAGTCAATGACCGTCTAGTCATAGGACAATTATCCCAATTTGCATCACAATACGCCGTTAAAGACAGAGAAGTTGGGCGGAGGAATATCCCTTGTCCTGGAGATTACTTGAGATATTGAAGCACTCGTATGACAGCGTCCCAGTGGCCCTGACGAGGATCCTATAGAAACTGTGATAAGATATGGACAGGGTAATTGAGTTCCGACCTGGTGATGGTAAGATACAGGAGACGACCCACGAGACGGCGGTATTGTCTTGGATCAGGAATTGGGTCGCCACTGTCCTGAGATAATCGATGTTGTTGCTCCATAGGAAAATAAACAGGTCGAGACCCCAACATACCAGCCTCTGTAAGAATATCCAGAGTATACTTCCGTTGATTTAGAAAAAGGCCTGAATTACTTCGAAGAACCCCTATCCCAAGGAAATATGATAATGGGCCAAGATCTTTAATACGGAAGCACTGATGAAGATAACTCTTAAAATGAGCACATGAAACGGAGTCATTAGTCGTGATAATCATATCATCCACATAAACAAGCATAGCAAGAAAGATACCACCATGAGAAAAGGTGAATAGAGAATGATCCGCTCGGATTGCTGAAAGCCATAGTGAATGAGAGTCATGGCAAACTTAGAGTACCACTTGCGGGAGGCTCGACGAAGGCCATATAAAGATTTTCGCAACCGGCAAACCTGACCAGTGGTTCCCGAGCGAAAACCGGGAGGAAGGGACATATAAACTTCTTCATCCAAGTCTCCATGGAGAAAGGCATTGTTGACATCAAGTTGATGCATTTCCCATCCCTTAGCAACAACAACGGTCAATAAACAACGTACCGTGACTAGTTTGGCTACTGGAGCAAAAGTCTCATGAAAATCAACCCCTTTAATATGGGTAAATCCTTTCGCTACGAGTCGAGCTTTATAACGCTCTACAGTACCATCCACTCTTCTTTTAATCTTGAAAACCTATTTATAGCCAATGAGTTTCTTCCCAGGTGGGAGAGACTATATAGCCCAAGTGTCGTTATCCTCAAGAGCACGAATTTCTTCTGCCATAGCAAGACGCCATCGTGGATCTTTATTGGCTTCAGAGTAAGTCCTCGGCTCTGTGTCGGAATCAATGGCGGCAAGAAACGACACTGGGGTCGCATCGATATCCGAATAGGTAAGATAGTGCTCAAGAGGATGAGACATACCTGGAGAGTGTGATGGAGTGGGTGATTGAGAGGGGGGGTAGTCCAAACAACGAGCAGTGTGAGAGACAAAATCATTGAGCCAATTCAGTGTACGAATATTCCGTAAAGGCTTAGAACATGCGATGATGTTCGCTGGTTGCTCAGAAGAAATATTCGGTTCCGTAGCAGGTGTCGGGTTGGGCAGAGATTTAGCTGGATCTGAAGAAGGATGTAGAGCGGGTTCATCAGAAGAGGAAGCAGGCTGGGCCGGAACAAGTCCAGTTAATGCCGGGCCGGGTAGAGTAACCAAAGAATCGGGCGGAGCGAGTGAATGAGGCCGGCTGGGCTCAGCTAAAGGTAATTAGACCAGATTCGAGTCGAACGGGCCAAATTGCTCCCCCTGAATTGCTGCGCCCGAAGTATCCAAGAAATGAAGACCGATATTAAATGAGTCTGTGGGTGTGTCTTTGCTGAACGGAAATTCAATCTTATAGAAGCATACATCCCGAGAAATGAAAACCTCACGATTCTCCAAATCATAAACCCGCCAACCTTTCTTCCCAAAAGGATATCCAATAAAAATGCACTTTCTTGATCATGGCCCAAACTTATCCTTGAAACGCGGGCTATTATGTGCATAGCAGAGACAACCAAAAATACGAATATGCTGATAATCCGGTTTCTTACGAAAAAGTAGCCCAAATGGTGTCTTGCTTGATAAGATGCTCGAAGGTGTGAGATTAATGAGATATGCCGCAGCAGAAATACACTCCCCCTAGAAATTAATAGGAAGAGAGGCCTGAAACATTAAAGCTCGAGCTACATTAAGAATGTAACGATGCTTACGTTCAACCAGCCCGTTCTGTTGGAGCGTGTCTATGCATGAAGTTTGATGGATGATCCCATTGTCGAAAAAATAATCTTGAACAACTCGGCTCATAAATTCTGATCCATTGTCACTTCGCACTGTTTTCACCGTTCGATCAAATTGATTCTTAACCAACTTGCATAAATTGATCAAGAAACCATGTGCCTCCGACTTGTCTCGTAGAAGGTAAACCCACACACCACGGCTAAAATCATCCACAATAGACAGGAAATAACGAGCACCAGTAATGGACGAAATCTTGTAAGGTCCCTACAAAATGAATCAATTGGAATGGAAAAGAAGCTTTATTTGAACTTATTTGAAAAATGGAGCGTGTCTGTTTAGCACGACAACATACGTCACAAGGCGCATTATTATCTGAACGATGCATGGAAATGAAATTGTTTTCAAACTGAACCCGATATGAAGGGTGTCCCAGTCGCTTGTGCCAAATGTCTTAAGTATCTGCTTTCATTGCCCGTGCTCTCTGGAACGATGAAGACACTCGTCATAAAAGCCAGACCCCCCTGTGAAGTTCACCTACTCCAATCGTACTCCTCGAGGTGTGGTCCTGAATTAAACATAGTCTAGAGATGTAGTGTACACTACAATTAAGTTCCCGAAATAATTGAGCCACAGACAATAAATTGCAATTAAAATCCAGCACGTAAAGAACATTATGAAGGACCAAATTAGCTCCAAATGAGACTTTCCCAATAAAGGTGGCTTTCGTTGTTCCATTCGGAACATGAATAATCAAACCATCATTGATGGGAGTAATATCAAAAAGAGTATCCAAACTTCCAGTCATGTGCCGTTAAGCTCCCGAATCAATGATCCAATAAATTTTTGAAATAATAGGGACAAAATTCTCACCACTTAATCGATTAGCCTCACCATCATCACGTGAGACCATCGATATGAGTTGCTCTAACTGAGCCTCAGAGAGATGGGCCAATCTGCTAAGATCTGTGGACTGATCGCCATGGGCTTGGGCCTGGGCCGGGGCTACTACATGGCTTGTTGGACTGGATGAATTAAAATGTTGGGTCGTGGAATTGGGCCGCCATGGCCCACGAGGCATTTTTGGCCGGACATGCCTGAGATGACCTGCCCATGTAGAAATTACCCGATTGCCCTGAATTGAAGGATTCGAAACCGAAGCCACCATTTCCCTTCTGCGCAGGAACAGAGGATGAACGAACCCCTGTTTTTCCTCCATATCGCAACTGGCCCGACAAATTCCCTTTTGAACTTCGTTGATTGGACTGATCGGAGTGTGGATATCCGTGAAGCTAGTAGCAAGTTGCTCGATGATGTCCATTTCGCCCACAAAAGTCACAGAACGGTCGACTGAGAGGCTTGAAATCGCCTCGGTTGGAACCAAAATTAGGGTTACTATCCCCGGAGTCGATTGCGATTTTGGCTACAAAGCCCACTACTTCAGAGTTGGAATCCCTTCCTTGAGCCATCAAGCGCTGAGCTTCATCATGCGTGCCCATCGAATGAGCCCGATTGACATTCGGCAAGGGTTCCGTACTTAGAATTTGTGACCGAATGGTTGAGAACTCGGGATTGAGCCCGATTAGAAATTGATGAACCTTCTCCTTCTCCTTCTGGGCAGCAATTCGAACGCTGGCGTCACAAGTACATGCCGGTAAATCAAGGTACAAATCTAATTCATCTGAGAGACTATTCAATTTTGAGTAATATTCTAAAACGGATTTCCTGTCCTGTTTGAGCAAGCTAATGTCATATTTGAGTTGGTGAATTTTCGTTTCGTTACCTTGTGAAAATCGTTCCTTGAGATCATCCCAGAGAATTTTGGGGTTTTTTGCCCCAGCTACAGAACTCTGTAAGTCTTCATCTAAGTGGTTGAAAATTCAGGAAACAAGCATTGAGTTGCAGGTTACCCATAGATCGTGGTAAGATTCTCCCTCTGCTGGTTGCTTTACTCTGCCTTCGATAGACCCGAGTTTGTTCTTTGCCCGTAATGCGGTTTGCATCGCCTGTGACCAGGTGTTGTAATTTCTGCCGTTGAGCTTGTAGGAGATAAGCTGGGTCTCGGGGCCATCTGAGGGAGAAAGAACATATGCCAGTGGCAGGCTTGCACTAGAAGTTCCGCTGTCTGCATTCTTCGACATCTCTACGACTCAAGGGTGACGCTCAGTTTAGAAGAAAAACTGGCAAGATGAAAGGACAATGTGATGCTCAGTTCTGAGACTGGCAAGGAAGAAGCTCGACCAACGAGTAGGCCGGCGATTAAAATTTGACGATTTCCCTCAAGATCGATGCTTTTATACCATGTCAAGAATCAAGATTGGACAGAAAAGCTTGCTTTCTCATTCATCGACATTGGTATGTATACAGATCAGTCTTAGTCTATAAAAAGAAAACAATGTCTACAACTAAAAATAGACTATCCTAGTATAGTATACAATGATATGTGCATAAATACATTATGAAGAAAATCTTTCCATAATAGTTTCCTTCCGTTATCGCTTGAGCTACATTATCTATGACTTCTTTTATGAACAACTTACAGTTTCCTTCTTCATTCACTTTCGCTTTTTTACCTTTCGAACTTGTAGCAACTTCTGGAACTTGCCAGTGAATTTCTGAAGACTAAAAATATTCTGCATTATCGCTACTTTGAAAGCTGGAGTTTTCCAAACTTGCGTCAGCAGTAAACTCTTCCCTTATACAAAAAGACATTCGTTTCTCTATATCCTTTACTGTCTCAGAATGCTCTCCCGTTACTCTATCTATTCCATAAATTATGACACTTGTCATAATTAGCAATAGGTTTGTTCCTCCACTCAACAGCCTCGAGATGTGCCTATAGAAATATGCTGTAAGTCATTGCTCACACAATAAAGAAGCTGTGATCTCGTGAACATCTTCTACTATCGAATACCCAGTAACCAAAATACCCTCACCATTGGGTCACACTCACAAAGCCATGTTGAGTTATGGAACCTGAAATAGTGTGAATCCGGATCGAATTAGGGTAGAGAAGACGATGTAATTAGGGTTTATTCCCTTTATAAACAGTAATTTATATCTATTGTAATTCTAACTCAAAAAATAGTGATATACCTGGCTTGGCAGCGCCCCCAGACATAGTCAAAATTACTGACGAACTGAGTAATCAATTCCGTATGTCCCTTTTGCTTTTTCGTTCATATTGTCTTCTACTATCGTTGGAATCGCAACAAGCCAGCGGAATTTCCATTACATAGAGGCAAATAAAGCCAATCATTCAGAGACTGCAATCCAAATCAAACAAAGAAATTTATAAGGCTAAAGTCTTATAAATAAAAACAGAAGAAAATAAAATTCTTAAATATTCTAGCATCAAAGCCCACAAACACAAATAATTGAAATCAAAATTAAGATGACCATAAAGTATCGAGAAAGCAACGAACCCAAGTACAAACTCGGATTATGCATATGTGATCCAACGAAATCCAAACAATGAAGCTTCCAAAACACTCATAGAAGTAGGATAAAATTCGAAGGTAGAGGAAATATGAGAAAAAGTACCTCAATCATCGCCGCCCAAACTTCCGGTTCGGCACTCCATAATTTCGTTGTGGAGTCCCATGCAAATCCACTCGAGTGATTTTTCAACAAGTCATAACATTTAGCAAAATTCACCTTAATGGTCTTCCAATGATTTTGTACCTGATCCTTGTTAAAAGTCCTACCTATATTCTCATTCAACTCATTAACTATATTTTCATAAGCAAAGAGCGTAAAAAGTTCCATTCACTTTGTTTCCTATATTATGTTGATTCAAGAATGCATCGACAAGGGCATTGTCTATTGATGATGTCCATAACTCCCGATCATCCTTTGTTGCATTTTCATTCGTCACTCCCTTCTACTTTGGCTTCTTTTTTTATTTTTTAATCTACCAGTATAATAAAATAATAACATCAGGAATTCCCTCGACACTCGTGCTTCGATTGAAAATTGGGATACTTTTCAGACAATAATTCTTTAGCTCGTATAGATAGCCTCCTATTCCACGGAAACTGTTGATCCGAATATATCTGCTATCTTCGTCGTCATCATCGAAATAGAACCCATAGGGAATGCTCCGAACAAAAGCTAACTTACGAGCAACAACTCGCAGTGTCGAGCCTCCGTCTTCCTAATCCCAGTTGCTGCCCTTCGTGAATGCATCAAGTCCCTTGACTCTCTGCTCCATAAGTGCAAAACGCCCTCCGTTCTTCGACAAAAAGATGGTTGTGACTCACCTTGTGCGCCGGTTCAGATTTAGTCGAATTCCTACCCTGATACCAATGGACACAGCGAATTAGGATGATTTGCCTGCCTAAAACACATTTAGGCTCGGAAAGGATAAACTCTCGAAAAAGAGATCATAAAATAAGTCGAGAATACAAGATGTTTATTGTGTAAAATTCAAATCCCTTACGGCCCTTATAAAGAAGAGCATAAGAACTTGCAAACAAGACAATTTACAAGTCAAATCCCCCATAAATACTACCTACTAGTCCCAACTACCATTGAACTGCAAAATAGTAAATAAGGACGACTACTAAATGCTTAATTGCTTCTTGGAAAGTACTAAGTCTTAATTGAGTCAAGGACCATTTATTCATTGTTCTGCTAATAGAGCTGTCCACCCAACCTCTTTAATGCTTCCCTTCCCAATCAAACGTCTCTCGAGTCAGGTGGCTTCACGGGCTTGGGTTGGCATTCAGATGGAACTCAGACCATGATCTATGGTTTAATTTTCTTGGGCTTCGGCCAATATAATTTGGGCTTCTTTTGATCAAGTTTAGTCAAGAAATTAATCCAGATAAGCTCCGCGTCAAGCCCCAGATCTTCGTTAAAGGTCGTTGGTGGCTCGAATCAGCCAATTTGTTAACCCTCAGCTCCTGATTAAGGCGTCTCTTAAGTTGCTTTATTTGACAGAAATTCGATGTATCTTGATCCAGGTTCTTAGATTTGGCATATATTGGTATTATATTCAACGAATGTTAGAAATATGTCCAGATAATTCCCATGTACTAATATATAACTAAAAAAAATTAAAAATTTCCAGAATAATCGAAAATAATTGTTTGAACTATGTGATATTCTTCAAATTCAGTGTACTGAATTCTCTATAATACTTGACAAAATTCATTTTATCCATCGTCCTTTTATTCACTATGTTTTTTTTCTTCATCTCTACATGATATCTGCACTTTTCATAAATATTTATACATATCATAAAATTACGGACTCTCTATAAGTATATTGTTTGTTATATATGTCTTGAGTACGTATTTGATTATTGTCATCATGATTTTACTTATTTGACTGCTTTTTTTTTTACCTAAATTCATTTATAAGTTATATGTGTTTATTATCTTTTTTATATAAAAGAAAAATAAAAAGGGAAATCAACTAGTTTTCCTTCAGTCCACTGCAAGCGAGTTGGCAAATGCTCTGAATTTTTGGAAGATCAAGCATAAGAATAGGATGAACGAAAATCTCATATAAAAACCTACTAATGTTGAGGTTTCGGAACATTGACCTTGGAGGTATTTAGTGGAGTTTCTGATCTAACTTCTCCAAAACGTCTGCCAAAAAGGTTTTTGGAGGAATTTTTGGAGGAATTTCTAGCAATTTAAAACCTTTGAAAACTCTCAAAACCCCTCAATTCAAGCATATATCGTTATAATTTGGGCATTTGAGAGTTTTAAAAAGTACATCAGAAGGGGTGATCCTCTTGTTATACTAAAAGGTGGCAAATCCAATTTGTTCAACCAGTTAAATTCTATGGTTTTCTATAACCGAAAAAAATCTATGGCTTTCATACTCAATTTAAAAATTATTTTTCAAAATTGACTAAGTATTTCCTTAAATCAATCTCCGACTAAAATTGAGTTGAAGTAGATTTCAGCGATACCTGAATTTTTTTTTTCAAAATTCATTTTTGAACTAGTTCTGAATTTTTAGCATAAGATTTGTTTTCCATTAAAATTTTTGTTAATAACAATTGCCAAATAAGGGTTGGTCTATAATACACATGGTTGAAAATGCATCTATGATGTAAAGTAATTTACTTTTTTTTTTACATGATTTACTTGAATTACAAGTAACTTACTTGAAGTTTTTCAAGTAAATACTCGTATGTGCCATACATGCATTTTAGGTGCATGCATCATAGAATTTTCAGCCAGATAAACATGGTTCCCAAATTTATCACGTGGATGACGTGATGGCTGTTGGAGGTGATTCGTAATCCCAGCATGACTTACTTTAAGCCTCGGCTTCAGGGGTCAGGATTCTTTCAACCGCCTCCTCATTAACTCTCATTCTCGATGTTGTCCTTGTTCTGCTTCTTTTCCTCCTCGGAGATGGCTTTTGCCAAGTTCTGCACGATGAACTGCTGCGACTCCTAGATCATGGCAGCCCGCTTCATCTCCATCTCCCTTTGTATCGGCCCGATCTCCTTCACCATCTCTATCATCATCTTCTCCATCCTCTGGAACCCTTGCCTGAACACCTTCACTGTCCACTTCCAGTCACGAATCCCGATCCGTCCAGACAGTAGAGTGCCCCCGAACTTTCCTTTCTTTCCAGTTCACCCCATACAGGCTATATGTCATCATTTTAGTCCCTAAAGTCCATTGCTGAAATTATCTCAAGATAAATGCAATTAGCCGACCGAACTAACGGGGTGTTTAGATTTACCCCATACTTCCAAAATTTTGCACGGTGTCCAAACCACCCCAAACACCCCCCCTTCCCCTTCTAAGTAAAAATAAGAACAGTGCCCCCTGAATATTTGAAAATCTTGTGCGGAGTACTACAGTTTACAATCAAATGGAAGTTTTAAATAATAAGAAATGATATCACAAAACGAGTTGATTTTGTCACAAAACTGAAAATTTCACTATGCAATAACTATTAAATTGCCCAACAAAATTGAGTGTCGTAAAGAAAAAATCTTTCCTATGACCTTTGGATTCTAATCATATAGAAATTTAAGACCTAAAGTAACACATCCGAAAATCATCATTGTGCCCAACTTTGAGCTTTCTCCATCTAGGTAAATGACGATCAATATGTTATTTTCAGCCTTATATTTTTATAATGTTAGACTTTAGAGGTCGTAATAAAACTATACGTCCTTACATCACTCAATTTCATTGACTGGTTAAGAGTTATTAAAATTTACTTTGCAAGAGAGAATTGAATGGACAATTGTCTGCCAATCTTCATTACTGATAAGAAAGTATACATATAGGCCAAGCATAAGAAGAATCTCACAAAATTTGCTATCAATTAGGAAACAATAAGTAACTAGCCTAAAATATAGCTACGTACATGATGACACAAGATACTAAAAATATTCTAGATAATTCGAGAATCGTAGTACTCCCCCTCAAGTTGGACTGTGAGGATTCCGAACGCCTAATTTGCTGAGGAGAAAATGGAATCTCTCTCGGCCTAATGCCTTAGTGAAAATGTCCACTAATTGATACTTCAGGGAGATATGAGCAGTAGTGATGGTGATGGAGCAAATATGATCTCGAATGAAGTGACAATCAATTACAATGTGCTTGGTCCGTTTGTGAAATACCGGATTTGCAGCAATATGTAAAGTTGCTTGGTTGTTACAAAAGAGCTTAGTAGGTCGAGAGAATAGGACACCAAGAGAAGACAACAGACTGTGCAACCATATTACTTCACTGACCGTAGCAGCCATTGCCCTGTATTCGGCTTCAGCAGAAGAATGAGAAACAATGATTTATTTCTTCGTTTTCCAGGATATAGGATTACCTCCAAGAGTGATGAAATAGCCAGTTACAGACCGCCGTGTTATTAGGCAACTAGCCCAATCAGAATCACAAAATGCAGAAAGCTCACCGGAGAAAAATGTCTTGTCCAGGCGACTATTTGATGTAGCGCAATATTCTAATAGCTGCATCCCAATGATCCGGTCGAGGGTTTTGCATGAACTGAGTTAAAATTTGAACAAAATAACTAAGCTCCGACCTTATTATTATGAGATAAAGAGGCCATCCGACAAGATACCATGTGAGATACCTCAATGCTGAGGAAGTATGTAAAAGCCCTAAGTCTTTGATGTGAAAACATGAATTGAGATATTCCTTGAATGAGAAACAATGTCTAGACGAGTTCGCAACAATGATAAGATCGTCCACATAAACAAGTACTGCAAGGAACACCGTACCTCTAGAAAAAATGAAAAGCGAGTGATCCACTCCAGATTGCTTGAAGCCAAAGGCATATAAGGCGTCAGCCAGTTTAGAAAACCAGTTCCGAGATGCCTGGCGGAGCCCATATAGAGACTTATGAAGCGGACAAACTTGTCCTGGTTGGACAAAGCAGAGACCGGGCGGAAGAGACATATACACTTCTTCATGTAGATCACCGTGAAGAAAAGCGTTATGTACATCCAGTTGATGAATTTTCCATTGCTTGACAACTGCAACAATAAGGAAACAGCGGACAGTCACGAGCTTTGCAGGAGCAAAAGTTTCGTGGAAGTCAATTCCTTCAACTTGCGTGAACCCTTTTGCCACAAGACAGGCCTTGTATCGCTCAACAGATCCCTCAGCTTGTCGCTTAATTTTGTAAACCCATTTGCAACTAATGGGTTTCTTGCCAGGAGGTAATGAATTAAGAGTCCAGGTCCCATTTAACTCGAGTGCTCGAAGTTCCTCATTCATTGCTACCTGCTAGCTAGGATCTCGAATTGCATCTTGATATGTCTAGGACTCTGTATCAGAGTCTACAACAGCCAGAAAGGAAACATATTTATCAGTAGCATTTGAATAGGACAAATATTGTTGTATTGGATAAGACGTTCTTAAGGAGTATGACGGAACATGTTCGACCAAGAGTGGAGGGGGTGATGTGTGACAGTATGGCAAATAAAATCTTTAATATGAGTCGGTGGTCGCCGAATACAATCTAATTGTCGTATGTGTGAAGAATCATATGGGCCGAAAATAATGCAATTTTCTTTAGGATTATCCGTAGCTGGGTCGCTGGAACTTTCTGAAATTAGACCGGACCCAAGCTTGGAGGAGTTCGGATATTGAGGCCCATGTAGAAAAGGAATCGGGTAGCGTGTCAGGCCTGTTGAAATCAGGTCGCGTGTGAATTCGCTGGTTGAAGTCTGGAAGGTTGAGTCACGCTTCATATGATTGGACTCCTGATGCTGGGCCTTATTTAGGCCATGTCCCAACCCAATGGGCGACTGATTCAAAATAACTGGGCCGGTTGACTCCCCTGTCCAGTAACCGACTGGAAATCTAATAAAGATGGATCAAAGAAAAATGGTATGTCTCGATTATTGTTGTACTGATCTGCAAAAGGGAATGTGTCCTAGTAGAATTTGACGTCTCTTGATATAAAAATTCTTCGTGACTCTAGGTCAAAGACTTGCCATCCCTTCTTTCCATAAGGATATCCAACAAAAACGCACTTCCTTGCTCGTGCTTTGAATTTCTCCTTTGACATTGGTCTAATTTGCGCATAACATAGGGACTTGAAAATTCGTAAATGTGAGTAAGACGGAACCTTTCCAAAAGTCACTTCATAAGGGTTCTTGCCTTCGAGGAGTAGTGTCGGGGTAATGTTAATAAGGTAGGTAGCCGTCAGAATGCATTCTCCCTAGAAGTGAGCTGGAAGTGGTGCTTGGATCAATAAGGCCCATGCCAAATTGAGTATATGGTGGTGCTTCCTTTCTAAACGCCTGTTTTGCTGAGGCGTATCCATGCAAGAGGTCTGATGTATAATACCATGTTGCTAGAAAAAATCTTGCAATTCTCGGGATAGAAACTCCGCTCCATTGTCACTACGAATAATCTTCATGACCCGATTAAATTGATTTTTAATGAGATTGCATGAATTAATTAAATAGCACTTAGCTTTCGATTTCTCTCGTAATAGGTAAACCTTGGCTGAAGTCATCAACGATTGTTAGAAAATAATAGGCCCCTGAGTAAGACCACGCTCTATATAGTCCCCATATATCCACATGCACTAGTTGAAATAAAAAACTTTCTTTATTCATACTATATGGAAAATAAGACCGAGTTTGTTTAGCCTTGTGACAGACCTCGCATTTTTTATTACAAGTTCATCAACTGGAAGACCTCGAAACGAAACATGATGATATTGAAATCTAAGCCTCCTATGTCACACTTCATTTGTCTTGACAACTGCAACTAGATTTCATTGATCTTGGATGCCGCACATTTCATATAATAGACCCCCCTCAGCACTCACGATTCCAATCATTCTCCTCGCACGGCCTGTATAAGACACAAGTCATAAGTGAATATTACTTGACATCCCATCTCATCCGATAATTGTGACAAAAAGATTTGATTGCAAGTGAAATCCGAAATCCATAATACTCTAGATAAATTAAGAACTCCACCAAGATGCACTTTGCCAACTCGAGCAGCTTGAGTTGTCTTTTCATTTGGGATGAAAACGGGTGAACTTCCAATAATTGAAGATGCATCAATTAAGTAACTCGGGCAGCCTGTTATATGTCTAAAGGCGTCAGTATCTACAATCTAGTCATTGTTACAAGCAACAAAATTACTAAAAAAGTTACCAATCTATATTTCGGCTTCATCATCACATCCGTTCATCGCTAGAAGTCGATGAACCTGCTGAACTTGCGCCTCCGAAAATGCAAAATTACTCTGGGGTTGCAAACCTCCTGGGCTACTGCTGTTGGTTGCCATTTGGACAACATGGGCCTAATTCACACAGCCCGACCCAACAAATCTCCCGAGCTTCTTTCCTGTATTGGCCCTGTTCATTCGGTCCTCCCAGCTTCTGTTATGCTGGTGTTCCCAGCCCCCTTTCTGCTGCTCCCAACAATTAGCGTATTCCAGCACTGGTTGTTTTCAAGCTTGATTATCTCCAAAAATCGGTCCCCCGTGGAGTTTCCAGCAGGTATTTCTAATATGTTCGAGTCTGTTGCAATACTCACAGTGATGGCGATCGTTCTTTTGCTGGATTTCCTTCCCCCTTTTGCCATCTATGTAGCAGGTTCTGGTCTCGTCTCCTGAGCACGAGCTACCATCCTTTACCGTTCATCATGAACTACCATATGAAAGACTCGATTAAGTGAAGGAAAAGGCTCAAGATTAAGTATGTTCGACCCGACTGTTGAAAATTCGAAGTTTAAACCCATCAAGAATTGGTGAGCTTTCTCCTTCTCTCTTTGTGCAACTCGGGTTGCTCCAATCACGCAAACACATGCACAGGTACAGCTAGAGTCTTCAAGTAGTTAATCCAGCTCATCCCAAAGCCCTTTGAGCAATGAGTAATATTCCGAAGGAAGTCTGCCTTCATGCCTCAAGAGACATATTTCACACTTCAATTGATAAATATGAGTTTCGTTACCTTGGGAAAACCGTTTGTTTCAGGTCATGCCAGAGAACTCTTGCATTCTCGATGTAGGCAATGCTAGGTTGAAGGTCTTTCTCCAACGTGTTTGCGATCCATGTAACGACCGTAGAATTCGCCATTACCGATAGAGCCCTATTTGGGTCTCCCTCTGCTGGTTCAAGGAGGGTTCCATCAATGAATCCTATTTTGTTTTTCGCGTGAAGAGCTATCCGCATCAATCGGGACCATGTGAGATAATTATCCCCGTTCAACCTGCAATGATCAGCTAAATCCCAGTGCCATCAGATGAAGTGACAGTGTAAGGAGAAAGGAGTGCAGTCTACTGTGCTTGATTCCCTCCATAGGCTGCAGTGGTTGCAAGAGTTTGATCAGCAGACATATTGTCTAATGTTGAAAAAAAAAATGAACGTGATGAGCTCCCCCTTAGGCCAAGAGCTCTGATACCACAATAACTTTGCAAAAGAAAATTGAATGGATAATTGTCTCTCAATCTTCATTACTGATAAGAACGTATACATATAGGACAAACACAAGAAGAACCTCACAAAATCTGCTATCAACTAGGAAACTATAATTAACTAGCCCAAAATATAGCTATGTACATAATGACACAAGATGCTCAGAATATTTAAGATAATTCGAGAATCGTAATAATTACATGGTAAAATTTTCCGGAAGAATTTTGACCTTGTTTTTCTTTGTCATTCTTGGTTTTTTTGAATTTTTTTTATAACGAGGGGTTCCAAGTTTCGCTCTTAATCCCCACTGTTTACTTAAGCACCGTACTGCTTGAACACCCTGCAAGCTCACGAAACAGATCAATCCAGCCACATAGGCCACGTAGGTGGTCCAGTAGGGAGTATTCTCCTGTATGCTTTTTAAAGTGACTTGAACTTAGAACTTTCCCAAGGAAGTCACACACATCTTAACCACCAAGCCAATCCTATTGAGTTATTTTTTTGAATTTTGATTGAATCTAAATTGTAATATTATGTACAAATTTTTCAAAGACAACAAGAACACTCCAGTTAGAGGTTTAACCCAAGAGAAAGATGTTTCCGAAGTCGGCCCTTCAATAAAAAGAAGAAAAGTCTTCGATTCAAGTGAGTGACTGCACCATGCTTATTTTTTGGTCAGGTCAGTGTTTATCGTACAAAATTTTGAAGGTTGGAGGGAAATCTAAAAGCACCTCTTGACTCGAGGGCAAACTACATTTCTCTTATCTCAAATTAACTAAAATTGACCCTCGAAGCTCTTTATTACGGGAAAAGTACCGATTAGGCCAAAGCATTTGCTTGCTATTCTCTTTTAAGATATTGAATGTTCTGATAAAGCAATTGATAACTGAGAAATTTCAAAGGTTCAATCAAATCATATATACATGCAATCCAAGTTTAAATCTTTCTCTAAAATTAAACTGGTTGTTCTGTAATGGACCCACCGAATATAATTATATTCATATAGATCTTGCACATGTACGCACTTAACATACAGATATATATACTTGAGCAAAAAAAAAAACAAATACATACACACACACACATATATATAGCGAGGAATTGCTCACTGATCATTTTCTAATCCAGTCTGATAGAGCAGCCATTAGGATGGGTAGAATAATGGAAAGGGCAATAAAGAATAAATTGGAGAAAGTGGTGGCAGTGAGGGCAACCATTGAGGTATTATACGTCGCCATTAGCGCAAATAATGCAATCCTTAGCTCCAACAGCAGAGGAAACCCGGTTGTCAGGTACGTGATCATCTGAATAGCAGCAAAGAACCCGAGCGAGTTGAAGAATAGGAAGAGGATGTATGAAACAGGATTGAGGTTCTGCAGAATTGCCTGTCCAGCCTTATGTGATTGGGGGAAAATCTCGTTTGATGAGGTGTTATTCGTGGTGCTGTTAAGAGGCCCCGAGTTGTCCTGCCACAGGCCTCCTGGGGGCTGAAGCACTGCTTGGTAGGTGGCGGTCGTGATAAGGGCAGCCACCACTAGAAGGGCGGTCCTCACATCATCTGGGGAGTCCCGGTCCTTCTTGAATTTGAAATATTCGAACCACTTGTTCTTATCGTTCCTGAGGTTGAGTATCACTTGGAGCCACCACAGAAAGGTGCTAGTTTGTCGGCCATTGTTTGATGGAAGGTTAGAGGCCGCCCTATAGTCTGGTGATTCAGTGGCTATCCTCACACCCGTAGCTCCAGCGAGAAAAAGGATGTCACCGATTTCCTTGTCTCCTGCTTCGCTTGGGAAAACCGATAGAGCATCGAGAGCAGTTAGGCCCATTTGGTTCACTGCGTTAACTTCCACCAGCTCCTTGTTCATTGTCTTCCCATTTAGAATGAAATCTATTACCTGCTCATAAATTGCCGGTTAATTAGACCAGCGCGAGTAAAACAGACGGCGAAACAGAAGAAGAAGGTGCGATTGTTTCTCAGCTGCTTATGAAGACTTTCTCCTGAACTTTATATTTTCAAATCATGTACGTACCTCGTACTGCCTTGCTGAGACTGCGAGGTGCAAAACGGTATTGCCTTGTGCATCCTTCCGATTCAGAAAGCTCACTCTGTTAGTACACTTCAGCTCTTCTACCAGCAAAGTGAAAATCTCAAACTGTCTGCTCTTCACCGCAAGGTGGAGTGTAGTCTCTTCTCGGGCCGTGACTTCCTCGATCGATTCCGGACAAGCCGAGAGCAGCTCTTTCAAGACCTCGGCTCTCCCTTTGAGAGCTGCATAGTGCAGAGGAATCCTTCTCTCCTTGCCCTTTGAAAGGCACAACTGAGGACTTATTTTCAGCAGCTCCCTTACCATCTCGAGGTTCCCCTTGGCCGATGCTATGTGTAACGGCGTGAGACCATCTGGGTTAATCTCTTCCGGTAACTCGGGCCTCAACTTTAAGATCTCGCATGTGAATCCGACTTGACCAGCTAGAGCAGCGACATGTAATGGAGTCTGTCCACCCTCTAGAATTGCGGTATCGAGTATCAGAGGATCATTTTGAACAAGGGAGTGCAAGTACTCGATGTTCCCCGTACAAGCAGCTTCAGATAACCTCATATCCATTTCTTATAGATAGATACCTTCTATGATGTGTCCAACTGCGAATAGATTGGTAAGTCATCTCCGAGGAGAGCTATTAGACATCTACTGCTATATATTATGGGCGCATTAGAAACTTTGATGGTTATGAAAATAAAATAAATTTAGTCCTAATATTTGTCTACAGCTTAGTCTGTTAGTTGCGAATAAATTATGGTAGTTTCATTTTCTTCGAAGTCAACGTTGTGGTTTTTAGAATGTTCATCACATTTCATCAACTAATAGCGACATTTTGAAAAAATTAATGTTAAATAGGCTTATCCTTGTCTTTATATATATATATATATATATAAGAGCTTATCCTTGTCTTTTTAAATTTAAAATTACTGTTACAACTTTTGACTTTTAATATGACATTACAATTTGTTGACAATTTATTTCTTTTAATCAGTAAGAAATTGCTTGGTAATTAACCAAACGGAAGATGAGTTTTTAATCAGTGTTCTATCTGATGTAGCTTAGAATAACAAATCATTATAAGACAACTAAAAGGCTATGGACATCATGTATATTACTAAAAAAAAACGATGAAAACATTCTGGCCCCATGCTGGTGGCTATGATGGTTGCCAAACCGCCTTGTGTGATACTTTATTTTCTCAAGTCCTCGTCAAGTGAGTTGGCAAATATTCCGAATTTTTTCTGATGAATAAACATAAGAGTATAATGCAAGAAAATCTCGGTAACCTATCAATTTTGATGTTTTGAAATTGTGACAGCTGGAGGTGTTTGAAGGGTTCTAATCCCTCCAAAAATCTTTATAAAATTCTGCCAACCAAGTGTTTTAAGGGGATTTGCAACACTTTCAAACTTTTGAAAACTCTCAAACCCCCAATTCAAACATATGTATAATTTTGGTATATAAGAGTTTAGGTTAAAAAACTATCTCGGAAGGAGTGTCTTTTTGTTACACATGAGGAGGAAAATCCAATTTGTTCGACTAGTTTAAATCCATGTATTTCGTACTCAATTTAGAAATTATTAAATTTCTTTGTCAAAATTACATCAATATTTCCTCAAAACAATTTTCCCACAAAAGCTGAGTTGGAATGGATTATAACGATCTAGGTCGACTTGTTTTTTCCTTTCAACATTTGTTCTTGAACCGGCTATGAATGTTATAAAAATCAATACATATTCTAGACCTAAGATTTTCTTTTCATTCAATTTTTATAAATAATTTTCCAAATAAAACGCGTGATTTCATATTTTCTTAGATTTAGCACATCAATGAAGTGGCGCCAGTGGGTGTGACAAGTCATCATTTAACGGTGGAAAGGTGACGGAGCTAAATGGCATGACAAATTTGAAAACAAAATTAAAACTATGCGATTTTACAGAAAAATTTGAAATCATGTGATAAATTCGACAAGAAAGTGAAACCAATTGGTTTTTACTGCAATTTACATAATCAATAATATACTTAGATAAAATCATTGTGTTTTATAAAATAAATATATACTTCATTTATAATTTTTCTATCATAGATTATATTTAATATGTAATTAAAAAAGAATATATTTGATGGTGAGTAATTATAATACTTTAGATTTTGGAGATTTAGGTTTAATTTCATATATGGAATCGTATTAATTAGAAGTCTCTATTAGATTTTTATTTTGTTATTTCTCTCACTTCTTAGAGTTCGCTTAAGAGTGCAATGGAAAATGAAAAATGCTTTTTAATGAGTTTTTTAAGCATAATCAACATTTGGTTAAATACTCCTACACATGATTTTATGCAATTTTAGCAGTTGCAAACATGATTGTTAAGGGTTTAGATTCCGCATGAAAAAGTTAAGAATAATCTAATGGGTTTATAAGAGATGTGGTATCATAACCTATCATATCAATCTTTTGAGTTATAGATGGATCCAATCACCTATAGGTCCAATGGAAATTTTACAATGATTTGATCTAGCATATAGCTATTTGTGAAATTTTACAACTTTTGACTTTTAATATGACATTACAATTTGTTGACAATTTATTTCTTTTAATCAGTAAGAAATTGCTTGGTAATTAACCAAACGGAAGATGAGTTTTTAATCAGTGTTCTATCTGATGTAGCTTAGAATAACAAATCATTATAAGACAACTAATAGGCAATGGACATCATGTATAGTACTAAAAAAAAAAGATGAAAAAATCCTAGCCCCCATGCTGGTGGCTATGATGGTTAGGGGTATTCAGTTTTGAGTACCCTGTTTTTTTCATGGTACCAAACTCTACCTTGTGAAGAACATGTTCCAAGATTTTGAAACCAGACCCCATTCTATTGAATCATGGAACCGGAATCTATCTAGAACCTATATTATCTCACAGGTTCCGGATACCTTGTTGGAACCTGTAAATTTTTTTGTCTCGCTAAATAAAATCGAAAATGTCTCATCTATAATTAATAATTACGCATAATATAATGTCGACATAGATTTAAATTAAATCCACAATACATCTACAACAAAAAGTAATATGTCTCATCAATCCATCTACAAAACTAAACATATGTAATATGATCAGGCCTCACCAGATTGGAAGACGCTACTTTGGACCCTTCCAAGTGTTGAAACGAGTAGGTGAAGTGGCTTATAAGTTGGCCTTACCAGAGGCAGCCCGAATCCACCCTGTGTTCCATGTGTTGATGCTCAAGAATTGCATAGGAAATCCAGACCAGCAGGTCACTCCGTTACAGTTGGTGGACTCAACCGGTCCAAATAAAACGCGTGATTTCATATTTTTCTTAGATTTAGCACATCAATGAAGTGGCGCCAGTGGGTGTGACAAGTCATCATTTAACGGTGGAAAGGTGACAGAGCTAAATGGCATGACAAATTTGAAAACAAAATTAAAACTATGCAATTTTACAGAAAAATTTGAAATCATGTGATAAATTCGACAAGAAAGTGAAACCAATTGGTTTTTACTGCAATTTACATAATCAATAATATACTTAGATAAAATCATTGTGTTTTATAAAATAAATATATACTTCATTTATAATTTTTCTATCATAGATTATATTTAATATGTAATTAAAAAAGAATATATTTGATGGTGAGTAATTATAATACTTTAGATTTTGGAGATTTAGGTTTAATTTCATATATGGAATCGTATTAATTAGAAGTCTCTATTAGATTTTTATTTTGTTATTTCTCTCACTTCTTAGAGTTCGCTTAAGAGTGCAATGGAAAATGAAAAATGCTTTTTAATGAGTTTTTTAAGCAGAATCAACATTTGGTTAAATACTCCTACACATGATTTTACGCAATTTTAGCAGTTGCAAACATGATTGTTAAGGGTTTAGATTCCGCATGAAAAAGTTAAAAATAATTTAATGGGTTTATAAGAGATTTGGTATTATAACTATCATATCAATCTTTTGAGTTATAGATGGATCCAATCACCTATAGATCCAATGGAAATTTTACAATGATTTGATCTAGCATATAGCTATTTGTGAAAATTACATATTTTTTAGTCTCTATATATATTTCATATATTAATTCTAATTTCATTATTTCCAAAATTATTATCTCTCAAACTAACATGAGCTGTTGGGGGACCTCGTACCCAATTCATGTAGACTTGTAAACTCATCATAGCGGGCCACCAGAAGTCCTATATGCTAGGAGGGCCTTTTTTAAACTCTAATGGTTATTCAATTTAAAATATACTAGTCGTTTTTGTCCGCTCGTGCGATCCCAGTGAAAAAAATTGATAAAATTTAAGTTCATTAAAATAAGGTGAAAAAAAAGATGTGATAAAAATGAAAAATATTATTTGACTTGAGATTCGTGTCTATATATATATATATATATTAATGCAGAATTGTGAAGGGATGTTTTATAATGCGCTGGTGGATTACAAAAAACACATACATGGAAGGATTTGGTGGGGTAACTTGATTTACTATATATATATATATATTGTTGCGTTATTATTTACTTGTATCTGAATCAATAATCAATAAATCGCAAGTAACTAGAATTACGATAAAGTTTTATTATACCTGCTCGAGATAGTTTTGGCTCAATCAATTTCCTTTATGAAAGTTAATTAGATATATTGTATGAAAAATCATAAAATTTATACCAAAATGAAGGGGGAAAAAATGAGATTGCCGTTTATATGAGAGAGGTATAGATATTAAAGGGCGAATGATTAATTTATCAACATTTGAAAGCTATTGATGCAACTCTTTGGGCCATGAAGGAATTTTCAGTTTGTTCAACATCAATGTTCTAGTTTTTTCAGAAGGTTAAGCACATTTCTTCAAGATAATTCTAGCATGATCACATGTCATGCTGACATCCGTGTGGGAGCCGATGGATGCGGTGCTATACTCAGACCCCATGTTGGATACAGCTCCCACCATGACCGGCGGTCATGATAGAGGAACTCCATTTCTTCAACCGTGTTTTCAAAAAATGACTCGTGGTCACCACCACTCCTTTTGACATCTTCCAAGCGACAGTAGTAGGTGCAACAGGTCAATCCTTTTCTTTACAGAATGAAATTGTTGGGGTGTCTCGTTTTTAGTTGGAAATTCGAAAGACCGTGAAAATCCGACAACGAGAATGAGATCGGCTGAAACGAAGAAGGGAGCTGGAAGTGGCCCAATGATGCGGCACAAGATAGATTGTCGAGGTAACGGACAGCACTATTTTATTGCTCAGTGTGATTTCATGTAATTTCTGAATGTATTCAAACGGAACATAGCTTGAGGATAGAACGTCTTAGGATATTTTTAGGATATTTTGGATATATATACGAGAGGGGTGATGCTTGTAAGAACACGTTATGATAATCGGAATCACTTGTTGGTATTCTTGATTCACCTTTAGGAGTCTTTAGATTTCGTGTAGCAAGAGAATGGCGAGGATTAAAAATTGTGAGACCGTTTTCCAGTTGAGTCTTGTAAGAGTTTTATGAAATACGAATTTGACTTCAAGTATGCAATGTTGGAAGCCGTATATATATATAAAGAAAAATAAAAATAAAAATAAAAAAAGGAATGAAGCATTTGAAATTCTATTGCGTTCGATTTGCTGAAATGGGATTCAGGAGTTTAGAATTGATAGACAATGGAATTTGAGGGGATTAAAATTGAGATTCTTATTCCAAATAATTGTTTGGTTGAGTCTCGAAATTTGTATGGAATGGAATCATAAAAATTTTAAAAAAACTAAAATGCCCTCCTCTATCAAAATAAAATATGAAATAACATTGAAATTAGAATTTTTAAATAAAAGCCACCCACATGGCCATTGCCCAACCTCCTCCCCAGAACCTCCGACGACCTCTGCCAGCCAGTCTTGGCACGGCTCTGGCCTCGCAGTGGCAAAATCTCATCGACAAGGGTGAGATTCGATCGGAGGGAGATTCGGCCGAAACCCTAACTCAACAAACCTCTCTAGGGAGAGACTCGTCGAGAGCCCCCCAAGTTCACCCTGGCCTCGGGAGGTTGCTGACCCCACAGCGAGGCTTGTCGCAGGCTAGCGACCTCACAAATGCCTCTGTAGTTTTAGAGGTCTTTGGGAGGTCGACTGCCCTCGATGAGCCTCGCCATGGGGTTGGCGACATCGCCACGTGGTCGCCCTGGGCTTGCCAGGGGGACCTTTGACAAGCCTCTCCCTCGTGAGGCTTGTTGAGTTAAGGTTTCGGCTGACCCTCTTACTGGTCGAGTCTCACGCTTGCCAATGAGATTTCGCCACGGCAAGGCTAGAGAGGTCAGTCAGAGGTTCACAAGAGGAGGTCGGGCAGCAACAATGGTTGCAGCAGCGATGGTAATGGCAACGGCGATGGCGTCGAGGGGTGGCTGTGTACGAGGGTTGTTTGGACTTTCACTATTGAGGCCTATTCCCCCTCATGTGAATCGGAATTCTGATTCCGCCCAACAGCTGATTCTGCCTAACAAAACACCACCTAACGGTAAGCTATTGGTTGTGGCCAGTGGCCACCGCCCACCTATCCGCGTCTGAAATATCAGATGTTCACTAATGTGAAGGGGGTGGGGCGGTGCTTGCGGCCGCCCCTCTCTCTTCCAATTGGCAATCAGTCTCTTTTCTGTTTATAATAAAAATAAGAAAAAAAAACCATTTCTTATCCTCAACCTTTACTTATTTTTTGCATTTTCGTTCAGATCTTTTTTTTTTCAATTCTATCCTAAACACTACATATATTTGTTCGTTTTTCTCCTACCATTAATTTTTTCATCAAAAAAACTATTTTCCATCCAAATATTTTTGAATGTATTATTTTAATACAAATTAATTTTGAAAATACAAAATAAATAGATAAAAAAAGAAAAAATGTAATCAAGAGATCCCAGTCACCGATTCCAGGGGAAGGATTTGGATCCCTCAATTTTAAGGGTGGTGGGCCCCGCCGGTGGCCAATCCTCCCCTCCAAGGGCCACAAAGTTTCATTGGATTAACTTTGTTGCAGTTTTTAGTTTCATTTTGTTTTTATTTAGTTTAATTTTAAATAAATAATAATAATTTAAAAATTGCATGCACTAAGCGGCCATGCAGGAGTTACGTCATCAAAACTTCATAGACTTAGCCAAAAATTAATAGTTTATATATTATTGTTACAGAATAAATTAGTTTTATGTCACATTGTTACATTTTTTTATATTATTTTATCAAAGTTTTACATTAGCCATAGGTTTGATACTATATGTGCAATTTTTCCTATTAATATTCATAACTAAAAGTATTAAACAATATTTCTACTGAAAAAAAAAGTATTAAACAAATATGATTCCAGTACATCATTAAAATTTCAGGTATTGAAATTTCTAAATATGCAGTATTTTAGATTGATCGTTTCCTATCTTAAAAGTAAATATATATACATGAACTTTCAAACCTAAATAAATGAATTCTAGTTGCCACTACACATATGAGGTATAGAAACAGATTTTAGAGATATTAAATGTCTTTTTCTAAATTAATCTTTTAATTAAAAGAGGGTATAGAGCGGTCACAGCTCTCGATAGATAACTAAAAGGTTCCTGGTTCGATACTCAGCGTAACTATTCGTGCCTCTTTATTATTAAAAGGGAAATTTACCTAAAATGGTCCATGGTTTACCCGTTTTGTCAAATTTATCCTATGTTTTTTTTTATCAAATCTATCACATGGTTTACTTTTTGCATCAAATCTATCACGGCGTTATCTTTTCTGTCGACATCTAACGTCGTGCTGACGTGGCGCCCCCGTGGCAAGTGTGGCCCACTATCCCTCCACGTGCCACGTCAGCACGATCGTTAGATGTTGACGGAAAAGATAAAGTCGGGATAGATTTGATGCAAAAGTAAACCATGGGATATATCTGACAAAAAAAAGTATGGGATAGATTTGACAAAATGGGTAAACCATGGGCCATTTGGGGTAAAAACCCCTTATTAAAATTTTCATTTTATTGTACTAGGCCTCATGCCTCCCATATAACCCGAAAAAAAAAATTTGATCTTTGACTTTTAGAAATAAATGAAATATATGACTCTATATACAATGTTATTTGTCTCTAAATCTTTACTTTTAGGAAAAATATAAATGTTTCTCCATATGATATATTGTAGTATAATTAATTTAAAAAAAGTTTTTTATTAAATTAAAAAGTAAAAAAAATATGGTTAATATTTGAATAGTAGAGATTAACTTATACAACTTTAAAGTGTACTAATGTATAGACATTAACATAGAGTTGCTAAATTGAGTTTGAAACAGATGTACAACTTTTTTTTTAGGTTATTCTAAAATATAAATATAAAATGATAATGATCTACTTAGAAAATAAAAATTATTATAAGTTATAATAAATAATAAAAGTTGGAAATTTAGACCCATAAGGAGTATGGGTGCATTTGATAAGGTAATGTTATCCTAAAACGGAGGCTAAGAGTTCGAATGTCTTTGTTGTAACATTAATTGTGTTAATGGGTTGATTTTGGTTCGTTGACTTGATTTCACCCACTTGGTTTCGTTGGAAAATTTCGCTTTCTGGTAGTGTTTTACCCGTAGGAATAAAAAACATCTTGAAGCAACTATATTTATTTCTACTCTTTCGTAAGAGAAGAGGAGTAGAAATAGAAAGAAAAATCACCTACAAAGTATATAGAGAAATTACTGCCACGATTTGGCTTACTTTTAGACCTAATTGATTTGTTTCTAGTTGTACTAATTAGAAGCATAAAAATTTGTTTCAAACTTATCTCTAAGGCCTATAGAGACGGCAGCAAGAAGGTCAATGGATTTATTTGTTTTTAAGATCATAGGAAGATATAATACTGTTTCAAATTTCAATAACTCATTTGTATTTTAGTAGTTTTAGTAGAGTGGACAAGGGCTCGACCCGACTGAGAGCTCCCCGCCGACCCTCGACCCCCAAGGCAAGGTGGCTTGAGCCCGCCCACCTCGCAGGAGGAGTCGAGGGCTAGCGGGGGAGCCCACAACCTGTTTCGAGATTGAATAGCATGGGAAGAGGGGAGGAGAGTCGAGCCAACTGGAGGCTACCCTTTCGGCCCTTGACCCCTCGGGCGAGGCGGCTGGACTCAAGCCACCTTGCTTTAGGGCTTGAGGGACGGCAATGGAGCCCCTAGCCGGGTCGAGGGCCCAATCCTCTTTCCCTGTTTTATGATAGAAAAATCGGGAAAGAGGGGAGGGGGCCCAACCCGTCTAAGGGCTCCCCTGCCGACCCTAGACCCCTTAGGCAAGGTGGCTACACTTGGGCCACTTCGCCCGAGGGGTCGAGGCTAGCGGGGGAGCCCCAGACAGGTCGATGTCCCCTCCCCTCGTCCCTCAACCACTAAAGCGAGGTGGTTCGAGTCCAGCCACCTCGCTCGAGGGCCAGAGGGGGGAGCCCTCAGTTGACTCGGGTCTCCTCCCCTCTTCCCATGCTTTTCAATCTCAAAACAAGGGGAAAGGGGAGGGGCCGCCGGAACCTCGACCCCTCCCGCAAGGTGGCCGAACTCATGCCACCTTGCCTTCGGGGTCGAGGGCCGGCTGGGAGCCCTTAGCTAGGTCGGGCCCTTGTCCACACCCCCTCTTTCCCCAGGTTTTTCAAAATAGTTTGGGCCAATTTTTTTTTTAAAAAAATTATGGATCTTTTTGAAAAATCGATCGGGTTAAGAGGATCACTCGTCGTTGTTTTATTGGAACTTAAAAATCACCAGGTCATGTTGGTAGTCGTTAGTTGCCATGTCAAGAATCATGAAGAAATTGAAGATGGATAATATATTTGGCCTAATGTAGGTGAAATGCTACAAGATTTGAGAGTTTATGCTAGATTTTGGAAAATAGTAAAGTTCATGAATTTTGGTGTGATTAATCCGATTTAAAAAAAATACTACTTAGACACATCAACACCACATAAGAATCACGTCATCATAACTTTACAGTGTTAGCCTAAAATTAACAATTTGCATATGATAGTTACAAAATAAATTAATTCTGTCACAGTGTTATAATTTTTTCATGTTATTTCGTAGCAACGTGTTACATTAGCAATAGGTTTGGTAAGATATGTGCAATTTTCCTATTAATATTAAAGCACTAAATAAATGACTTCAATAAAATAAAAATTATTGAAATTATGAATTGAGTAGGGGCCGCTTTGCCACAAATTATGACGTAGGCTCGACCACTTGGACCGACCTTAGGTTGGCACCCCTTCCGAGTGCAGTGAAAATAACTAGCCTAGCCCATGAACCTTCTTGATTGCCCATTGAGCCCGTTCAGGTAAGTGTGTTGCTCCATGGTACGAGCCCTCAATTTATGCTGCATACCTGCTCCCGTCCTTCCTCAGTTGCTCGGTGGGGAATGGATGATGAATCCCCGCCCAAAATAAAACGCTCACCAGTGGCGGTGGAAACGAAGATAGTCTCCTACCGTCTGTAACTGTTATAGACGGGTTACAGATGGAAAAGGCCGTTTGTAAGTCGTTTATAATATTAATGGACAGATTACATACAGTCGTGGTATAGACCAGTCTAATCCGTCTCTAAATTTACAGAAGGGGGAGGCCTGTCTCAAATATTTAGAATGACTGTTTTTGGGACGGTGTGCTATCCATCTGAAATTCGTCTCTAGTATGGGGTTAGAGACGGATCTTAGATGGATATGCCCATCTCGAATTGACTGTTTTCTAGTAGTGGGAGGGGAGACCTTTCTTCTCTACTTTCCTTTGTAATACTGCAGTGCCCCCAAACTTATGATTAAACTAGAGTTGCCGTTAACGTTCCTCCCCAGCCATTAAAACGGATAGAACCTGAGCAGGCAGGTTATGTCCCAACCATATCTGAGATAGGTGAGCCCTGTTGCTGGGTCAGTATTCCATATCATCTGGAGCCTGCCATATCTTTGCTGCATACAGACATGTAGCAGGTCAAGACCAAGCAAGAGTCGGTGCAGTGTCCAGGTGAAGCAGTTCATCATTCAGGTGGACTCTTTAACCAGACAGGAATATGGTCTCGATGGGCTCTGTTCGTCTGGTGTTGAGGCAAAGTGGTCCATGGTTCGGATGGATGGAGTTGTTTCTCAATGAGCTCTGTTTCCACAGGTGGAGGTAGTTCGGATCTCACCTCTTGCTAGCGTTGTGCGGTATGCTTTTTTTCCTAGCTGGGAATTGTTTGGTAAGAACTGCATCATCTTCGCTAGTTCATTGACATTACTCACTTTCATTATTGTAAATTAGTCTTTATGTCCGGTCCATATTGTACAATATATTTTGTAAAAGAACTTTTGTTATATTTATTTATTAATATCAAAAGAGTGATTTCTGAGAATGTAGTTCATCATTCAGTGTTTGAGACATGATATTACAAAAAATATTATTTTATTTTGGCTATGCAATGGAGAACGAACTCTCATGATATCGCACTCTCAAGGTCCATTTCCAAAACTTAAAGGGCATATCAGTCTCCTTAAATAGGGAAAGTCATTATTCTTATTTTACAAGGAGTCGATGTCACTATCATTTTAACAATACATCACCAAACAACTTGATATCTCTAGAGGGGTTACATTCAAGACCACTAATTTAACAGGTTAACATTGCACTTTTCTAATGTGCACTCTTCTAATGAGCGTATTTATGATAATGCCACGACTGAAAACAAGAGGCAAAAGGAAGCTTTGGCAAACTGCAACTATTGCACCCTCACTCTTGTATTTCCAGTAAGTATTAGTAATATAACGGCTCATCTAAAGTTCTGAAATCGCAACCAAACTTTTACATACAGAGCCCAGTAATCTCACCACCGAGAACTGTCATTGCTAGCACCATGGATGTCCTTTGGGGAAGACTCCCTGTTACTTATCTGAATTGCCTGCCGACTCCACAGCTAGCCAAAGGGAGTTGCAGAAGTCCATCAAGCCCCCAAGTCTCAGATCCTCTGGGCAAGATACTCTCTCTACCATCTATATCTTCTATGAGCACACAACTGATCTGAACCCCTCGGTCTTCAATGCTATTCGATCCAATGACATCAAATTTCCCCGGTCATCAAATTGGAAAGGCGTTATGTCAAGGCAGCTATCTGTAAGACATCAGAGACATGCTCATTTCATTTCATGGGTCGTACCCCGACATTTCTTTCATGGAACCGATATTGAGGTACAGACTCCTCATCTTCGTCGCCGCTTTCATCTTCACTGGAATTGTCTTCAACATTATCCCATCGTACATAGTCTGGCGCCGAATGTCCCTCTGGCTTTGGAATTGCTTGCCACCCATTAGAGCTTACCTTCTTGCCCTGTGCCAGTGGAACGGTGACTTCAGGAGTGGGTGGAATGCTTGCAGGTCACGCTTCTTTATCAAGCCTTTATTCAGATGATTTGTGGTCACTCTCTACTTCAAGTGCAATGCCTTCAGCCCCAGATGTTGTCCTGCTAGTAATATCATTTCTCTCGACATTTTCTAAGATTGAAATGGTAACTGCTTCAGTTCCTCATTTCTCTCGACATTTTCTAAGAAGTTGGCATCCTCTCTTCTGCAATCTTCTGCATTTATATCTTCCTCCTCTTCTTCTAGCTCTGCTTCAGATTCAGATATTGGAGCCAATGACTTTCCTTAAGCAAAAAGAAATCAAATCCCTCACTAACATGAAAGAGAAGGTATACAAACAAATTAATGAAAGTGTCAATGAAGAATCCATCTATGATACTTCTCATAACATATTTTAGCTGCATCAACTTATCAAAAGAATATTTTAGCGGCATCTATCAGGAATTAGAAGAAGGGAGCTAGAAGAGAAATACTCTGATTGGCTCTGATATTGCATAACCTAGCTAATAGAACCTGAGGACACTGCAAACACTGAGACACTAGAATTTGGTTTTTCCATTTGTGGCTCTCATACATTTTCGTTTTTTTCCCCTTTTTTTTTTTACTCAGGTATTGCTGAAGACCCATGAAAACCCCTTGCCAATGGGAGAAGGTACATCATGCATCATTTGCAAAAGTGTGGGTGGCCTCTAAGGCCCCCATATCAAGAGAGGATCGACCCAGCGACCTTTCTTAGTTTACAATTAAGGGCAAGTTGTTCAACCGTATCCGCAAAACATTGGAGGTTTGAAATGCATTTTCCAACTCCAATACTTCTTAAGGCTAAGACAAGTAAACACTATGCTTGTCACTCGGCATCTTTCAACAGACAACTCGGAAAAAAGCAAAGATATTGCAAACTCATAATTAATGCAGGTGCATTCATAGAAAAAGCTACCCCTGTGATAGTGTGACTGTGATATCATTCACAAATTAATTATTTTCCTAAAGTTGGATTACTCCCAAAAGACTATGAAAATTGTGAATAAATATCATAGAGAATCAGGAGATGTCATGCCAATTGTGTCCTCAGGAGGGCTTCAAGGTTCTATAGACCTCATAAGAAGGATTTAGTTCCATGAGCCTATTTACATCAAACAATGCTGAGTAATACTTCCTGAGGGTGACCAGAGCCTGTGCTCATGGCATCAGTGCTCACGGCATCAGTGCTCTCTTGTGTCAGCATCTTATTTTGGTCCATGGTCACTCTAGAGCTCTCAAGCAGGTCCCTAGGATCCCCCACCGCTTTATCAGAAAATGTCCTTGCAAGTCTCGAAGTACTATTCACGATCAGGTCAACAGAGTTAACTAGACGGCCCCAAGAGTGATGTTACAAGAAGTCTTGAGATTCCACTTAGAGGTCCCTAGAAGCCTTCAAGAAGGTCGGCAACACACGCATAGGCTCAAGAGGCCCAACACGAGGCCTAGGAGGGTTTCCAAGTCCCTGACTCATTGGGCTTTTAGAAGATAGTCAATATTGGATTTCAAAAATACGTCATGACTACAAAATGATGAACGGCTAGATAGATCGCCCTCCGCAACACATCTTCTCAAGCCAATGGACTCACAACTCAAAAAGGGGATTGTCTAGCAGGGCCCCTGAGCAGACAGCTCACCGGACTTCCAGAAGGTGGCCAATGTAGGGCTATAACAGCTCCCAAAATGTCCTAGCCAATGAGGAGCCCATTCGGTCGCTCTCTGGAAGTCATCTACTCGAGCCAATGACTCCAAAGTAGAAAAAGAGGCCTTTTCAGCGAGGCTTTCGAGCCGCTGGCTCATCAAGCCAATCGTGAGTGTCCGAAATCAGGCTCAGCCAACCCCAAGGGTTCTTGGACCAAGGAACACTCTTCTCATCACTCTCTGAAAATCAATTACACCTCCCCAAGTAGCTCCCGAGTGATCTCAGGCGGCTTCCAACAGACTTCCAAGGTCGCCCAATCATTGGGCCACCTGACGGTACCCAATATGGGGTCCTATGGATTCTACATGATGTCAAATGGATGAGGAGCCCCTCCGAGTGCATTCCATAATTCATCTTCTCGAGTCAATGGACTCTCGAAGCGATCACGATTCCCAACTTGGCCCCTGAAGCCAATTTCGACGTGGGATATTCCTAACAAGCTTCGTAAACCACCTAGGAACCTTCAGCAAGGCCTCATGCCACAAAATCTATAATCGACCTCGGTCAAGCCCTGGTCAAGTCCAGGTCAACAAAAGTCAACCAGTTGACCCCGACAGCATAAGATATAAAAACAACCGGAACAAGGCCAGGACGCACGGGGAATTGACCAAAGCATTTAACTTTGCTCGGATCATTCGAACAAATCTAAAATGACCCTGATATTGCATAACCTAGCTAATAGAACCTAAGGACACTGCAAACACCGAGACGCTAGAATTCGATTTTTCCATCTGTGACTCCGATACATTTTTGTTTTCCCTTTTTTTTTTACTCAAGTACTACTAAAGACCCATGAACACCCCTTGCCAATGGGACAAGGTCCATTCATGTATCATTTGCAAAGTGTGGTGGCCTCCAAGGGCCCCATATCAAGTAAGGATCGACTCAGCGACCTTTCTTAGTTCACAATTAAGGGCAAGTTGTTCAACCATATCCGCTAAACATTGGATGTTTGAAATGCATTTCCAACTCGAGTACTTCTTAAAGCTAAGACAAGTAGACATTATGCTTATCACTTGGCATCCTTCAACAGACGACGTAGAAAAAAGCAAAGATATTGCAAGCTCACAAATCAATAAGGCAGGTGCATTCATAGAAAAAGCTAGCCCTGTGTTAGTGTGACAGTGATATCATTCACAAATTAATTATTTTCCTAAAGTTCGACTACTCACAAAAGACAATATGAAAATTGTGAATAAATATCATAGAGAATCGGGAGATGTCATACCAATTGTGTCCTCAAGCGGACATCAAGGTTTTTATAGACCTTAGAAGAAGGATTTCGTTCCATAAGCCTATTTACATCAAACAATGCTGAGTAATACTCCTTGAGGGTGACTCGGGTCTGTGCTCACAGCATCATTGTTCCTGTGTGTTAGCATCTCATTTTGGTCCACCAGCGCTCTAGAGCTCTCAAGCAGGTCTCAGCCAGGATCTCCCACTGCTTTATCAGAAAATGTCTCAACAGGTCCCGGAGTACTATTTACGGTCGGGTCAACCGAGTTAATTGAACGGCCCCGAGAGAGATGATACAAGAAGTCTTGAGATTTCGCTTAAAGGTCCCTAGAAGTCTTCAAGAAGGTTCGCAACATGAGCACCGGCTCAAGCGGCCCAACGTGTTGCTCAGGAGGGTTTCCGGGTCACTGACTCATAAGGCTTCCAAAGGATAGACAATATCGGGCTTCAAAAAAACGTCATGACCACAAAATGATGAACAACCCAATAGATCGCCATCCGGAACGCGTCTTCTCAAGCTAGTGACTACAATTATAATCGGTTAATCTCTCACTGTCACTTATCAAATAAACTTAAAATGAATTCACACACCATCACACTCGAGGATGAGACTTCTTGTCCCTCGAGTTGTCATTATATAAAGACCGAATACAACACCTCTTCTGGGATGGCTCATGACCAATTCTTAATTGTATGTGCACAAACATGGCTTGCATGTCTAGGATAGAAACTTGTGTGACAAGCAATCTTGACAAATGATCCACCACTTGCCTGTTTTACTTTGTTTATTTTCGGTCGAGCCTGAACCCACAGAACATGTGCAACACAGGGTCTAATGCCCAACCATTGATCACGAGGTCTAACGCCTACACATACCAGGTGCCACATGGGATCCAACCTGAGTCATCCATCTCTATGCGAGTACGATCCAAGTAGAGGATGACTCAGATTGGGGTGCGTGAAACGGAGTTAGACAATCACCCGAGAGCTCGACCGATCCCGTGGCCATCTCGAGGACCATTCGATTCTCCTAGGACCGACCAATCTGATTGGATTCTACCCCGGCTCTCATGAGCCCATGTTGCATTAATTTCAGTGTCGGTCTTTCAAACTACTAGTAAGTATGAGCGAACTATTAGCCGAATGCAAACCGACGGGGATCCAATTGAAGTGTTCGTAATATATTGAGCGAATGGCCGAATGTTGAACCGATCAGTTGGTCCATGTCCCCAAGGATGAGTAAGCTTTACATTTCATGGTTTCAGTCCACATGGGGAACCGAACATCATGGCCCGATGAACCATATCGTGAGGACAGCAGACCGAACCCTCGACGGAAGGGTTTACCCCTTGCAGGCTCTTAGTCCGAATCAATTGCTTCTCAACGAATTTACGGTGTCAAACCAAATAAGACAAGCAAAACCTAATCAACATGGTAAACGACCTCAAAACAGCAAACCCTAGACAAATTAGAGTACCGATTGGGCGTGCAAGATGTAGGCCCAAATGTAATAGAATCCCCAAACTCGAAACTCCTAGTTCCGCAAGACCATATGCTTTAGCAAACTAAATGTATCTTATAACCTTAGACCCGAGTAACTCTCAAGCCCTCGACCTTGGGTCATAAATAGATAGTAGCAACTCCTTCTCACGCGCGCGTCATTCGTGTTCCCCTGGAAGGTGGATATTTTCAAGCCGTGCAATATGCACGATCGTGTGACCGCGATCAAGGTCAAGTATTGAGGTACATTCTTCTACCATTTATGTGAGCAAAAAGGATGGTGTGAGATAGTGAGAGAGGCTTGAAGTAAAAATTCCTTTAAGAGCACGCACTGCAAGTCCATATAAGCATGAAAGGCAAACTTGTAGCCTCTACATTAGCATTACCCAAGCTACAGCCTGTATTCAGTGCTGACCAATCGATCAATAATTAGGATTTTAAGTCTCTACAGTTGGACTTTCAACCTAGGATGATAGAAAAGCTTGTTTAATCTCCCATGTTGAAACGAATTATTTTCCTTCTAACCAAAGAAGAAGACAAAAAGAAATAAATTTGGTATTTTGACCAATTCAAATGGCGAAATATAAATGGCACACTTTGAATTGATGCAACATTCTATATGGAATGGTCAACCATCTCGATGTAACTATGAGCTCGACTAATGGCTTCCTATTTTCATATGGAATGAATGAGTGAATTTCCCGTAAAGGACAGTAGATAGGATTATTTTTCAAATTGAGTGAAGTAGGGCTGCTCAACTTACCTCACCTCACAATAGACACGCTCATCATCAGCTAACTAATAATGCAGAGCAATCCAAGTAACAAGTCTCAAGGAAGGAAGCAACCACTAGCAACAAAGCAGAATGCAAAGAAAGGGATGGGATCGAATGGGACCGACCTTTCTGAAATTGTACGATTTCAAATAACAGGAAGCTCGATTGCTGTGAAGGGTGATCCTCGGGGATTAGTTTTTGCCATGGAGAGGGCTTCGTGTAGAACCCCAGAGCTTCTTGATGAGTCCATCTCTATACATATGGTGAGCTCTCTCAATCTTGTTCAATAACAATGCCATTATTATAACCACCCCTAATAAATCCTAGACCTTTGGAAAGCTCTATCTGAAGAGATGGGATTGATTCTCTAGTTACTCCTCACGCTCACTCAACTGATCTAATATTCACAAACATTATGCAGTGAAAATCTGCAGAGCAGAGAGAAAAGTGAAGAAAAATGCCAGAGAAATTGAAAGTGTGAATAATACTTCATTAGCTACCTTACATACATCAACATCAAAGAACCTTGTTACACATATATAGGAGCACAAATAACTATCAAGTAACTGCTAAAATTTGAAATTCAAACAACATAAATTGTCTTAGGTCAGACAGACCAGCATAATTGCCTTAATTAACTAGATAAGCATGAAATAGACAGACAACTAGACATGAGTTGGATTAGTGACTTGATCCAATCTCTAACACTCCTCCTTGGATCAGGAGCCGATGCACACTCCAACCTTCTGCCTAAGCCACTCAAACCTTCCCACATTAAATGGCTTAGTAAACAAATTTGCTAATTGATCTTTAGTGCTGCAGCGAATCAACTAGATCTCTCCTGCCTGCTGCACCTCTCTGACATAGAAATACTTCACATTAAAATTCTTTGTCTTTCCATGGAATACTGGATTATGAGAGATTGTTATAGTGGCCTAATTATCCACATATACTTCAGTTGCTTCCTTTGAACCCATATCCAAGTCCTCCATCAATTACCTCAACCAGATTGCCTGGTTTGCAACAATTGTGGTTGCAATAAATTCTGCCTATGTTGTAAGCAATCGCTTCTTATTTCTTTGAGCTCCATGAGAAACATGCTAACCCAAATGAAAAGCAATAGCCTATTGTACTCCTCATATCATCCAAATATCCAACCCAGTCACTATTTGAAATTCGATGTAATTTGAACACTTGACTTTTGCATAACTTTACCCCAAGTGATAGAGTTCCCTTCAAGTATCTTACAATCCTTTTTGCAGTCACCATATGAGTTTCATTGGCACAATTCAAGAACCTCGAGAGTACATGGACTACATACAAAATATCAGGTCTTGTAATAATCGAGTACATCAAGCACCATATTAGACTTGTTACATGCCAGCATCTGTTCCATCACTCTTTTGTAATTTCTCCTTCAAGTTCATAGGAGTACTCACACTCCTACATTCTTCCGTTTGAAACCTTTTAAGAATCTCCTTTAGATATCTCTTCTAGCAAATATCTCATGTGTCTTTTGTTGAATTTCCATTCCCACGAAGAAAGCTATCTCCCCAAGATCTATCATTTCAAACACTTTCTTCAGACCACCCTTCAACCTTTCTACTCGAGTCTAATAGTTGCCTGTCACCAAGAGATCATCAACGTACAATGAAACTACCATTACACTGCCTTTTTCCTTCTTCACATAGTGTAGACTCATTAAGTTTTTTTCAAACTTCAAATTCTGCAAATGTGCATCTATATTGTTGTACTGTGCTCTTGGTGCTTGCTTCAATCCATTTAAGGTCTTCTTCAGCATGTAGACTATATCCTCAGCTCCCTTAACTTTAGAACCTTTTGTTTGCTCTACATAAATTTCTTCCTCGAGCACACCATTCAAAAAGGTTGATTTCACATCTAATATTGTCACGACCCGAAATTACAGTAAAATTTTTGCTATATTTCCTCGAATCCATTACCATATAAGAACTGTTCACATAAAACCTTATTTCCAATAAATTTCCAAAGTATATAACCAATCTATTAACTCTAATATGTACACACACTTTTCCAGAGATTTCTTTTTCGCTCTCACATCAGTGATACAAATAAACAAAATATTCAGGTCGTAACATTCTCAAGTCCATTCTATACAAAAAGGATATCTATCAAATAACTAAGGTTCCTACCTAGTCCTCCAAGCTGATCCCCGATATCAAAAAGTGGTTCCTCCGCGCAATCGGAAGCTTATCTGGAAAAATGTATGCTGGGTGTGAGCTGCATCTCAGTGAATACTAAATTCCAAAGCAAAATAAATTATTATTAAAGAAATATTTAGTTGCAAATAACCTAATATTCAAATAATTAATACAATCACATCCAATTCAACTATCAACTCATCGCACACATATACAGTATATATATATAAATTATATTAATAATTACATCAAATATAGTAATTAACTAACAAATTCACACAACTCTTCCAACCATTTCTCTAATATCCAATATCACATAAACATCAAATATCAATTCATTAGCAATCCACAGCAACTCACAACACAATGACTTGACAGATCAACTTTAGCAACAACACGGCTTTCACAGAATAACTTCAGACAATCTCAAGAATCATCACATCTCCAACAATCATACTAAACAAACAATATACAACATAATCAATCAATATAGCCATAGGGTTGCATTTCCTCGCAACAGAGTTATGACGGTACCGTGACCCCGCATATCTCACTCATATCATCCTCAACTCCCAATATCTATATCTCATAAGCGAGAGCCGCCTATTAACCTCTGGCGGTAAGAGTTGACCACAATTTATATTCCGCCGGGTCTCGCGGCCGATCGGGCCCCTTTTTCTATTCGGCCGGGTCCAGCGGCCGATCAGGCCCCTATTTATATTCTGTCAGGTTCAACGGCCGATCTGGCCCATATTTATATTTCGCAGGGTCCAGCGGCCGATCAAGCCCATTTTATAATCCGCCGAGTCCAGCGGTCCTATGGCTATATTTAAACAGCACAAGCATAATCAATTTCAACCATATCATCTCACCTCATATATCATCATACGCAAGCACAATCTCAATCACAGTACAATGGCAGCAAGTTATCATCACAATCAACATCCACAATCACACTGAATATCCCAAATTAAAATGAAACATGAAAGGCAACATCTCTCAAATCAATTCACACAACATTGCAAGACCAATTTCTTAGGCCTTGTTTTGTTTGTGGATACAATTTTAAAATCACAATTCTAACTTAACTCTACCCACTACAAAACAAAATAACTCATACAAAGTCAAAGAGTTGGCCCCATTTATACCACACTTTTTCACAATAAAACAACCTAACTCATACAAAGTCAAACGGTGGGTCCCATTTATACCACTATTTTTCAAAATCAAAATCTGATTTTAAAATCCTACTATAAAACCAAACGCAACATTAATCTCTAATTATCACAATATTCTTATTCGATAATTTATATAACTATAATCCATCGTTTTACAAGGGAATAGTGTACTCACATAATATATATATATATATATATATATTTATATATACCATTTTACAATGGAATGAAGTACTCACCGGAAACTCGGCAAAACTATTTTAATGAGTCAAACCTCCCGGGTGCATGATTTTGATCACCTCTGTTGCTTATCATTTGAAGCATAAAACTATATTATGAACAAAATACTAATGCGACCAGACTTATCGGTGCTGGCAAGTATCCTCCTGATAGAGAAAAAGAAAAAAAAAACACATTTATACTTTCATAATAAATCACATCTCTATTTTACCCCATATTACCCATTAGCCCCTATCAACATGTTACTTAATTGCTATAACTTAATCACATAATACCATTAATTTGAATCACTGCCTATCTTTAGATCTTTCTAGAATCACCCCCTAAATGATGTTTAATCTCCACACTCTGCTTAAGCAATTAAATGAAGAAAAATATGCATTTCGATTATCAACAAGATACTTATATTAATAAAAAAAATTTGATTTCAATGGTGGAATTCGCGAAAACAAATAGCTTCTCAATTCAACCAAGAAAAGCAAGGTTACAAGTAAAAGAAGCTCAATCGATTTGAATTCCGAATCTCACACTCAAGCATATCACTGATTATAAACTTAATCTCTTCAATAATTGTCCATTCCCTTCTTTCCATGCTCTGTTCTATTTTAAGTAATTCCACTAACCTAAAATATTTCAATTCTCAAATAGAGCACTATTAACAAGAGAGATGGAAGAAGTAAACCTCAGCTTATATTATCATTTAACTGCCCCTAACTTGTCAATCTAACAATCCACGTAATCATGATTATAGCTCATCAAATGAAATGCATCTATGAGCAAGAGAACAATCTTACAGTACAAAACTTATGAAATCAATCTCATTTAATCTAGTTACTTCAACTCACGATAATTAAGCAAAGCTAAATCCATAGATATTTATATCTTTTATCCAACCGATTACGTCAATTGGAATCATCATACATAAAATGAGATCATGAATTCAATCTTGCAATTTTTTTTTCCTAATATTGATCAAAATCACCCGAATTTCATAGATCAATTCATACAAATGCCAATTCAACTCAGCCACCACACATCAAATTTACAGCTAGACAACCACATAAACTCAATTCTCTGTTAATCCCCATAAAACTCAAGCAATCACAACTAATTATTCCCCTTCACTACCGAATTAATCGAACCCTAGGCTGAACTAAGATGAAAGAAGAATAACTTAATCAGCACCTAATCATAGTGAATAAGAATGTCTAAGGTGAGAAGAATCAACTTACTTCAAGAACCCGAGCTTAGCCTTGCTCTCCTCTTAAGTTTCTTCTTCAGCTCACTCTGTTCTATCTCTCTCTGCTCTCATCCTCTGTTTCTCAGTTTTCTCCCTTGACTTCCCGCAACAAAATAGAAGAATGGAAGAAAAAGAAAGTAGCAGAACAAAACAAGAAGAAAAAAAAAAGGAAGAAGTGGATGGCTGCTCACGTTTTCGTTCTTCTTCTTCCCCCTAGCTGTCTCTGTTTTCCTCCCTATCTCTTGCTCTGTTTCTTCTTTACGTTTTCCAGCCCAAAAGCATAACAGAGTAAAAGAGAGAAAGGAGACAAGACAAATGAATGAAAAGAATGGCAGTGGAAGACTCAAGGGGAAAAATTTTGGGGGACACGTGGGGCCCTTTCACCCCTAATCTTTTTCTTTTTTTTTGTCAGTCACCTATATAATATATATATATATATAATAGCACATGTATGTATAAGTATGCATGTTTCGAAAATCCCAGTTTCAAACATGCCTTCACTCTCTCTTCTTCTTCTTCTTCTTCTTCTTCTTTTTTCTCCTAATGCTCCAGCTTATGTACGTAATCTATATATATATATATATATGTATGTATATAAGCATGTAAGTAAATGTACGTGTATATATATATATATAAACTATGTGAAATTAAAAAAAAAATCAAGTCTCACAATCTCCCCCACTAATGAAAATTTCGTCCTCGAAATTTGTTTATGTGATACCAGAAAAATTAGAGCATTAAGGATTATAGCATCCTCAGGTCCCCATATCTCATCTGAACTGACTTTTCCGAGCATGTTCGTATGTCACCAAGTTTCCACTGAGCCACTATAATAAATCAGATGATATGAGCCCAAGTCTTGTAGAATATCCAAATCTCCATCTCAAAAGCAACTCTAAGATTCTTGAGTTCGAATGCCGAAAACTCTATCCAAAATCATATCAATAAAATTCCTGCCATAGCGTTGGGATATACAAACTGAAATAAACTCCAAATCTGCCTTGGGTGGTCAAAAGATTTATATATATATATATATATAGCCCTCTTGATGGTAGAACTGGCTAGTCTAAAATCTGATAATTTTTCTAGTGGAATAATTATCCATGCCAAAGTAGGTTGCTGATAGCAATAATTTAGAATACCAGAAACCCTGTTGAATCATACGATGAGGCCACTAAAAATATTAATCTAAGTAATAATAGAATCCCAAGATCCATGATAAAAGCCAAGTAAGATCCCCTCGAATAAGCAGAGTAACAATTCTCTCGATCCTGTCAGATCATTCTCACGACAATATCAACTCTGATTGATTGTGAATATAAAAGAGAAAATAATTTGAAATCACCATTTACTAGAATTGGAGAACGCAAGATGACAGGTAACATTGAATAATTGATACTCCAAGAAATATCTCAATGAAGGAAATCTGACATATATGCTCAAAGGTCGTGGGAATTTCTTGAAAAAATACCTCTGAACTTGATCTGTAAAGAATTCTTGTGAAATAATGTATGTATAGTGGAGATGTCCCTTGACTCTGATACTTAACTGAATTCAATACTCAATTGAAGCTCGAAGAATAACTGATCATAACGCTGATTTTGTGATAAACTTAAACAATGGGAAACCTGAGGTGCCTCCCTTTACTTAATAGTATTATAATAATTATATATAAATTTCAAAAAGTATGCTTAAGTCCCAAGCTTATTCTTTAATCAAGCGCAAAGAAATTAATAAACATCAACCTCTAAAAATCTTACTAATATGTCAGTAAAGTATTAAAAGTTTCTCATAAGTAAATGGGGCAATTGAATTCAGACTAATCCAATAACTAACGTAACAATTAAACAAGGAAATCACAATCAAAACTCAGCCACATCTACTTTGAATTCAATTCACCTCTGTTTTGAAGCCCCAACTTAGATCTTGCCTTTTACTTCTCCAATTTGGTAATCCACTAAATCAGTCTATGAATAAGTCCCCCACTTACTTAGTTCAAAGAAAAATAAAATTCCAACGAATTAACCATCTACTTTCCAATTTAGTTCTTCAATTTGCTCATTACCATCGAACTCACGCGGAATACATATTCAGGCACTAGAAGAAATCAAATCGTTATCACATACAAAACACTTCCATAACAAACTAATTTCAAGCCCAAATTACCGCTTAGGGTCATTCTTCAAATTTTTGACTCCAATAAGTCTCCTAAACAATCAAAATAAACCACATAACCTACGCTTTCTGTTTATGTATCTCATCCGTCCTTATTTCGCTCTAAACCGGATCGTTAACCAATTTATAGAGAAGGAACATGATTTAAGGAAAGAAAAGAGAACCTGATTAATAAGAACTCAGCGCATACAATATGAAAATAATTTAGTCAAAAGCAAGATCAAGTCTTCTTTATTTATTTTTTATCACCAAGAATTCAATCAATCACACTCTTTCTACTAGACTTGACCTCCAATCATCCTAGTTTGACTTTCTTCGTTTTCTGAGCTCCTAATCAAGCTCTCTATCACTGTGTTTCTTTTAAGCAGAACAACCCTCTCAAACATAAGCCAAGTCAACTTATAATTATACAAGAATATCTGTATACACGTGCAAAAGTCTATATTTTCATTGTTTACCAAAAGAAAGAAGGAGATTCTAAACATGGCAGCAAATATTTAATTCAATCGGAGATCCAAATAATATTCCGACAAACTAAATCAAATATATATGCTCAAAGAATTGCAAAAACTTATATGCAAAACCTAATTGTTTAATGATATTTTCAATCCTCAACTGCTTAGTATCATTTTCCCTACTGTGCAGTGCAAATGTAAATTTCAACAAGCAGACATAAGCCCATGCTTATTCACTAACAGATCCAAAGCATAAACAACTCAATTAACAAGCATATAATTCAAAGAAATCCTAGCAAAATCTCCACAATTATCCAAAAATTACTCAGGGATCAAGCTTCAATTTAAGTCTACAGGATCTCTTAACCTAGGCTCTGATACCAAAATTGTCACGACTCGAAATTACAGTAAAATTTTTGCTATATTTCCTCGAATCCATTATCATATAAAAACTATTCACATAAAAACCTGATTTCCAATAAATTTCCAAAGTATATCACCAATCCATTAACTCTAATATGTACACACACTTTTCCGAAGATTTCTTTTTCGCTCTCACATCAGTGATACAACTAAACAAAATCTTCAGGTCGTAACATTCTCAAGTCCATTCTATACAAAATGGATATCTATTAAATAACTAAGGTTCCTACCTAGTCCTCCAAGCCAATCCCCGATATCAAAAAGTGGTTCCTCCGCGCAATCGGAAGCTTATTTGGAAAAATGTATGCAGGGTGTGAGCTGCATCTCAGTGAATACTAAATTTCAAAGCAAAATGAATTATTATTAAAGAAATATTTAGTTGCAAATAACCTAATATTCAAATAATTAATACAATCACATCCAATTCAACTATCAACTCATCGCACACATATACGGTATATATATATAAATTATATTAATAATTACATCCAATATAGTAATTAACTAACAAATTCACACAACTCTTCCAACCATTTCTCTAATATCCAATATCACATAAACATCAAATATCAATTCATTAGCAATCCACAGCAACTCACAACACAATGATTTGACATATCAACTTTAGCAACAACTTCACAGAATAACTTCAGACAATCTCAAGAATCATTACATCTCCAACAATCATACTAAACAAACAATATACAACACAATCAATCAATATAGCCATAGGGTTGCATTTCCTCGCAACAGAGTTATGACGGTACCGTGACCCCGCATATCTCACTCATATCATCCTCAACTCCTAATATCTATATCTCATAAGCGGGAGCCGCCTATTATCCTCTGGCGGTAAGAGTTGACCACAATTTATATTCCGTCAGGTCTCGCGGCCGATCGGGCCCCTTTTTCTATTCCGCCGGATCCAGCGGCCGATCAGGCCCCTATTTATATTCCGTCGGGTTCAGCGGCCGATCTGGCCCATTTTATAATCCGCCGGGTCCAGCGGTCATATGGCTATATTTAAACAGTACAAGCATAATCAATTTCAACCATATCATCTCACCTCATATATCATCATACACAAGCACAATCTCAATCACAGTACAATGGCAGCAAGTTATCATCACAATCAACATTCACAATCACACTGAATATCCCAAATTAAAATGAAACATGAAAGGCGACATCTCTCAAATCAATTCACACAACATTGCAAGACCAATTTCATAATCTCTAATTATCACAATATTCATATTCGATAATTTATATAACTATAATACATCGTTTTACAAGGGAATAGTGTACTCACATAATATATATATATATATATATATATATATACAATTTTACAATGGAATGAAGTACTCACCAAAAACTCGCCAAAACTATTTTAATGAGTCAAACCTCCCGGGTGCATGATTTTGATCTCCTATGTTGCCTATCATTTGAAGCATAAAACTATATTATGAACAACATACTAATGCAACCATACTTATCAGTGCTGGCAAGTATCCTCCTGATAGAGAAAAAGAAAAAGAAAACACATTGATACTTTCATAATCAATCACATCTCTATTTTACCTCCCATATTACCCATTAGCCCCTATCAACATGTTACTTAATTGCTATAACTTAATAACGTAATACCAATAATTTGAATCACTGCCTATCTTTAGATCTTTCTAGAATCACCTCCTAAATGATGTTTAACCTCCACACTCTGCTTAAGCAATTAAATGAAGAAAAATATGCATTTCGATTATCAACAAGATACTTATATTAATAAAAAAAAAATTGATTTCAATGGTGGAATTCGCGAAAACAAATAGCTTCTCAATTCAACCAAGAAAAGCAAGGTTACAAGTAAAAGAAGCTCAATCGATTTAAATTCCGCATCTCACACTCAAGCATATCACTGATTATAAACTTAATCTCTTCAATAATTGTCCATTCCCTTCTTTCCATGCTCTGTTCTATTTTAAGTAATTCCACTAACCTAAAATATTTCAATTCTCAAATAGAGCACTATTAACAAGAGAGATGGAAGAAGTAAACCTCAGCTTATATTATCATTTAACTGCCCCTAACTTGTCAATCTAACAATCCACGTAATCATGATTATAGCTCATCAAATGAAATGCATCTATGAGCAAGAGAAAGAATCTTACAGTACAAAACTTATGAAATCAATCTCATTTAATCTAGTTACTTCAACTCACGATAATTAAGCAAAGCTAAATCCATAGATATTTCTATCTTTTATCCAACCGATTACGTCAATTGGAATCATCATACATAAAATGAGATCATGAATTCAATCTTGCAATTTTTTTTTCCTAATATTGATCAAAATCACCCGAATTTCATAGATCAATTCATACAAATGCCAATTCAACTCAGCCACCACACATCAAATTTACAGCTAGACAACCACATAAACTCAATTCTCTGTTAATCCCCATAAAACTCAAGCAATCACAACTAATTATTCCCCTTCACTACCGAATTAATCGAACCCTAGGCTGAACTAAGATGAAAGAAGAATAACTTAATCAACACCTAATCATAGTGAATAAGAATGTCTAAGGTGAGAAGAATCAACTTACTTCAAGAACCCGAGCCTAGCCTTGCTCTCCTCTTAAGTTTCTTCTTCAGCTCACTCTGTTCTATCTCTCTCTGCTCTCATCCTCTGTTTCTCAGTTTTCTCCCTTGACTTCCCGCAGCAAAATTGAAGAATGGAAGAAAAAGAAAGCAGCAAAACAGAACAAGAAGAAAAAAAAAGGAAGAAGTGGATGGCTGCTCACGTTTTCGTTCTTCTTCTTCCCCCTAGCTGTCTCTGTTTTCCTTTCTATCTCTTGCTCTGTTTCTTCTTTACGTTTTCCAACCCAAAAGCATAACAGAGTAAAAGAGAGAAATGAGACAAGACAAATGAATGAAAAGAATGGCGGTGGAAGACTCCAGGGGAAAAATTTTGGGGGACACGTGGGGTTCTTTCACCCCTAATCTTTTTTTTTTTTGTCAGTCACCTATATAATATATATATATATATATTTATATTAGCACATGTATGTATAAGTATGCATGTTTCGAAAATCCCAAGTTTCAAACATGCCTTCACTCTCTCCTCTTCTTCTTTTTTTCTCCCCTAATGCTCCAGCTTATATACATAATCTATATATATATATATGTATATATTTGTATATAAGCATGTAAGTAGACGTAAGTGTATATATATATATATATATATAAACTATGTGAAATTAAAAAAAATTTCATGTCTCACATTGATATATCTTCTAATCATTCTCAGCAGTAATAACAAAAGTAGCCTAATGGTGTCCAACCATGCCACTAAGGTAAAGATTTCAGAATAATTAACACCCCATATCTATGCATAATCATTAACTACTAACCTTGCCTCGTGCTTATTCACAGTACCATTTGGATTCAACTTGGCTCTATAAACCAATTTGACCCCCATGACCTTTCTGCCTCGAAGTCTCTCTACCAGATCACAAGTCTGGTTTTTGCAATCATGTTCAGCTCCTTTAGCACCACAGCTATCCATTTCTTGTCCGCTTGTGCTTCCTCAAAGCAAGATGGCTCAAACACAGTCACATTGCATCTTTGGTATACATTTGCCAAGGATCTTGTTCCTCTTTCAGGAGGATCGTCAATAACTTCCTCGAGATTCACTACCTCAGTTTGTGTCTCGGTGTGAGTGATTTGTGGCGTATTCACTTGAGGCTTTGCAGCTACATTCTTCTGTTGATCTCCTTTATTCCAATTCCATTTCTCATTTTCCAAAAATTTAACATCTCTACTAATTATCACTTTTCCATTTAATGGCTGATAGATTCTATATGCCTTTGACTACAAATTGTATCTAATGAAGATCCCAGCCTCTGCCTTTTAATATAGCTTGTCTCTCTTCACTCGAGAAACATGTGAGTAACATAAGCAGCCAAAAACTTCCAAGTTCCTCAATGATGGTTTCACTCCATGCCAAGCCTCCACTAGTGTTATCTTCTCCAATGCTTTAGTAGGCAATCTATTCCGCCAAAAAAAAACTGTTGTGTTTGCATCCTCAGCCCAAAACTTCTTTGGAAGCTCTTTTTCTTGTAGCAGACACCTAGCCATATCCATGGTGCTTCTTTTCTTCCTTTCACTCACTCCATTTTTTTGTGGTAAGTATGGAATTGTGAATTGGTGTTGGATGCCTGCCTCCTCACATATTGCTTTTAACTTGGTGGAAGTGTATTCTCCTTCATTGTCTAACCTTATGGCTTGAATTCTGCAGCCGCTTTCATTTTCAACCAACCTCTTAAACTTCAGAAAAATTTCATCAACCTCGGACTTAGCCTTCATGAGGTATAGATCCGGCACGTCCTTGTAAAAATACATGCTTCCATTTAAAGACTCCTCAAGCATAGGACAACAAATGTAAGTATGTATCAACTAGAGTTTGCCAACAGCTCTCCAATTTGATCTCTTAAAAGGCAGCCTTGTTTGATTCCCTAATAGACAAGTCATATAGTCACTTATCTGTTTTTGTAGCATTGGGAGCTCCAGCACCATCTCAAATTCTCAATCTTCTGCAGGAACTCCACTCCTTTACTTTGATAATGTCCTAGCCTTTTATACCAAATCTCTTCTTCCTCCGCTTGACTTTGCATTGCAATATTCTCCTTGTCCATTGGATTGAATGAGAAGCAATTTTCTTTCATAGGAATTCTGAACAGCATCTGCTCATCTGCTGCTATAATGCATTTCTTCTTCTCAAACACTACTTTGGAACTTTTTCAACTAATTGACCAACACTTAGCAAGTTTTGGACGATCTCAGGCACAAACAACACCTTTGTGATTAGCCTAGTACCATCTAGCCTTGCTAACATCACAATTCCTCTTCCTTCAACAGCAATATATTCACCATTTCCAATTCTCACTTTTGACTTCACAGATTTATCAAGCTCACAGAACAACCCTTCATGACTTGTCATAGCCACTATCAACTAACCAACCATCTTTTATTGCATTTGAAGTAAAACAAGAAGTAACAAACAACCATTCTACCTCTTGGTTTGATGCACTATGTACCTCACTAACTTGTTGATTATTCTTCTCCCTTCATATAACATTAGCATGGCCATGCTTGCCACATTTCCTGCACTTGACATTTGGTCTCCTCTAACACTTGAAATGTGGATGGTTTTTGCATCCACAATGCTAACAAGGACTGTATTTCATTTTCTTTCTTGATTTCTAGTGCCGGTACCATCCTACCTTGATTGTCCAAAGCTTAGTTTCTTCTGCTGCTGCCACTTCTTTCCTTTTTCTTCAGGATTAAATTTCATTTTGGCCTACAATGCTCCCTCAACCGGTGCATTTCTTCTCATCATGCTTCTCTGTTCTTGAGCTTGCAGTGCACTAAGGACCTCAACAAGCTTGATGTCTGAAACCTCCTTAGTGTTCTCCAATGAGGCTATGGTTGCCTCAAATCTTTCTGGCACAGAAACCAGAATCTTCTACACTATTTTGTTGTCTTTAATGTTTGTTCCTAGCACCCTGTTCTTGTTTTCAATTTCCACAAGGCTATCTACAAACTCTTTCACAGTTTCTCTCTCCCCCATATATAGCATTTCAAACTCTCGCAACAAATTTAAAACTTTTATACCTCTGATCTTCTCATCACCTTCATACTCTTCCTTCAAATAATCCCAAATGTCCTTTGCAGACTTGAGCCTCATAATTCTTGTGAAAATGGTTGGTGACACAGCAAGACACAGGCACAATTTTGCCTTAGCCTTCCCGGTCACTCTCTCCTTGTAGTACCTGATCTTGTTGATGGTGGGGTTGGTAGGCAGATCAGCAACCTCATAGTCATCTTCCACTGCTTCCCATATATCTGCACCTTCCATGAATGCCTAGACCTTCACAGCCCAAGCTTGATAGTTATCTCCATCAAACACAAGTGTTATAATGGTGGAGAAACTAGTTGCTAATGGAGAGACTTCCATCTTCAACCTGCTTACTGTCGAGCAGTTACAAACACCAGACCGACCACTTCTTCACAGATCCCTCAAGATCTTTGATGCTCTGATACCATTGTTATTCCTCATACTCACTCAACTGATCTAATATTCACAAACATTATGCAGTGAAAATCGGCAGAATTGAACAAAGAGAAAAGAGGAGAAGGATGCCAGAGAAATTGTGAGAGTGAATAATACTTTATTAACTGCCTTACACATATCAGAGACCCTTCTTACACATATATAGGAATACAAATAACTGTCAAGTAATTGCAACCTACGGCTAGAATTTGAAATTCAAACCACATAAATTGTCTTAGATCAAACAGATAAACATAAATGCCTGAATTAACTAGATGAGCGTGAAACAAACAGACAACTAGACATGAGTTGGATCAGTGACTTGATCCAATCTCTAACTTCTCCAACAAGCAAATGTGGGCGTGGGGCCATATGAATTGTTGATTTGAATCTCACTAACTGGGCATTTGCTTTCCTCCCTCTTTTCTGTCTAATAGCCTGCCTGGCTGGGCTGCTATAGCCTACCTACCATGGTAGAATCAACATCTCTTAAAATTGAGGTAGCAAATACATCTTAACCACTTCTATGTAGTAATTAATTAAGAAACAACCTCATCTTAATTCTACCTATCAAGTCAAGATTAAGTAAAACGTGTAAAAACAGGACTTTTCAAAACCATAAATTTCATTGGCGGGGATTCTGCCAATGAAACTACAAAGGAACACATGAATAAACATAGACATGGCATTAATTTCGAATTTTTGTCGTTGAACTTCAAATGACTGCTGCCTTGGTCCAGCGGTTACTTTACATTAACCCCCCATTGGTTCATCGGTCATACATCCTACATATCGAAAGAAGAGGTGCAGTGCAGACCAATAACGAGGCAGCAAAACTATTGCTTCGTTTCAGTATGGAAGACGAGAAGAAGCTTTCTAAGCTAAGCATGAACCTGCAAACGACATTCTTACAGTTACTCCCCGCCCCAATCCGAATATCGTGATATGTGGCATCTTTTTTCTTTTTCTTCATTACATGGTAAAGGTAATGTTTTAGAATAAAGCAGATAGATTTCACTAAATCGATAAGGTAGATTTTACACACTTGAGATTATACTTATATTTCCTAATCCCCTACAAGTTTTACAATCTTCTCAATTCACACCACTCTTATTCCACAAAATCTAATGACTCCTGGAGCATAAATATTGAGAATACCCACTCATGATTTCGATTTCTGACAACCATGTTCTTACAAGCCTTAACCCTCTCGTTTAAATAACCAAAACATCCCAACACGACCAATAAAATATTGATCGAGTGGTAAGTAACTCCGACCCCATAAAGAAGATAACCAAGTTCGAGTCCCAGAAAACGCACTTGTTGGGAGAGAAAATATCCTTTCATGCTCAATCGATTTTCCGAAATTGCGAGAGTAATGTCTCTCATAATTTTTCTATTAAAAAATTCCTGACACGACCAAAATATCAAAAAATATCGCTAAAAAAATATATTTCCCCTTTGAATACTGTCTAAAATTACACGAAATCGAAATAAGTGGAAACAAAACAAGAATTGCCCAAGATCTGCTTGAACCGACCTTTATTGCCATCTCACTGCTGTCCGTTGCCCGAATTGTGCTCTGTTGCGGCAATGCTGCTCTTTGCGGTGGCATTGGTCTGCTTCCAGCTCACTTCTTCGTTCCGGTCAATCTTGTTCCCGTTTTCGAATTTTTGGATTTCATCATTGGACGTTTAGTGGCTCGCTGGGATGAGTTACCAGTCTACATGAAATTGGATACGAAGTTATCCAATAACTCATGTTAAAAAAAATTAACAAAAACCACGTTCAAAAATATTTCACCAATCACTGCTTGAAAAACCTACTGAAAAAGCATGTATCATGTTGTACTGCACTTCCAAGCAAACTCAAAGCAGCGTGAGAATTAATGAAATAAAAAATAGTAGCATGCACTTCCAATTAATACGATTCTTAATATGAAATCAAATCTAAATCTCTAAAATCTCAAGTATGATATTATTCGTCGTCAACTATATTCTTTTCTAATTACATAAAATATAACATATACTAGAAAAGCTATAAATGAAGTATATATCATTTTTTTATAAAATGCAATGACATTTATTCAAATATATTATCAGTCAGAGTAAATTGCAAAAAAAAAAAAACAATTGGTTTCACTTTTTCTCGACTCTATCACTTTTTCATTTTTATTTCAAATTTGTCGTGCCATTTATCGCTGTTACCATTCCACCGTTAAATGATGATGTCTCACGCCCGCTTGCAATGTCATCAATTTGATAAATCTGAGAAAAATATGAAATCAGGCGTTTTATTTGGCATATTACTAATACAAATTGAATGAAAAGAAAATCTTAGTCCTAGAATATAGTGTCGATTCTTAGGTAAAATTCATAGCCATTTCAAGAATAAATGTTAAAAAAAATCGATCTAGATCGTTAAAATCCTAGTCAAATTAATTTTGGTTCGAAAATTGATTTTAGAAGTACCGATACAATTTTGAAAAATAAATTAGACAACCTCAAAATTGAGTATGAAAATCATGTGTTTAAACTAATCGAACAAATTGGATTTTCCACCTCAGGTATAACATGAGGACGGGACCCCTTCTTGAGGTGTTCTTTTAACCTGAACTCTCATACTATTCAAATTAAAATGATATGTTTGAATGGAGGTGTTTGAGAGTTTCAAAAGTTTCAAATTGTTACAAATTCCTTTAAAAATTTTATCTTAGAGAATTTTATAAAGATTTTGGAGGGATTATAAATCGTTTCAAACACACTTAAATGTCACTATTTCAAAACATCAAAATTAAAATGACATGTTTGAATTGAGCTATTTGAGAGTTTTCAAAAGTTTGAAGATGTTACAAATTCCTTAAAAATTTTGTATTTTATAAAGATTTTGGAGGGATTATAAATCCTTTCAATCACCCTTATATGTCACTATTTCAAAACATCAAAATTGGTGGGTTAGTGATATTCTTACGCTTAGTCATCGAAAAATTCAAAGTACTTGCCAACTCGCTTAGGAGGACTTATGAAAATATAAAGGGTCGATACATAGTGACTTGTTGACCGCCATAGCCACCGACATGGAGGGTAGGATTTTTTCTTCATTTTTTCCACTAAAAAAATACAAGATGTCCTTAGACTATTAGCTATAGTGATTTTTTTTTTTTTGATAAGTATAGTGATTTGTTATTGTACGCTACATCGGAGAGCAGAACCTTAATTAAATACTTATGTTTCGTATGACTAAATTACCAAGTAATTTGCGACCGATTAAAAGAAAGAAATCGAGAACAAATTGTCTTGGCACATCAAGTCAAAAGAGGTAACAATATTCTTCAATTAACAAAGTCAAGGATAAGCCTTTTTTAACATTAATTTTTCAAAATGTCGTTATCAGTTGAAATGCGATGAACCTTCCCAAAACCCACAACGTTGACTTTGAAGAAAACGAATCTACGTTCGTTCATTCGCAACTCGTTGACTGCATAACCTGCAGACAAATATTGGAACTAAATTCATTTAACATTCACAACCATCAAAGTTTCTAATGCGCCCATAATAAATAGCAGCGGATGTCTAACATATATAGCCCTTCTGGGAGATGAGTTACCAATCTAATGTTCTCAGTTTGACAGATTAGAAGGTATCTATCTACGAGAAATGGGTACGAGATTATCCGAAGCAGCTCGTACAGGGAACATCGAGTACTTGCACTACCTTGTTCAAAATGATCCTCTGATACTCGAGACCGCAGCTCTAGAAGTCGGACAGACTCCATTACATGTTGCTGCTCTAGCAGGTCAAGTCGGATTTGCACACGAGATCTTAAAGTTGAGGCCCGAGTTAGCGGAAGAGATGAACCCAGATGGTCTCACACCGTTACACATAGCATCAGCCAAGGGGAACCTCGAGATGGTAAGGGAGCTGCTGAAACTAAGTCCTCAGCTGTGCCTTTCAAAGGGCAAGGAGAGAAGGATTCCTCTGCACTATGCAGCTCTCAAAGGGAGAGCCGAGGTCTTGAAAGAGCTGCTCTCGGCTTGTCCGGAATCGATCGAGGAAGTCACGGCCCGAGGCGAGACTACACTCCACCTTGCGGTGAAGAGCAGACAGTTTGAGATTTTCACTTTGCTGGTGGAGGAGCTAAAGTGTACTAACAGAGTGAGCATTCTGAATCGGAAGGATGTGCAAGGCAATACTGTTTTGCACATCGCAGTTTCAGCAAGGCAATACGAGGTAAATATATGTTCATATTAGTTTCCAGCTAATCTTCTTATTCTGAGAAACAATTACGCCTTCTTATCCTGTTTTGCCTTCTGTTTTTACGGGCGCTACTCTAATTAACTGAGGCAATTTATGAGCAGGTAGTAGACTTCATCCTCAACGGGAAAACAGTCAACAAGGAATTGGTGGAAGTGAATGCAGTGAACCAAATGGGCCTAACTGCTCTCGATGCCCTATCGGTTTTCACAAGTGAAGCAGGAGACAAGGAAATCGGTGACATCCTCATTCTCGCTGGTGCTACGAGCATGCGAATAGCCACAGAATCACCAGAGGATCGTACCTCTGACACACCATCGAACAATTGCCCAAGAACTAGAACCGGTATGTGGTGGCAACGAGTGATATACTACCTCAAATGCGACAGTAACAAGTGGTTCGAATATTTCAAATTCAAGAAGGACCGGGACTCCCCAGATGACGTGAGGACCGCCCTTCTGGTGGTGGCTGCCCTCATCACGACCGCCACCTACCAAGCTGTGCTTCAGCCCCCAGGCGGGCTGTGGCAGGACAATTTGGGGGGCCCTGTTAGCAGCACTACAAATAACACCACATCAGATGAGATTTTCACCAAACCACATAAGGCTGGACAGGCTATTCTGGGCAACCTCAATCCCGTTTCTTACATCCTCTTCCTGGTCTTCAACTCGCTTGGATTCTTTGCTGCAATTCAGATGATCATGTATCTGACCACCCGGTTTCCTCTGCAGTTAGAGCTGAGGATTGCGTTGTATGCTCTAATCGCGACATACGATACCGCAATGGGAGCCCTCACTCCCAACACTTTCTTCAACTTCTTCTTTGTTGGCCTTTCTATTATTCTACCCATCCTGATGGCCGTTCTGTCGGAATGGTTAAGAAAATGATCAGGGAGCAGTTCTTCGCCATATATTTATGTTCGATACCTACTTGTACGAAGACCCATATATGATATATATGAATCTGATTATATTTTTGTCTATACTTGTTTAAAGAAGCTTTTGATTATGTATGCTTTTTTACATGTCCATGGAGATAAGTCTAAAATATGGCAGCCAGCAAGTCAAGAAAGCTTTGCCTTCCTGAGAAAGAGCCACAGTTAGTCCCGCCTTTCCGTAACTCACTACAAAGAAGGTGCCTGCACGGTCATTTTTCTTTCTTTCTGTGTGTGTTTTGTACGTGTCTTTTACTTTCTGTTACTTCGTACATTGTAGGTGACAAAAAATCTCTCCTATAGTATATGTACATTCGTGAAAAATATAACTAGAAGTACGAGTGTCCCAGGCCATGTTTGGTGGTTGAGATAAGAGGTGTGATGAGATTTTGAAAATCCGTATCTTGTGTTTGAAGACTTGATAGGGTTTGGATTTGGCATTTGACTGGATTAAATAAACAAAAGGCAAAAGTTTTGACCAATTGCAACTATTGTAACCTCACTCTTGTATTTCCAGTAAATATCCGCAATATAACGGCTCATCTAAAGTTCCGAATCACAAACTGTCACATACAGAGCCCGGTAATCTCACCACCGAGCACTGGCATTGCTAGCACCATGGATGTCCTTTGAGGAAGACTCGCTGTTACTTATTTGATTTGCTTGCAGACTCCACAGCTAGCCAAAGGGAGCTGCAGAAGTCCATCAAGCCCAAGTCTCATATCCTCTGTGCAAGATACTCTCTCGTCTCTACCGTTTCTATTTTCCATGAGCACACATTTGATCTGAACCCCCCCGTTTCTATTTTCCATGAGCACACATTTGATCTGAACCCCCTCGGCCATCAATGCTATTCGACCCAATGACATCAAATTTCCCTGTACATGTGACACTTCTGGGTCATCAAATTGGAAAGGCATCAGCTCAAGGCAGCCATCTGTAAGACAGCAGACACATGCTCATTTCATTTCACTGGCCGTACCCCGACAGTTCTTACACGGAACCGATACTGAGGTACAGACTCCTCTTCATCTTCGTCGTTGCTTTCATCTTCACTGGAATTGTCTTCGACACTATCCCATCGTGCATAGTCTAGCGCCGAATGTCCCTTTGGCTTTGGAATTGCTTGCCACCCATTAGAGCTTACCTTCTTGCCCTGTGCCAGTGGAACGGTGACTTCAGGAGTGGGTGGAATGCTTGCAGGCCACACTTCTTTATCAAGCCCTTGTTCAGATGATTTATGGTCACTCTCTGCTTCAAGTGCAATACCTTCAGCACCAGATGATGTACTGCTGCTAATATCATTTCTCTCGATATTTTCTAAATTTGGAAATGTAGCTGCTGCAATTCCTCCGGTCTCATGCTTGGGTAAGACATTGGCATCATTTCTCCTGCAATCTTTTGCATTTATATCTTCCTCCTCTTCTTCTGCCTCTGCTTCAGATTCAGGTATTGGAGCCAATGACTTTCCTTGAGCAAAAAGAAATCAAATCCTTCACTAACATGAAAGAGAAGGTATAAAAACAAATTAATGACAGTGCCGATTAAGAATCCATCCATGATACTTCTCATAACATATTTTAGATGCATCAACTTATCAAAAGAATATTTTAGCTGCATCTTCCAGGAAGTAGAAGAAGGGAGAAGAGAAATACTCTGACTGGCCCTGATATTGCATAACCTAGCTAATAGAAGCTAAGGACACTGCAAACACCGAGACACTAGAATTTGGTTTTTCCATCTGTGACTGATACATTTTCGTTTTCCCTTTTCTTTTTGACTCATGTATTGCTGAAGACCCATGAACACCCCTTGCCAATGGGAGAAGGTACATTCATGCATCATTTGCACAAGTGTGGGTGGCCTCCAAGGACCCCATATCAAGAAGGGATCAACCCAGCGACCTTTATCAGTTTGCAGTTAAGGGCAAGTTGTTGAACCATATCCGCTAAATACTGGAGGTTTAAAATGCATTTCCAACCCCAATACTTCTTAAAGCTAAGACAAGTAGAAAAAAGCAAGGATATTGCAAACTCACAAATCAGTAAAGCAGGTGCATTCATCGAAAAAGCTAGCCCTATAATAGTGTGATTGTGATATCATTCACAAATTAATTATTTTCCTGAAGTTCGACCACTCCCAAAAGACAATATGAAAATTATGAATAATATCACAGAGAATCAGGAGATGTCATACCAACTGTGTCCTCAGGCGGGCTTCAAGGTTTCTATAGACCTCAGAAGAAGAATTTAGTTCCATGAGCCTATTTACATCAAACAATGCTGAGTGATACTCCTTGAGAGTGACCAAGGTCTGTGCTCGCAGCATCAGTGCTCCCGTGTGATCGCGGTCAAGCTCAAGCACCGATGTACATTCTTCTGCCGCCTATGTAAGAAATAAGAAGGTGTGAAATAATGAGAGAAGCTTGAAGTAAAAATTACTTCAACAGCAGACACTGCAATTCCAGATAAGCATTAGGGGCCAACTTATAAGGCAGCCTGGTTCCAAGTGCAGAATCAACCAATCGACCAACAATTTAAGCCTCTATAGTTGGATTCTCATTCAAGGATAACAGAAAACTCTGTTTAGTCTCCCATGGTGAAAAGAGTTATTGCCTTCCAATTAGAGAGAAGACAAAAAGAAACAAATTGTGGTATCTCGACCGATTCACACAGCAAATACAAACAATACATTTTAAATCGACGCAGCATTCTATGCCGAATGGTCAACCGTCCCGATTGTAACTATGTGCTTGATGAATGGCATCTTATTTTAATCCTGAATGAATGAGTGAATTTCCCATCAGAGACAGTACATAGGATAATTATTCATTGATGGAGTGAAGTAGGGCTGCTCAACTCAGCTTAGCTCGCAACAAAGACATCCAACATCTCAGCAATGTGTAAATGCAGAGCAATCTTAGTAACAGGTCTCAAGGAAGGAAGTAACCACTGGCAGCAGAGCAGAATGAAAAGAAAGGGATGGGATGAGATGGGACCGACCTTTCTGAAATCATGCAATTTCAAATAGCAGGCAGCTCGATTGCTGTGAAGGGCAATCCTCTGGGGATTGGTTTTGGCCATGGAGAGGGCTTCCGTGTAGAACCCCAGAGCTTCCTGATAGCATCCATCCCTGTACATCTGGTGAGCTCTCTCGATCTTGTTCAATGGCGACGCCATTATTATAACCACCCCCAAGAAATCCTAGACCTTTGGAAAGCTCTCTTTGAAGAGATGGGGTTGATTCTCTAACAAGCAGATATGGGCATGGGGCCATATAAAATGTTGACTTGAATCTCACTAACTGGGCATTTGCGTCCCTCCCTCTTTTCTGTCTAACAGCTTGCCTGGCCGGGCTGCTATAGCCTACCTACGATGGTAGAATCAATATCTCTTAAATTGAGGTAGCAAATTCATCTGAACCACTTCTATGTAGTAATTAATTGATAAACAACCTCATCTTAATTCTACCTATCAAGTCAAGATTAAGTAAAATGTGTAAAAACAAAACCATAAATTTCATTATCGCGGGGATTCTAAATGAAATTATAAAGGAACACATGAACAGACATAGACATGGCATTTCGAAGTTTTATCATTGAAATTCAAATGACTGCTGCCTTGGTCCAGTGATTACTTTAAATTAAAACCCCATTGATTCATCAGCTAGACATCCTACTCATCGAAAGAAGGGGTGCAGTGCAAACCAATAACGGAGCAACTATTGCTCCGTCTCAGTATGGGAGCAAGAAGAAGCTTTCTAAGCTAAGCATGGACCATCAAAGCTGTATGGCTTATGAGAAGAGAGTTTTGATCATGTTTACTTTGCTAACATATTAACTGTACTGAACTATCAATCCAACGGAATCGCCACAAACCACATCAAATAAACATTTATATGTCCGAAAATCACTACTACATGAAAGAAACAAAGGCTCATCACCCAGACATACGTACATATTGAATGAACTCGCATACTCTTGCTCGGAAACAACAAGATATGTCAAAAGTAAAATGCATGGAAACCTCAAAAGTGCATTCAGATCCACAGTCATTCACCCAATACACTCGGGGAAAAGAAAATCTTCGACTCAAAACATCAAAAAATTCTACCTAACATGCATGAGATTGGAAAAGATACTACCCAATAGAAAACAAACTCTAGAAAGCGTCAAAAGAAAAGAATCGCACAATCACAAGATGATTTCGAGAGATGAGAGGCTGCAATCGGGAAGCATAGAGTGATGGTGGGGAGCTGAAGCCCACCAATCAACTGGAAATTAAACAAGATAGATGATGATCCATGAACAGTAAAGTGAATCACATGAACTGACGAACAAATCCGAGCGATTGACAAAACCAACGAGAGCAAAGACTAGGAGGGAAAGAGCATCGCGTCTGCCTTACCACATAGAGAGAGAGAGAGAGAGAGAGAGAGAGAAGGGGGGAGGGAGAGCCGCGGGGAGAGAGGCGGGGTGTAATAAAAGTTTTATTAAAATATAATGTGATGCCTGCCGTAATAAATGTGTTTAATTTTGAAGGTGAGTTGAATTGAGTTGAGTTTTGATTTTAATTGGTTTGTAATGATTGTGTCGTTGAATTATGAGAAAAAATGTGAAAAGATAATAAATAATTTATAGAAATTAATAATTAAGTAATGATTGTGAATGGTAAAAAAAATAATGAATAGTTGAGAGAATTTAATATTAAAATTTGAATTTAATTGTTAAAAAATTTTAAAAAAATGAAAAAAGTAATATTATGTTGTTGAATTGAAAATAAGTGAAATTAAGTTGAGTTGAGTTGAAATTTTTTTAAAAACCAAACACACATATATTTATTTCTCTAAATTTAATTATTTTTCTATTTTAATTATTTTTTATTATTTACTTTCTACACTTTTAAATACTTTTTGTTTCAATTCTTTTTTTTCTTTTTCTTGGTTCGATTTCGTTCAATACCTTTAATTATTTTTCTGTGTAGGTCCTTTTATCAAAATAATTAAGATAAATTTAATTTTGATCATCAACGTTTTTTTTACTATTCCATTTGTCCTAATTCTTTTTTGTGCGTCAAATATTGCCTCAACGTTAAATGTCTTATCAACATAATATATCTAAAATAAAAATTACTTTTTCATTCTTTTTAGTCAAGAAAATTATAGTAGTAGTCATAAAAATTTATTGTTTTTTGACATTTGAGTCCTAAAAATTTAACTTTGAAAAACGAGTCCTAAACATTTAATAAATAAGAAACTCTTAGTCATTTCCGTAGCCCGCTATCACGGAATTGCTGACATGTATTTCACAACATTGAGTTTGCCCTACCTGGCCATTAATCATTCACGTGGCTATTTTTTATTGGCCGAAACCAAAAAACACATAAAATTGAAAATTGAAAATTGAAAAATAAACTAAAAGAAATAATAAAAGAGTCGTCTTCGATTTCTCCACTTGTGCCTTGGATTGAAGGAGTTGCTCCGAGATGAGCACAGGGAAGCGGACACGGTTTCCCAATTGATTTCACGAAGAAGATGACTTTAATTGGATGTGGAGTGAGAGAGGGAAGAGAGTATGGGGTGCGGAAAGTTTAGGTTATGATTGGTTTTAGAGTTTTTTTTTCTTAATTTCATTTTTTTTAATTTTATTTATCTTCAAATTAATAATAAAATTATTATTATTTTTAAATTTTTTAATTATTTAATTTAATTTTTAATACTAAATTTTTTTAACTATTTATTAGTTTTTTCACAATTTAACAACACAATCATTAATTTATCTCGATTATTCATTATTTTTTTTCCACTTTTTCTCATAATTCATTAACAAAATCATTACAATCCCTAATAAATATAATTATTTATAGTTGGAACGGCCTTTTGACTCGCTGTTTTTTAAGATCGAGTCAAAAGGAGAACATTCCATTTTTTACCAGTTCACGGAGTTCTTTAATCATCTTCGGGGCTCTTTCAGAACAATTACATTGATTGATTACGAAAAAGATTTTTTATCTTCCTTGAGCAGTTAATTGATTTCGAGCACGAGCGATTTCTGGGAGCCCGATGATCTGGAGCTCAAATGTTCATGCGGCATCATTCCAATCCTTTATTTCTTCTTTGACTTTGGCCTGCCTGCTCCTCTAATTACTTCTTGTCTCGATGGTTTTGTTTCCGTTCCTGCATGTTTGATTAGTTGAGTTGAGGAAGCAGATCTCTTGCTCGCTTTAATTATCCAACACTGACAACTGTGTAGCTTTCAAGGTAGGAAATTGAACAATCTGCGGTTAGTGTGTGTCCATTTGAGCTGATTGATCAAATCTTGTCTAATTTCCTGATAAACTGTGCCTTTTCCTTGCTTGGAAGAGGTGCAGAAACAATGAAGTTTGGGTGGCATAGCAAAAAAAAACATTGGGTTTGAATTGGATTCCGATTTTCGTTCAAGAAACCCTACCTTGAATTTGTTTTGTTTTTTTCTCAAGACCTCCAGTCCCCCTGTTGGTCTGGATGGTTGTCGGGGATGGAGAAAGCACCGACGACCCCCCACCATCGGGATGAGGTCGTCGACAACCGGCGAACTCACCCAAAAGTGGTGGTCGTCGGCGGGCCCCCCTCTCCCCGGTAACCATCCAACCCAACAGGGGGTTGGGGGTTCTATTTTATTTATTTGATTTTTTAAAATCTTTTTGCCTTTACCTTTGGCCAATAAAAAACAACGACATGAATGGTTAATGGCCAAGCAAGACAAACTTAACGCTGTGAAGTACATGTCAACAGCTCCGTAAAAGTGGGTTGCGAAAAGGACTAAGAGTGCCTCATTTATCAAACATTTAGGACTTGTTTTTTCAAAGTTAAACTTTTAGAACTCAATATCAAAAAACAACAAACCTTTAGGACTACTACTGTAATTCTCTCCTTTTTAGTTCACTGAAAACAATTACTTTTTAAAATTAAAAATTAATAATAAATTAAAATAATAACGTGAAGTATATGAATTTACTCAAAACTTGAGGTATAAGTAACCTCAACTCGAGTGATGTTAACCGTTAAACGAAAGATGATAACTTGAGAAGGAGAGAGGAGATGGCAGGGGACGATGCCCAACACCACCGTCCTAAGAGATGTCTCCATAGGCCTATAGATCTATCAACGATTCTCTCTGCAATCATAACTTTTACGACATCATTCACTAGTCACTACAATACAAGCATAGTTGGTGGCTATCGAGGAACAATTGCCTCTATTTTTTCTACATTTTTTTGCTTGCAAATTCAGGTACCGATGGTTCCAACGCAAACTGTCCCTACCATGATTGCCTACAACCTAAACGCTCGCTCCCTCTCATTAAGTCAAATAGGCTCATGATTTTTTTATTATTTTAATTTATTTTTAAAAATATTTTATTTCTAAAATGTTGTGTGAGAATTTTTATAAGAATAAAACGTCTAATATTAAGAAAAAGATGAACTAAAAAAGAAATAGGATAAAAAATAACTACAAAAGGTTAAGGATGAAAATTAAAAATTTCTCCAATAAAAATTTGATAAAATGATGAAAACAGAAAAGTAAGAAAATGAATTAGATGAAAACAAACTAAGAAAAAGGAAAAGGACTGTAACAGAATTTCACTGAAAACAATTACTTTTTAAAATTAAAAATTAATAATAAATTAAAATAATAACGTGAAGTATATGAATTTACTCAAAACTTGAGGTATAAGTAACCTCAACTCGAGTGATGTTAACCGTTAAACGAAAGATGATAACTTGAGAAGGAGAGAGGAGATGGCAGGGGACGATGCCCAGCACCACCGTCCTAAACCATAGGCCTATAGATCTATCAACGATTCTCTCTGCAATCACAATCATCATTGCGCTTTACGACATCATTCACTACAATACAAGCATAGTTAGTGCTATCGAGGAACAATTGCCTCTATTTTTTATACATTTTTTCATTTTTTTTGCTTGCAAATTCAGGTACTGATGGTTCCAACGCAAACTGCCGCTACCATGATTGCCTACAACCTAAACGCTCGCTCCCTCTCATTAACTCAAATAGGCTCATGATTTTTTTTTATTATTTTAATTTATTTTTAAAAATATTTTATTTCTAAAATGTTGTGTGAGAATTTTTATGGAAAATTAAGCAGTAGAATTATAAGAATAAAACGCTTAATATTAAGAAAAAGATGAACTAAAAAAGAAATAGGATAAAAAAAAATAACTACAAAAGGTTAAGGATCAAAATTAAAAATTTCTCCAATAAAAATTTGATAAAATGATGAAAACAGAAAAGTAAGAAAATGAATTAGATGAAAACAAACTAAGAAAAAGGAAAAGGACTGTAACAGAAAAGCATAGAAAACTATAGGATGTAAACAGTAAAAATAATAGAAAAATTACTAAAATAAAAAAAGCAATCAAATTTAGAGGATGAAATGTATAGTTTTTCCCTAAAAATTAAATCGAAACTACTTACTAAAAAATTAAATTAAAATGAAACTGGTCCTCTAACCCGCTCGTTGCGCTGACTTTGTTATGATTTTTATTTATGTTAATGTTATTGTATTTATGAATTTTATAATAACAAAAATTTTGAAATAAATAATCTCCTTGAAATTATCTATTATATAAATACATTGTGAAAATTCAATTAAAAAATTAATTATGAAAATGTGAAAAAAATATCTGTGTATTATATTAACTAGGCAATTGGCCTATGCGTATACATGGACTAGAGATATATGAATCAATCGATTTTATTTTTGACATAATCTTTTTGTCATATTTTTTATATGGTTTAAATTTATTTAAACGGACAAATAGTGAAAATAATATGTTATCTCTATATGTAGACTTATATATGAAAATATGGGTGTCCACAAGTGAAGGATAGACCTTGGAACCAATGAGAACCTACCCATTAAAAAAAGAGTACGATCGAATAAATTACTCTATTGAAACAGTTGCCACAATTACTTAATACGCATGACATAAATCCCAAATATGAAAGCATAACGACAAAATCAAAATTATCCCAATCTTCATAGATTGACACGTACAAAATACGTTACTAATTTTGATAAATCAAATTGACGTAAATTTTTTGCAATTTCAATGCAAGAAACTGCAATAGTTTTTGAACTAATATTATAATGGAATAATGTATGAATGATATCAACAAATAGCTCAAATTAAATCCAATAATGTTTCTTTGATTACAAAACTACGACATTCATAACCAGCTAAAAAGTATACAACTAACAAAATCAAGAGGTCAAACTTTGTCATCGCCCTATATTTCTCCTAAAGAATCTTGGGTGATCTTGATCTTATATATCAAAAGCATATATTTTGAATGAAGAAATTATATAGATATTTTTTTTTCTCACCTCGTGTTAAGAGCGCTTATCTTCAATATTGATCTTCTATAAAGTCTTTTTATGCTATTTGTATATGTATGACATTTAAACTTCCAATTTTTAGACTTTCGTGACTGAAATACTTTCTGACTTCCCATAAGTAATGTGGCATAATAGTATTGCGCCATTTGTGAATTTTCCATTGACTTGAGCACCAAGAGTCATTCAACATGAGGGGACATCCATCCTACATGGCATCATCCGATACGTTGACCCGGCTTTTAATCTCTCCTCATGTTAAGAGCGCTTATCTTCAATATTGATCTACTAAAGAGTCTTTATATGCTATTTGTATGTGCGACTTCTAAATTTTTTTTTATTTCCCATTAGTGATGTGACACAATAATATTGTGTCATTTGTGAATTTTTCATTGATTGAGACACCAAAAGTCACTTAACTTGAGGGAACCTTTATCCTACGTGACATCATTCGATACTTTGACTCGGCTTTTAATATTTATATATATGTAGATATAGATGTAGATATAGAGGATGCACATGATCAATCATTCAGGAGCTTAGGGTTACAAAGGAAAACTCCTCATTAACCGAATTGAGAGTTGTCATGAACTGTGAGCTCTCGTGAGACAAGTTTAAATTATATAATACATAGATATAAATTAGATTTGTGATAGGTCAATTGGTGTAGAAAAGTCCAATAGTAGCTTCAAATTGAAAATCTATCTGTAATCTCAAGTCCCCTTCAGATCAAAGACTTCGCGCACTCATCAGCGACACATAGGCAGCTAGTGGGGAGAAAGAAACAGTGAAGGTGATGTTGTGCAGAGGAGGGCCATTTTCAATGTAACTAATGAATGATTTCTAGAAGATTTCGATGCTGGGAACATTTTTAAGTTTTCGAGGATATTAGCCTTCTCAGTGAAGCTAGAACTCGGATGGATGTTCGTTCTTTCTTTCTGTTTTGCAGAACAGAAGTTGCCGTTCCATTGTAGAATTTGCCAATCATGGTGAGATGGATGAGAACAAATAGAGCAAATGATTAAATAATGAAATTTATTCAAAAAAAATTAACTTCTACAAAAAGAAAAAAAAATTATCGCCTCAAAAAGTTGATATTAAAAAATTAATTTCTACCAAGAAACATTACTTTATTATTTTATCGTTAATTATCACAAATCGGGTTAATTGCATTAAAAAAAGCCTAAAGTTTGCTTCAAATAAAAAATAAAATCTATCCCAATGTTTCAGTTGTCGCGGGAAAAGCCCCATGGTTCTGAATCATTACTAATCTAAGCTTACAATACTTTTTTCATCTAAATTTTATTACAGGAGTTTCCACCGACACTTTTATACAGTGATAATAAAAAGGCATTAATTAAATTTTTTCCCACTCGTAGCTCATTTAAATTTTTTACTTGAAAATTTTTAATATAATTTAACTTAATTTATCGTCCACGTACATGGGAGCAACAAAGAGAGCAGGGAGATACTGCATCCCTTTCAACGTGAGATCGTGTGCCCTTTATTTCCCTTTCTATCTATCCCAGGTAGCTGCTTCGCAACTGAGAAAAGAAAATTGTCTAAAAATACTAAAAATAAAAGGCACGTCTAATCCTATTGAATATCGAATCTGAAATATCTTAGTTACTGAAATATCAAATTTAAAATCTCTTGATTACCAAGCAAATATATACGCCGTTACGCGATACCATCTTTGATTAGAACATATAAATTATCTCGGCATAAAACAAGATTACTCTCAGTGATAATTCCAATACTCCTAGATTTCAAAAATTCTAACATGATAAGGTGTTATAGTGACATGATTTATACATATATTTACAAAAAAAAAAATAGTATTACACACCTGAACTAAATTACGAAACATCTAAAATAAAATACTACACATTTGAACTATAATAAATGTGTTACCAAGACATCGTGTCATGATAATCTACCTCGTCCCATACTATCATATGTGAACCTTCAGGCCCCAAAAAAATAAAATTCGGGAACCTTTCTGTTGAGTAATATGAAATTCATTCGACGAATATATATATATTCATTGATAAGCACAAGGGGCATCTCTACAAGGGACACCTTCGTACACCATTGGAGAAACAAAATTAGACATCACACCAACTTGGCTTAGCTGAAGAGCATGAAGGTTGTTAGAACAAGATATCCAAGAACAATGCCAACCCGAAAAGCGACTAAAACACAGAAGAGTTGCTGGGATTGCAAATAGCATCTAGAAGAGCATCACTCCTAATCAAAATCTTCGACCAACCAAAATCAGAAGCGAGAGAGGCAGCAAACAGAATCATCATGTGGACCTAAGAACCCAAGCTACACTAACAAAATTTCTTGGCAAATTAGAAAAATCGTGAATGGAGGTATGGAGCACTTATCGTAACCAGTCCCCAATCAATCTCTTTTCAGTGCCCGCTGAGAACTTTTTCTCAATTCGAACAAAGGAGAGTATGAATGCCGGCGGATAATCATGACTAGAATAAGGCTGTTGGCAGCGAGGAAAACTAAGCTTGCGATCCATAGTTGTAGAAAGACATTCTTGCCCCTGAACTCTAGCAGGTAACCCCACATCAACCAATGGGTCTGAGCTCCCATCCACAAGATAATGCAGCACAAACCCTCCCATTTGAGTCGCATTTTACTCCAAGGCAGTATCAAAGGCAGCAAGCAGAAGAACCATACAAAGTATTGCGCTGTAATTACCTGTTCATTGAAGGAAACCCAAACCTCGTAAGAAGAACGCATGGAAACATACAAATAAAGTTGGAATTAGAACTGTGAACAATTTTGTCATCTTAAATAGCACAACAGATATTTTAGAAGTATCCCAACCAAAATTTCTGTTAAACAAAACTTGATCCCACCCACAGCTTGTCGTTCCCAACCAGAATTAGAAAACATACTCTGAACTTCAGAAGTACAACGGATAGAAGAGAAAGTGGCTGATAACAGAAGTGCAATAGTTCATTGACTAGCTTATACTTTTAGATGATGTGGCAGTGGCTTTGGAACAGCCCTGACTTTGAAAAATGTAAAAAGCAACATCATAATGTATGACTAACCTTATTAAATGCTACAAAGGCCACTGTCTGCAGAAAGAAGCAAAATGGCAAATCCCAGGCAAAGCAGAAGACTAGAACCAGCTGAACAGTGAACTGAGGAAGGAACGAGATGAGCTTTTCCACAACCGAGAACTCACGCTCGTAATGGAGATATATGTGATAAAAATATAATGAAAAATTATGTCTTGGGTCCGTACGAGTAAGATGGTAAAGAAGTGCCTCGTGCAGGAACTCGTACTTGTATAAATAGAAGCTCAAACCAGTGCAGAAGAGAAAAACCGCCCCAGAGACAAGCCCAAATATGATTCTCTCCATTGAAAATATACTCTTCAGAGCAACCCATGGATTGAGTTTATTCTGTGATACGTTGAAATGTGGTTTCTCACGCTGTCCTATACTCCAGCTCCTAATACAAGGTTTCTGACCCGACCCAAAAAATTGTGGATCAAGAACTAGTACAATGGGAAGTGCATATATGATAGGGTAGATTCTGAAATGGACCACGAGTCCATACCAAACTGCAGCTTGCACCACATTACCTTACCAAGAAAGTAAAACAGCATCCAGAAGTTAGAAACTAATAGCAAATCAAAATAGAAGAAAAGCTGAGCAGTGATTGACGCTCTATGAAAGAAAGCAGAGAAACAGTATTCAGGAATGGCTGTGTAATACTGGGCTACACAAGCTGAATATGCTATTCTTAGGATCCTTTTTTTAAGCTATAAAGGCCAGTATGCTTTGCATAGTTAGTCCCTCATAAAATTTGAAGTTCTCCACATAATAATACTATATAGAGCAATTGAAGGTTTTGATTGCTTATTAACATGCCAAACATTCTAAATTTGGCAATTCAAGTACTAGCACTGCATGGGAGCTGCACAGATTTTAAATGGCAATTTATATGCAATGCATGAAATTGTAACCCCATGTAGTTCCCATAGGAGGGATAACAGTAAAAGCATTAACCATTTGCAAGTTCAGCAGTCATCATGGAAGTAAATCAAAAGAGTTTGGAACTGAACAGGAAGGAATTATACCATTAATAAGACATATAATGACCCACAAAATGGTGGCACAGACAATGGGCTCGCAGTTGCCACGGGTTCCAATGGTGAATGTAAACGGATTGAAAAGCCATATCATAACGCAGTAGGTACAAGTCTTCTCAGGCACCCACCGTTGTTTAAGAATGGTGCGAATGAATACACCCACGAGTAAATCTACAAAGAGTCGGAAAAGAAATCAGAAGACTACACTTTGCATCTGTTTCCTAGCACTTCTCAATTTAAAATAAACCATTCCCCTTATTTCCAATTTAAAGAAAGACATTTGCAGATGTCAACTGTTACACAAGTTTGAGAGTACATGATCTTTCATTATTAGTATGGGCCAACAGCTACGGTTTCCACCTATCAATATGGTACAAAACTCTATCCTCCCACAATCTACAAATAAAATTCGGACTATCTATATATATATCAAAGCAAACAATCAAGAAAGAACAATTCTCTCAGTTTCTGCATTGTCCGATAACTAATCTAACTTCCTCCTATTCTGCAAACAAAAGTTCAGCACATCAGGTAATCCTTAGTTAAGTAATAACCGCCCTGAAAACCTTTATTCGAATAGATCAGAAATTTATCAAAGCTAAATCCAAATTGCTCAATAGCAGCTAATATTAATGAGGGCACATTACTACTTGAAAATCTCGATACAGTTCAAAGTAAAATTAACAGATTACTACTAGATAAGGAAATGGAAAACTATTTCTCAATCCCGGTCCAAATTGAAAACAATAACAAAAAAAGCCAATACTTTTTAACACATACTGAATGGCACAACTTGCCCATGCCAGAAATCAAAAACATATAGCTGAAAGTAGAGCATACCGGCCGATGAAAAGAGGAACTTTCCCCACGAGTGGTGGATGAATGTGTTGGGCAGAAGCAGAAAAGCGAGCAGAGGTGAATAGCGGTATGTGGTCCTCCCGTAGGGAGACTTCCCTGACGCCATTAAATCGGCAGCATCGGAGAACACAGAATAGTCCACATCAGTGTATCGGACCTCCATGTGCTTGTCTTGCCATTCACCATACACGATCAGGACCACACGAAGCAGAGCGGACAACACGAGAATTGAGCGCGTACCAATCATTTTCACAGATGAGTGAGAGGAACACGGGCCATCAAGTTCATGCAGATAAGGGAGGGGCAAGGGTTTTGCACTGATGCCAGTTTCTGGATCTGGTGATCTGACTCATGGTGAACTATAATCTATAAGTGCTCTGAAGTTGTAGAGTCTGAGAAGCAAGGAAAGAGAGTGGTTTCAGTCAATCTACTCAAGAGTATCTTTCTTTTATTCCTCTTTCTCATATAACAAATTAATGTCCTATCACTTCGTCATTGCCACTCACGCTCAAGCAAAGAACGCATGGCTGCCACTATTTTACAGACAGAAATAAGTAGGCAGAAGAGAGAGAGAGGCAACAAACAAAAATTTAAAGAAGAACATGGAAACATACGGAGCCAAAAGTCTGGTAAAGCCCGCAAAGAAAATAAATTAATAAATAAAGAAACGACAAGACGACAAAGCCCACTTCAGTGTCTCTACTCTATTATATTCTGACTACTAACCAAAAAAAAAAAACCTTAAAGCTTGCTTCATTTCTGCATTTATCTTTTCATTTTGCCAACTTACACCGCCTTCTTCTATATATACATACTGACCATTGCATAGGAGGGTTTGCACCTGCTCTCTTTCTTTGCAAAGCTAAAATCTATACGTGCAAAAATGAAAGAAAAAGACGGACCGAGGGTGAAACAAAGCCATGAAAAAAGAGGTAAAGATTCTCTGCCCAATCAGTTTGTACTATTGAACAACAATGGTGTCATGAATATTCTTGGTGGTTATTTACTTCAGAGAAGTTATTACCTTTCCTAAGATTCCATGCATGGAAGTTACGCTTCAATATTTGTTTCTTAACCATAAGCAGGGGAAGAATATAAGAGAAGAAGAATACAGATTCGAACTCCTTTCCCACACATGTAGATACGTATCAAAGATATATGGAATGAAAGCAGAAACTTACTCATTTTCTTTCCCTTCAATTATCTGAACTTGTGGTCGATGTTCTATACAATTCCTGAAGAAACTACGAGAAACAGACAGCTACTTCTGCATAGAATGAAGGGAAAAACCTGATCACTAAGACTTCAGATGCAGGGAAATGGAACGCAAGAAGAGTTAAACGGACTCACACCACAGTTCCTCAAGAAAAAATAAGTTTCTGAATTTGTAGAAGGAACGTCAGCAACACAACCGCAAAAATGTGGGGTGTGGAGGAAGAAAGAAGAGCTTTACAGATTAAAGGAACTACAAGCTTTAATTCACATGTAAACTGAGCAAATAGTAATTATATATATATATATATATATAAGTATAAAATCTGAATCGCAGTGTTCTTCTCACAGATAGATCCAAACTCAATACTCAACATACAATTAAACTGATTTCAGAAGGTTACTGAAGGTATTAGAGCAACTAAATCTTTATACACCAATATTAGCCAGAGGGAGTACTTTATAAGGCATATATTTATCCATTTTTCATATGCATATACCACAAAAGAATAAGTAGCTAAACAGTCAAATGTAGAAGTAGATATATCGTCCTTTTTCATGGCAGCAGGACTCTATACAACTTTATGGTTATTAAACTACCCTACATGTTTTCTGTTTCTAATGCACAATTTCCACACATAGTTGAAGCAGTATTAGAACAGAGGTTTCTGGTTTATCAATGAGTTGTTCACTAATCACTTCATTGATGATTTTATTGAACAGCTGAAAGGAGAATTTTGGCAACTTCTATAATATGGGTCCCAACACTAGATACAAGAAGGTAACCGTACCACAGCTCATAGGAGAATTTTTGAACGCTGCTAAAGAAGGTTACCGCACTGCAGTTAAACTTGCAAAATCAAACCCTCTGTATATACTTGGGTTCCAAACACACTTGAAGCTGTATCAGCATATCCATGGGCTTAAGGCTGAGGATGACTGACTCATTATCAAGTTAGTTCACTTTGATATTTTTTATTTTTTATTTTTGATAAGTGGCGAATCTCTCATTACTATAAAAAATAAAAACTGTACATCGGTTACCACCACTCATCCCGAGCAGCCCAGACGCTGGACTGACCTTTCAAAAACAGAACCAAAACTTAGCTTAGAGCTACACTAATGATGCCTAAACGATTGGCTAAGACGACATTTACAAGTTTATGAGAAATCCCGAGCAACACAGCAATCTTCATCCTAACATCACTTGAAATGTGCTGTACAGTTCCTGTGGTGAACGGAGATGCTTCATGAATATCCTGTTGTTGTGCTCCTTCCACACACAGTATATGTAGTGTATCCACAGCAACTTCAGGCAAACCGTGCCCAAGCTTCTACCCTTAAGAGCAGAGATACATCTCAGTCCTGAGTCCCAATCAGGTGATGACCGTTGAAGACCAACCCGAGCCAATAAACTCTTCCATATCCCTCGCGTGACAGGGCAAGTAACAGAAAGATAGTCTCCAGTTTCCAAGTGCGAGCTGCAAAGTTCACACTCTTCAGCAGCCAAAGTGATCTTCCATTTTACCATCCTATCCCTTGTGGTTAGTCTGTTACGTACAGCGAGCCAGGCAACAAAAGAAGATCTTGGTAAATGTCCGGCAAACCAAACTGCTTTTCTCCATTTCACTTTCTGTTTACTTGGTCTGAAACATTTCCAAGTGCTGAACACAGTGTACTGACCATTCTTATGAGGAGTCCACACCAGCATATCATGCTCAGCCAATTCTGCTTCAGTCGTAGCAAGCTTTTTAATAGAGGCAGCCTGTGGGATCAGGGCTTCTAACCCAGTCCCAACAGCCTGCTGCATATACAGTTTTGACCAGCGCTTGCTCTCCTATGGTTGGAAAACATTTGAGCCCCTGCACACATTGATTGATTAAATGGACCTATAGACAGCCAGGGGCCGTTCCGGAAGGAGGTATTTGAGCCTGAGCCAATCTCGTTTATACAAGGCAGAATCATGACTTGTAACTGCAGCAATTTTCTCCAATTCCAGGAGCAATCACCTGGATTTTTCAATGGCCATATGCGCCTGCCTCTCAAATAACGAGTCACCCAAGCGACCATAAAGATTCCGATATGACCAAGAGAGCCTAGAGGTTCTTTGCAACACAAACATTGTTTCAGGCCGACAAATCTCTGATAACTTTATATTGGATAGCTTCAAGAAAAATTAAAATTTCGGAATAGCCAGCTTTTACACCATTGTTCTCTTCCTCGCCTACAGTGTTTCGATCGACCAAACCATTGAAGCTTTTTATCTCTGAATTTCTCTAACACAAACAGAGTTATCCAAGCCAAATACAACATGTATGACGTTTATCAATTCCATTACATTCGTAGCTGTAAACCAGACTACATGGCATTCGGTGTTTCCGGGTTATGATTACGTCACATTTTCAGAGACAGAGTGAAAAATCAGAAATCGTAGACTAGCCTAAGAGGGGAAGAGAATAGAAGACAACTATCACTACGCACAATCAAGCGGAATTCCATACACATGATATAGCAAGACGGAGAAAGCGAGACCAGAAACAAGAGGAAAGCAATAAACAAGATGCAAAAGCTTTACCAAAGAAGGAAAGAAGCTCGTTCATCGACATTTCACCGCCATGTGCATTTTCTGCTTCACGATCGACAGAGAGCGGATCGAGATCAGATCAGGACGATTGTTCAATTTCTGAACGGGGAGGAGGAGGATGAAGCAGCAGCAGCAGCAGCAGCAGCAGCAGCGAATGCGATAGGCTTTTGCTGCATGTTTCGGGTTAGGATCCGGGTCTGGATCGGGTCGACCGGGTAAGATTCTGATTTTGCACAATTACCCCCTGTACTTTGAGTCTCCTAAAATAGTTCTCAGTACTTTGATCTTTTGCGATTACAAACGTCATCTTACCGGACGTGGGAAATTGACCCCTCCCATGAACAGTCCTAGAAATTCTTCACAAGGCTTGTTATTGCTCAGGAGATTTGCAATCCACGCCGGGGAGTGTAACCGTTGGATTCTTGTTGAAGATCAGTACCCATTAACCCAATAAAACGATTCAAAACATGATGCGACCAATGTGCTCTAGGAAAAATAGTACAATAACGGACGGCAGTTTAGTTGAAGATCGAAGAAGGTAGGGGAATTCGCAGAGACGCTGTTTGAGTTCATCGACAGTTACAGCTTCAAGAGCGCCTGAGCAACTTGCGACAATTTTCAGGAAAGATCTTCACGTCCCTCTTGTCTGTCTATGATCTCGGTTAAATTCAGTCAGTGAAATCCATCTTTGGCTAAATGTTTTCATTGATTTTTACTGAGATTGATTTGCTAGAAGCATAATTGTTGGGTATCAGAAGCCAACACCGTTAGAAATCCTCTTTACTATCAATCAAAGATCGCAGTTGGAGGCTAAGGTTTGTTGAAGGAATCAATTGAAGCTGGCTAATCGAAGGAATTGATCGTGTCGGGCAATAGGTCGATTAAAGGCTGTGGAGTTACGTGGAAACCAGAGCAAACAATAACGATTTCAGGGAAGATTCTCATCTCTCTTTTCAATTGACTTTTTGTTAAATTTCCTTTGGCTTAGGGTTTTCAGTCATCAACTCTCTTGGGCGATTCCTTTGGATGTTTGATTGCTAATCATCTCTCTAATTCATGGCTTGCAATAAGCTTAGATTGGTTAAATTCCCTTTGGAAAGAGTTAGAGTTCAATGAGTTGGGAGTCCGTAGAAGTCAGCCTTGCACGTAAATACGACTCGAGCAATTTTAGAGGAATTATTTCTCCTGACGTCTTGAGTTTGTCTGACTGCGCGCATAATTCTTTTTAAATTCGTTCTCTCGGATCAAGTAGAATCTCAAGGCAAGATACCTATCAAATCGTTCCAATTCGATTATGCACGTTGTGGCCTTGAGAATTGCCCCATTTGGATCCAAATCGAACCCCGAAATGTGCGTTTATACCCGCAATGGAGCTGTTCCGGATTCACTGTTTGAATGTCCTGACTTCCGAGAATTTTATCTCCCAACTCCGACAAGCTCTTGAGGTGATTTTTGCGTCCAAACGTCACAAACTTGTCGAATATTGAGGGAAAAAATGCATTTGGTACCAATTATCCCTGTTTGGCACGTTGTTCACATCAATTCCTAAAGTACAGAGAAACAGTATTTTTTTTCATTACCTTCCTTAATTGGAAATTTTGAAAAGTCATATTCTCGGGATACGAGATGAGTTACAGGCATTGCGAAATTCCTGAGTGGATCTTCACATGCCCTACCTACCATAAAAATTTCAAGATAATCCGAATCCCGATAAGTGAATTGCCCAATTAGCCTTGATAAAGTTGACATTTGGTTAACAGTTGACCAAATTTGACCAATTTTGACTAATTTGGACTGATTTGGCTTCTCTAATTGGTACTTTGACCGCCCTTAATCAGACTCGATCAGTTTATGATTGTCGAAACAGTACATGCTACTAGTCTTGTATCAGTCAATTGTGAATAATGGCTGAGTGTTCTAGTTATCAAGTTTGACCTTGACTTTGACCAAGTTTGACCATTGACCCTTATTGAACCTTCGTTGACTAAATTTGACCGAGTTGATCTTTATCCATTCTTTCGCCGTTTCTTGCTTTGTTTCTGATGTCTAACTCTATCATGGGTTTCTAAGTCTTGTGTTACAGACAGACCTTCCCAACCTCAAAGATGATCGAGAGAGCTCGAAATTGCTAAGGCTCGCCAAGGAATGCGTGCGATGGAGTCTTCTAGAGAGCCTCAGTCCCCGAACCTTCTAGAAGTCTCTCGAGTCTTCTGTAATTAATGTCGGTAGTTAGGATAATTGTATTTATACCAGTAAATAGTAAAAGTAGTTGAATGTACATTAAATACCGAGCGAGTGCCTATATACGAGCATCACCTCCTCATTTGTACACATACTTGAAAAGCAATACAAGTACTCTCCGCCAAAGCTCTCTCTCTAGTTTCTCTCTCTAGAAGTTCTGGTAAGTGAAAGTCTGCCTAGAATAGCAATTCTAGGGCCGCACAAGTAGGGAACACTAAATAAAATAGCAAGCCCATGACAAGTGGTATCAGAGCAAAGGTCCAAGGCGATGGCTACCACTAACCAATCAAAGGTACTGATCTATGAGGCAAGGACAAAGTTTAGGAAGCAAATGGAAAGCTCGAGGGATCTACTAAGTTCACTTGAGGGCCATATGACAGAGATGGAATTTGTCATGGCGGACATCCAGGGCAAGATCGATGACACATCCAAGGGTATAGAGGAGCTCCCCTCGAACTTGGAAGAGCTTCAAGAAGGCATGCAAGGCACCTTGAACGCTGCGGTAGACGAGCTGACCAAGCGGGACGAGACGCTGGAAGCCCTTGTCTTGGCTATGCGCGTAGAGATCGATGAGCTCAAGGCCGGGTTCGTGCAAGTGCAGAGGACTTGTGTCGACGGGGGTGGCATGGGTCAACTTAGCGCACGTCCAAATATCCCTAAGCCCAAGGAGTTCAAGAGAACTAGGGTGGCCAAAGACGTGGACAATTTCATATGGAGCATGGAGACTTATTTCCGCACAACGGGAGTAGAGGACAATGATGTCCATGTGGGGATGGTCTCTATGTACCTTGTGAATGTCGCTTTGCTATGGTAGCGTCAGAGGTACGACGACTGGAGTGGCAACACGGTCAACACTTGGGAAGAGTTCAAGGCTGAATTTCAGCAACAGTTCTACCCTGAGTATGCGAAGGGTGAAGCTTGCACCAAGCTTCGATGCTTGGAGCACAAGGGTGAACTTCGGGAGTATGTGCGTCAATTCACGGAACTCATGCTTCAAATTACGTCGTTGACCAACGAGGAAGCCTTCTTCCAGTTCATGGATGGGTTGAAGCCGTGGGCTAAGCAAGAGCTGTAGCGCCATGGCGTACAGGATCTACACAAGGCTATGTCGACGGCAGAGTTGCTGGAGGAATTCCACCCGCCAAACAAGTCCGACTCGAAAGACAAAAGCAAGCCCAAAGGTGAGGGAGATAAAGAGAAGTCCCACCGATCCAATGGCAGCAAGTCGACCAATCCAACTTTCAAGGACAAAGCAGGGTCGAGCAAGCCAAAGGGGAAGGATGAGCGGACGCTCAAGTGTTTCTTATGCGATGGTCCACACATGGCTCAGGAATGCCCTACCGAAGCTAAGCTGGCGGCATTGGTGAAAGCCAATAAGGAGAAGGAAAAGGAGACGCAGCTGGGCTCGCTGCGTATTCTTAGCTCCATTACGACCAAAAAGGCCAATCGGTCTAAGGGGCTTATGTTCGCGGATGTTGAGATTATCGGGAAAGTATTTAGCGCTCTCATGGACACGGGAGCCTCCAACGTTTTCATCTCCGAAGAGGGCGCGAAGAAGCTGGGACTTCACTTTGAAAGGACAAGAGCGCAACTCAAGATGGTGAATTCCAAGGAAGTCCCGACATGTAGTGTTTCTAAGGACGTGGATATCCGGATTAGGCAGTGGAGCGAAATGGAAACTATCGAGGTAATCCCTCCTGATGACTACGACCTTGTTATGGGGATGGATTTCATCGACAAGATCGATGCACTACTCAAGTGGTCAATGGGAAACGGGCAAAAGACCTTGTCGGCCATGCAATTGAAGCGAGGGATCCAAAAAAGAGAACACAAACCTTGCAGCCTTGAAGGTAGATGAGGATGCGGGCTCGGGAGACGACGTGCCAGCGGAGGTCGTCCAAGTCCTCGATTCCTTCAAGGATATGATGCCGGCGAAACTTTCGAAGAAGCTTCCACCTAAGAGGGAAGTGGATTACCGGATCGAGTTGGTTCCCGATGCTAAGCCACCCATCATGGCTCCTTACCAGATGACGCCACCAGAGTTAGCGGAGTTGAGGAAGCAGCCCAAAGAGTTGCTTAATGCTAGCTATATTAGGCTTTCGAAGGCCCCGATCAGTGCCCCGATGCTCTTCCAAAAGAAGCACGTCGGATCGTTGTGGATGTGTATATACTATCGGGCACTGAACAAGCTGACAGTCAAGAACAAGTACCCTATCCCATTGATTGCGAATCTCTTCGACCAGCATGGGGAAGCTCAGGGGTTCTCTAAGTTGGACCTACGGTTAGGGTACTTCCAAGTGCGGATCGCAGAAGGGGATGAGCCAAAGACCACATGCGTAACGCGATACGGTTCCTATGAGTTCCTCGTTATGCCCTTTAGGCTAACTAATGCGCCGGCCACGTTTTGCACCCTCATGAATAAGGTACTCTACCCGTTCCTTGATCGATTTGTGGTGGTTTATCTTGACGATATCGTTATGTATAGCCGGTCACTCGAGAATTACGTCGAGCACTCATTCCGGAGCGCCCTTGGGAGAGTGTTTCGATGGATTTCATGGTCAACCTCCCAAAGTCGGAGGGATGTCAGACGTTGATGGTCATGTTTGATCGATTCTCGAAGTATGCGACGTTCATCTCGACTAAGAAGGACTGCCCAACGGAGGAGGCAGCCCAACTCTTCATGAAGCACGTGGTCAAGTACTAAGGTGTGCTGACCACGATAGTGAGTGACCGCAATCCTCAATTCACGAGGTGATTCTGAATCGAGCTCTGCAAGCTTTTAGGCATGAGCTTGAACTTCTCCACGAGTATCCATCCTCAAACCGACGGCCAGACGGAGAGGGTGAATGCACTCTTGGAGTTTTACTTACGGCACTACGTGAACACCACGCAAAAGGATTAGGCGACGTTGATTAACGCAGCCCAATTCTCCTATAACTTGCAGAGAAGCGAGTCCACCAGCAAAAGTCCCCTCGAGATAGCGACCGGGCAACAACCATCAACCCCGAGTGCGGTGACATCGGGCTACAAGGGAAATAGCCCAGCGGCGTATAAGCTCGCCAAGAGTTGATAAGAAGAAGCGGACTTGGCACTGTCTTGCCTCAACAGGGCGACGAAGTGAATGAAGAAGTAGGCTGATAAGAAGCGTTGCAACGTCGAGTACAATGTGGGCGACCTTGCGTTGGTGAAGCTACATAACATTCTCCGACACAAAGACGTGCACAAGGGCCTTATTCAAAGATACGAGGACCCATTTCGAGTCCTCCAACACGGGGGTAGCGTGGCGTACAAGGTAGAACTCCTTAAGAAGCTGAAGCTTCACCTGGTATTCACGTGAGTATGCTGAAGTCGTTCAAAGAGACAAGGAAGATCCGAGCAGGGCCGAGTCCTCGCGTACACCAATTAGGGCTAAGGCGACATACGACCAGAATGTCGAGCAGATCTTGGCAGATCGGGTTGTGAGGAAACATTGGTGCAAGCCAAAGCATGAGTACCTCATCAAATGGAAGGGGTTTTTTTTCGCTGAATAAAAGGCTAGGTCGGGTTATTAGCCCGATGTGGCTGCCCCAACTAAGGGAACCTAACCACCACGGAATGTTCCTTTCGCCATAGCTCGCTGAGACTTAACCCAACTTGGTCACCGCAGCCCCACCAGCACACTAGTGAATTAAGTCGAGGCCCACTGGATCAAGCATTATGGGTCGGCCACCGCCATCAAATGGAAGGGGTTGCTCGAGAAAGAGGCGAGTTGGGAACTCGCCGAAGACTTGTGGCAGTACACGAAGCAGATTGAGTTTTTTCATGCAAAGGATACGACGAGGGCGTCGCCAGAATATGTGGGGGATAATGTTATGGACGGACCCTCCCAACCTCGAAAATGATCGAGAGAGCCCAAAACTACTAAGGCTTGACTGGGAATGCGTGCAAAGGAGTCTTCTAGGGAGCCTCGGTCCCCGAACCTTCTAGAAGTCCTCCGAGTCTTCTATAATTAAAGTCGGTAGTTGGGATAACTGTATTTATACTAGTAAATGGTAAAAGTAGTTGGATGTACATTAAATGCCGAATTCCTATATAAAGGTCTCACCTCCTCATTTGTACACACATTTGAAAAGCAATATAAGTATTTTCCTCTAGAGCTTCTCCCTATAGTTTTTCTCTCCATAAGTTCTGGTAATTGAAAAGCTACCTAAAATAGCAATTTTAGGGCCGCACGGGTAGAGAACACTAGATAAAATAACAAGTCCGTGACACTTGTTTGCTCATTCTTTTTTACTAGTCTCGGATTGCCTTTTTATTCTATTTTGACCATTTTGCCCTTGGTCCACCTTTCAGCCCATATGCTCTCCTCTTTTATGGTTCTGATGACCCGTCACTCCTACCTTGGGCCGAAATTAGGTGTTTACATGCTAAAAAGGAAACATTACGAGCGATCAAAGAAAGGTGCCGACAACTTTATAAAATCTTTTGTGAGTGGGCCAAAGAAAAGTGCCCGGCAATTTTAATCTTTCTTCAGTAATGTAGTAACACAATTTATTTCCACGAACGCTCTATATACGTGCGTGCACTAATGATAATATCAGCTCGATTCATTAAAGATTGATGAGTTCATGGTTGCATTTGTAAAATTGACGATCTCACATATTTGAGGTTGCCTGATCTCTCTTGAAAATTTGACAGGTCCACATGTTTATTAAATATGTCGAGTATATATTGATGAATTTGTTTTCCCCGCACAATAATTTGATACGATGCTTGGTGCAATGCATGTCTCTTTCTTTTCAATCATTCAGGTTACCAACTTTGCTAGGCAAAAGAGATTTTTATATTCAATAGTCATCCCCTGAAAAGAAAACAAAAGATCAATAGAAATAAAAGTGAAAGCCGCTAGTTTTACGAGTCTACAGAAAGATAGAAAAAGGAAAAATTCAAAATTTTTTCTCTGTCAAACTAAATCTCAAGACTTATTAAAAGAATAAGAGTAAATAAAGTGTACTTAGAAATTTTCAAATAGTCGAGCGAGTGCCCCAAATGTGACGCCTTTACAAGTATCCATACTGACTTGGTCGACGAGTCTTCGAAATTGATGATCCTGACGACTAACTCTCTAAGGAAACACAGGTGCAATACTTGGAATTTATTAAACTAATTGACCTATTCGAGTTGAACCATTCAACCCCAATTTTCCATGCACATGTACATATGCATACACATGCAGTATATAAGCATACACACATACATATTCATATATACACATATATACACACACCTCGAGCCTCATCTGATGCCTATTTATATACATTTGGGGAATGGCCATGAGATTGCATGACTTTCATGCACAAGGGCACATGGTAAACCACTAGATCCCCATGCAAACGGCCATGCAGTGGCTTGGCATGAATGTGCCACGTGGCTCCCGATTTGGGCCCGCGTGTCTTTATGTCTTATATAAATCGGGCCCGTTAAATCTAATAAATCGGGATTCGATTAATCGCAAATTTAATCACATTAAATATCCAATTAATTGATTCGATTCGCACCTTAATTCGTCTAATTTCTAGTAGACGATTTTATTATTTCAAAATTATCCCATCGATTTAGTCGTCGTATGTGACCCTGTAGGTTCCCGATTACGTTGACAGTAATATCAAAATCTCTATTTCAATATTACAAATAGTGAGCAACATCTAACAATGCATCACCGTTACGTAAGTAATTGGAAAATCAATTGCTTGAAGAATCTATAACCTATGTTACTTTGCAGTATAATCCATTTGTCCTCTATATTTCTATTGATCCCAATGCATGATCATTGTCATCCTTGTATGACTCAATCTCTCTTTCTTGGTTTACCGGGTAAGTTTATCAGAGCAAATAAGTTCGATATCCATACATCGACTCATTTAGATGTGCATACACTTCTAGACTTCACTCACCAAGTGGCCATGGGATATAGCTCCCGTTACGTAGGAGGGATAAATCATATATTGATCACTCACATTCCTCTCCATGCTCTGTGGCAATACCCAATAACTACCTTTATAACTAGCATGTTACGGTGGTTTTTGACAACATTAAAATATATGATATTACATGTAGGAAACCATGGTGACCTTAAGTAAAAGGACCATTGTACGATAGTCACTATGAGAGCTACTAATGACAGTCACGTAACAATCCATGTAGCAGTCTCATGACGGGTCAGTTCAGTACACATTACTCCTAATATATACCTTTGATGTGACTTGATGTCTCCACATCTATGACCTGTAAGATTTAGTCATCAATCAACACTCGCACTAGTCTAACCGCATTATCATCATCATAATTAACGATAATATTTTGACGATGGACATCTAGGAGTAATGTTCAATAATTATATAATCTCACAATCAAGTCAAACTTAATGCCTATTAAACTAATCATTCCAAGGACATTATTGTGTAAAATAATATTTAATGCAATCCACACAATAACAAAAATGCACCGTGTTATTAATAAATACATATCATATTATAAAACTGATGACAAATTGTGTCTAGAGCATATATCAACTCCCAACAAAAGCAACTTTAGTTCAAGGTGAATCATCTCTGCACGGTAATCTGCCCGGCATTTATCTTAAGTCTTCTCGTAATAGATTGTTTGAGGTTGAATAGGTGAATCGATTATTAAATTCAGTATTTATTGCTATTGTGTCCGCGGGGTGTTCCGAAGCAGTCTCGTTGTATTGCTGCCCAGCTTTTTCACATTTACTCGGCTTTACCTCTTCGGGAGGGGAGTTAAAATTCCGAAGAGAAGTTGAGTAGCTTGGGCAAATCTGCTCGGCTCTTCCAAAGACATTAGACGTACAGTTCCAGCATAGGTATGCATGTTGGCAGTTCCAACATGGGCCTGCATGTTTGCCATTCTAAAGCCCACTTTCTCAGCTCTTTCTAACGGGCTTACGTGCAGTTGCTCGGCTCCACTTTGCCCGACACACGAAATTTCAAAATACTTTGCCCGGGACACGAATTTTCAAAATGAAATTGTCTGACAATTCACTCGACTCCCTTCCCTTAGCAAATTAATGGAATATTTTAATACAACCCACTGCCTGATGAGAGGCTCCTTCAGCTTTGATATAAAAATTCACTCGTCTAAGAATAGACATAACTTCCTGTAGTTAGTGAGAGTAGAGAACGATAAGACATACTATATTCTTAAACGGCGAATAAATCACGCGTCTAAGAATAGGGACAAGGTATGAATATGGGATTGGAATACAATAAAGTCATGAAAATTCATTGAAAAATATAGGGGACAATCAGTTGATACAATTATTCTCACCTAGCATTAACATGCCCGATTGAGAATCGGGGACAAGGTATGAATATGGGATTTATTTTTCTTGAATACTTTCGAGCGAATATATTCGCAAAAAATCGGGGACAAATGATATGGACCTAGGCTTTGAATATATTAATCGGGCCAAACTATTATATTAGGCCCGAGTCACACTATAAATTGGGGCCAAAGCCCATGTAGGAGAATCAACCAATAACTTTTCGATAGAACATCCAATTCTCTCTCCACTCCAATCGATTCTCTCTCGCATCTCATCAGATCACCGACTTTCTCTCTCTCTCTCTTGGAGACTCCACTATTGGAGCTCTGGCACCACCGCCATCTCCCGGGCCACAAGGCTCGAACTTCATCAAAAGGGGGCGGTGGGGACTGGCTGCCCAGCCACCACCGCCCAGGTTCAATCACCAAAGGCCTCGCCTAAGGCGGCGGCGGTATCCGGCGAGCCTAAAATATCGACTCCTATTGTCCCATATGCAGCAATGCATCTCCTCCAAAAACCGGATTAAGAAACCCCCCACGTAGTCAGGAATCAGAGGCAGGAATCAAAATTTTAAAACTCAAAATAACTTCATGAAGATCTCAACTAACTTCCCGCCTCTGCAGCTCATACTTGCCACAAATATATTATTTTCATTAAATAGTTGTAGGAGTCCAATTCCGATTCTGAGCTAGACCAAACAAAAGTTAAAATTTGTTATTCCATTACCAATTTCGTTCTATTCCGTTTCGGTTTCGGTTTCTGATTCCGAAATATGAACCAAACGGCCCCTAAAGTTGTGGCAAACTGCATTTTCCTCTAATAATTATTGATCGAACAAAACATTGAAATGTTACCTTTATATATTGGAATTATATGACTGAATATTGGTTTGAACAGCAGTTAAGTTTATTTTCTATGATAGATCAGTCTAATTAAATTAGGTCATGTGAGGTAGCAATTTTCATAATGTATATAAGAAAACAAAGTAGGATTGAATTGCTATTATTAGCTATTAGAATTTCTATCTCGTTATATTAAACTAATGAGCCTCCCTTATAATCGAGAGTTGAGCAACATTATCATGAGAACTTTGTTGCCTAACTCTCAACTCGCGACTGATCATCTTTTCAACTGCTCGAAAAATTTAATTTTAAATAAAAAAAAATTCATGTATTTGTCTGTTTTTATATTAATGTGGAATAATAATTTAACATTTAAGGATGAGAAACTCATTAATAAAAAAAAATCTTTAATGAAATAGATATATATGATTTTTTTCAATGTGCACACTAGTTATCATAAAATTTATACATTTAGTTTATGAAATATTAACTAAAAATATATGCATGCGGATGCAGATGCCTACACAATACGTGGGCTAAAGGACTAATTTACAAAAATTTGGGGTACAAATAATGAAAGAAAAAGTCATGCGTGGCAACAAGTCTGCCCCGTCATCCTCATAAGTGTTTTCTTGAATATTGTACGTTGCTTTTAATCCCCTATTGAGTGATGATACCGTGGCGCTGACTACAGTTAGATGCTTATAATCTCAAGCTTCGAAGAAAAAATCAGAAATTAATGGAATAAAATTTTCCGTTCAGCTGAAAAAAGATGCGGAGAAGCTTGGATAAGTTAAGGTATAACCAGAATTTCTTGGTAAATTAACAACAGATGTAGGGACAGAATTTACAAAATCCATCAAGACATGCTTCTCCAGATGACCAAGGTAACTAGAAATAATCTGCCTGAACAACGGGTAGTTCTTCAAGCATTCCGACGTAGATTTGATTTTGATAGGTATACCGAGCATGACCTGAAAATTTGGCAACAAGACTTACCGGGATCAGAGTAGGATGTGAATAATTTGAAGTAAATACTAATTTGCTACTTGCCGAGTCTGCTTGATTAATAATTCAGTTTCTCCGAATTAAGCACTTTGCTCGCTTAGAATGTAAGAATGTCACAACAATCCGTCGAGGATTTTCATGATAAAATTGTTGTTGTGGTCTAATGATTCCTCACGACAGTTTTTGAATGTAGAAGTTACTATTGTAACAATAATATTGTAGCAAAAATCAAACCTTACTATGTCTCATGAATGTAGAGAATGATGTGATTATTCTATATCAGTCCGAGTAGTCCCTTTAATGCAAATGATGGGAATCATAATAGCACACGCACATGGAACCAAGAGTAATGAGTATTAGCTACCATGTTTTCTCAATCGATATTTGAGGTTTTAAACTAAAGCAGCATGTTTGAATGGCATCTCAATAAATCATCTTATTAGTTTATGATGGAAATTTCAGTTTAGTTTCAGGTTGCCTCATATGACTTTTACAGATTTGCTCTTGAGAGACTTTTGGACTCACCTTAATCAATGCTCTGAGAGCATAGCTTCGATGGAATTGAGGAAAGCCAACAACTTCACCCTTTTCTGTGCTTCCAAGGATCTCATCGCTTCCTGATGCATTCAACGTGACATTCAAGGAGAAAAAAGAGAAGGGAAATTCAAAGGAGAGACTGTCGAAATTCGCAGAGATCACAAACTATAAAAAGGAGGCAGGAGAAAGGGGGAATCGTTACCTCAACTTTACGGAGAACACTTAAGGGAACTCTCTTTGCACTATTCTCAGAGCACTTGAGCGATATCAGCTCCAACGGAGAATCACACAGTGGCCAACCTTGAGATGCCTTTAGAATGGCATCAATTCCCCCGAGAAAATGAGCTGTTATAGTGTTATCTCTTTCCATGTATTCTACAGAGTACCTGCAGCAAGAAACACAAAATGGCAATACAATAGTGAAAATTTAATGGCTAAAGCACTCTTGATGAAAAGATTTCAGAAAAGAGGACAGGGAAAAAAAAAATCTAGAAGAGAATTCATGAGCAGGAAAAAGGTAAATTAACCTCAATTTGTTTGCAGTTTTCACAACAGATCGCCTCAGAGTTGATATGATAATCCTTTCCATTACTTTCCGTATGAACCACTCTAATGATGTCTGGGGCACCGTCAATTGGGAAAAGGACTGCCTGTAAAGATTGTAGTGATTAATTGCCAGAAGACTCCACAGTTCACAGCATCAGATGAACAAAGCTATAGCTGACCCATGACAGAATGTATGCAAAAGTTGACTTTGATATTCAAATGGTACAAGCACGTCAACAATATATTCATTCAGCTTTGATGTACTAAATTGCTAAGAAATAGCATTACTAGCATTGGGACCTGAATAGATTGATATTCTTTTCAATATCAAGGCCTTTGAAGCAAGCAATCAGAGGGATAGAAAGCAGTGATGAAGAGCAACTAACAAAGGGTCCCCAGTTTTTTTTTAGTTATGAAAAAGACCCTAGAAACTATAATCTTAGAGAGGGTAAAGTAGGAGAAGAGCATACTGCAAATACAGCTAATATTTGTAACATAACAAATTGAACAGAGATTACTTAAATTCTGTGTCAAGAAAAATTGGAAAACAAAAACTTATATGATCGTGATTCCTGCCCTGTACTTGGGAACTGTAGGCAGACCAACAAAGATCAGCATGTATGAGATGAAGAAGAAGCCGATGTGTCAGCAACAAGGATTGTCAGAAAAAAGAACATCAAAAGGACAATCAACAGGCCAAGTGATTTTAGCACTGGTAAGTAAATCAAAGTAGAAAACAATAAAGCCAGCACTTCGACATTCAAATAGTGCTGAAGACTGCAGTCAAAGTTTCTTCGACTAATTCATAGTAACGCCAGCTGACCAACATTGCTTTTTTCCATGGCAATTTATTTTGCAGAAGTTCACTCTCTTCAATGAAATATCCAGCTACTACCCCTCTTATCTAGTCAAACTATATGATTATAAATCAGAAAACGTCATTCTGTACATATAATTATTTCTAACCTTCTACATCTCCAATAAGATTAGACCGTACATAAATTGCACTAGCACCGAAAGTACTTTCAATTTGCAACTATTATACCATGACATATTAGTATGTCAATCAAACTAATATGTACGAGATGAAGTGAAGAAGCTGTCAGCAACAAAAATTGTCAGAAAAAAGTACATCGAAAGGACAATCAACAAGCCAAGTTGTTTTAGCACTAGTGTGTCAATCAAAGTAGAAAACAATAAAGCCAGCACTTCAACGTTCAAATAGTGCACTTCAACATTCAAATAGTGTTGAAGACTGCAGCCAAAATTTCTTCAACTAATTCATAGTAACGCCAGCTGACCAACAATTGATCTTTTCCGTGGCAATTTATTTTGTAGAAGTTCACTCTTTTAAATGAAATATCCGGCTACCCCTTTTATCTCGTCAAACTATATGATTACAAATCGGAAGACATCATTCACTAAATATAATTATATCTCACTTCTTCTACATATCCAATAAGACAAGACCATACAGAAATTGAATGAGCACCAAAAGTACTTTCAATGTGCAACTATTATACCATGACATATTAGTCGCATCCTTGTCACCTGAACTGCACTGTTCAGGTTGAATTAAGGACTATAATCGTAATGATGGGACTATAGTCTTCAATACGAAAAATAAATCCAAATAAAGGAGTAGGTTCTTTATTAGGGTTAATTTAATTAATCAGATATTGGTCAAACATATACTTTCTATAATGCAAGCGTGTTTCCACTTTGATGGCTAGTCTTTATCCCAGAACACATTTGCCTTGACCAACCAGAAGAATGCAGAACTGTAAAAAGGAATTATTTGTTACCTAGTTTTCAAGTCTTATGGACGCTCCATTATCCAGATGACCTACCGGCACTTAAAAGTTTGATATACAATCTTGAAGATGGATGGTGTATTAATTGGACAAGCAAACTCTCAGCTAATTCAGGCAAGTAGTTATTGTGTTTCAGTCTACAAATACAATGGACAATTCAATGGACAAAATTATAATGAATTATTTCTTGTATCTGAATTTAAATATAGGCCTTCAAGGAATACCAAATCTTTTTTTCCCTAATCAAGTTTCCACATCCCGCCCTGCGGCAACCCCCACCCCTACCCCCTAATAGTACTTCGTGTAACCTTATGACAATCCAGATAATATCCATGTAGAGCTCTTGTCTTCTTTCCACCAATATAAACAATCCAATGTAGCAAAGAAACTACAAAAATTAGATATTATAGCACCAAAAAAAATTTTCCTTTCCAAAGTTCACTTCATTGATCATATCAATGATGAAACTTGATCTATTGTCCACCTTTCTCTAAACAGAGCTCATGCATTCCTTGGTTGATGGTAGAGGAACAGGTAGCCTAGAACTTTGCAATGAAAGCAAACGGAAGAAAGACGAACCTGAACGATTTTGCAGCATCAACTATATCGGCTATGTATACATCATTGGGGAATATCTGGAGACACGAGGCATCAGAAAAATGAAATGTCAAGAAGGATCCTCACTTACTAGATGAAGTTATGAACTAAAAGCCACTATATCAAGGGAAAATTCAGCTTACATGAAGTGTCTAGTAAAATGAAAAAGTAAGACCTCATATAGTACATTACTCCATTAAAGGTAAGGATAAAAATTTCTCCCAACTCTTCCACCTTTGACAACAATTAGCCCAAAAGAAAATAAGCACAGTCAATTTTCTTTACGTGCTAAGGCGGGCTCACAAAGAGTTAAAGAACTCGCTCTTTTTCATCATCAACTTCAAACAGCATGGATGATGTAACCCCCTCTCAACACAGAAACAAAACATATAAACCAGTCAGATATTCTTCTAGCTGAGGGTAAAAAGAGGAGGGAACTTCAAATTCACAGCCTTTCAAAGATTACAATGTTTGTGCTCAAGAACCATCCAGCAAGAAAGCAAACTAAATCATACAGATAATAATTATTAAACTTTATCTATATACATATTGCAAGACAAAATATAGCATTAACACTTCATCATCTGTTCGAACTTTTTACTCCTTATATTTTTATGATGTGATAGCTTCTCCTCCCATCATTTTCTTTTAATCATCCCTTCTTACTTTATGAGATTTCAGAAATCATTCAATACAAAGATGGTGATCAATTTCACAAACTGTGTACACATATTTCCTCACAAACTAGTCTTTTGCGAGTAGCTACATGAAATACAGCATTCTTCTGCTTCAACATCAGCACAAAATTTTAATCCATATATGTTTCTAATGTGATAGTTTCTCCTCCCATCCTTTTTTCTTTCTGTATCTTCTTACACTTCTGAGATTTGAGAAGTCCATCAATAAAAGATGTTGATTAATTTCAACTATATTCTCCTATTTCCTTGCCGAAAAAATCTGTCTTCATTTAAAACTCTCATCTCATTAAAAAAGTAGAGCCAGCTTTGGAGAATGTAAGTTCACTGTTTTCTCTCTACTAATTCCAATATAATGTTCCAGTTGACGACAATTTGTTGCCCCAACCCCACCACATATGGGCATCCAGTTTAGCTACCAGGGAACTCTATAGTAAAAGCAACCAAGACAAAGTGCTAACAGAACCTCAAGAGTCAACTAGATTTTTATAGGCAAAACATTCAGCTTGAACAACGGAATGCCAATTCCAGCGATTCCATGAAGCAATAGGATTCTTTTGAGAAAAAAAAAAGAAAGTACGGAGAGGATGCATAAAATTCATACACAAATAAGCTGATCATAAGAAATTATCCTAAAACATAGGCGGGGATGGAAAGAAGAGGTCATTGATCTTATGGAGCGATAAATACCCGTTACCAGATGTATACAGATTTCAACAATCAGGCCCAAGGGACAGCCATACCTCAACACTTTCTATCTCTAGATTTGTATCCACAACTTCAATCAGCACTTCATGATTCACCTCTGATGTCTCAATAGCATCCTCAACTTTTTGTTGGTTGCCTTCAAATTTTGGAACATATGTTTTCAGTGACAGCCTAATGATGTTCTGATCAAATTCGATGACTTTTATCCCCGATAATGTATCCTCAATCTGTTCAATGATATCATACCTGAAACAGAGAAGGAGCCAATTTGGGTAAGACCAATATTCCTGAACAGAAACATAAAGAAACCTTGCATAAAGGTAAAGAAAATGCAACTTTGCAAGAATTCTGATGCCCTTTGAATTCACAATAAAGATTTTGGAGAGATTCAGATCTTATTTTTTTCTCTCAATATGACTTTGAAGAGATTTCAAGATTGTACTTCCCGAAGAAAATGCTCAAGGGTAAAGAAATTGCAATATTGCCAGTCTTCAGTGATACCTTTTGAATTCACAATCAAGACTTTGGAGTGATTTCAAGATTTTATTTTTCTTCTCAATTTGACTTTGAAGATCCAGGATCTGCAAGATGTAAAACTTGTGAAGGAAAGAGTGCTGTGGGCATACTCAAGCAAAAATAGCAAAGACAACAAGTTGGAACTAATCAGTCCAGAGACATTATAAATATCCATGAAAATTAACAGGAAATTGGCACCTTAAGACATTAATGCTCCGTTTGATTTCGCAGTTAAAATCACAAAAATTTTAACTTTAACTTTAACTCAACACACTACACAATCATTTGTCCTTTTCCACAATCAAAATCAAAGTTACTTTAACTCTGAAACCAAACACACCATAAGCTTCCTAGTAGCTTTATCAGCCAAGAAAAGAATGACCATAAGAACAATGTCCACGACTCCATGTAATGTGAAATGGCAGACAAATAATCCTCTTTTTTTTTTTATTAAAGTCCCGGATTTATGTCTACAGTTGACAATTTTGAACAAAATAAATCACTTAGCTCTTTGGCAAAAATTTTCAAATCTCTAGTATATTAGGTACTTATGATATATATATATATATGTACATTTATACATTCAGAACACATAAAACAAGAAAAAAACCATGAAAACAATATTCAAAATGAATACAAAAAAACCTCAAACTTGTGGCATGCATCTCCACTTGTTGAACTCAATTGATTTTCCCTGTAAAAGCAATCCACACATCTGCCAGTAGTTATTTTCTCCAGACCCTACAATATGGCACGAGCATTTAGTTGTGGGAGTTTTGACATGAGATATTAAATTTTCCTGAAATATGACAACACGTGTAGAGAGTATAAACCATGCAGACAGAAACAAGGGAGAAAAAGCAAATGATCATGAAAAAGGTCAGAACACAGATTACAGGGGCAGAATGATTATTATGGGAGGCCCAAGATTCTAGCCACTTGCTAGACTAGATAGTCAGGCAAGCCTCAAATCTTCTATTTGATAGGACAGAAAGAAGTTGGTAGTTAGTGCTAGCAGGCTAGGACTGTGGTCAGTTCATCTACTTGATGTACAAGGAAATCAAAGTATCATTGGATCGTCCTAACTATTATCCCTAATACCTTTTAACATGTGTACAAAAAAAGCAGTAAAACACTAAAAGAATTCGATCGTTATGCCAGGACATTTCTTTGTAGAGTTACAAGTAGAACATCATAAACTGAGAAACTGTTAAAAGCATGTATCAACAATCAGCATCATAGTCTCAATAATCTCAGAAATCAGACCATCTCATAAAATAGTCTGTACATCATTCCGTACAGTTCCGTGCAGATAGGCATGCCCTTCTACTGCTAGCAAACAGAAAATTGGCAGATAATGTGAAATGCATGTTTATATCCTGCTTAACTTGAACTTACAAAAGAGCAGTGGGCTCCTATCCTAGTTTTGTCCCATTGACTTAAAACAGAATAGAATCATAAAAATAAAGGAAATCTAGCCCTAGGGCTTAAAGCAAACAAGTTAGCACTGTGATTTAAAGCTTTATTAAAGATTTGCACAAGGTCAGTTCCAACAATATAAACTCAGAAGGATGTGTGAGTTCAATGTTAGCAACTCCATGAATTTCACTTCTTTCTCGAAAAAGAAACAAAAACATGTATAAGTCAAAGCACAAGGCAGAAGATAAGTGAAACTACTTAGTCGTTTCAAAATGAAGAAAAGTGGAACTAAGCTAAATAACTAACCAGTAGTTCAGTATGGTCCAGAGACCATTTCAACCATTCAAGATCTCTTTCTAATGTTTCAGAATCTGCAAAAAGGTAGGAGTCACATCAGATGACTGCATGCTTAAACAGACGATAAAAACAGTATTGTGCTAACCTGACATCACAGATTTTGTGAGAAGCTCAATTTGATCAGAGATCTTAATCTTCTCCACCTCCACGGCATTAAGTTCTTCCTTCAACTGTTCCAAAAATGCACCTATCCACCACACACCAGTTTGGCAAGAATAAAGGATAAGCAGGGCATAAAGAATGCATTACTCAACTCATGGGCATAGCATAGTTCTTGGAAAGCAAAACACTGAAATCATACATCAAACTTTTTTTATACCCAAGAAATTCTTAGGCCATCTGCAGGCGATTACCACCCACATATTTCCATCAACTACTTGATTTCGTGAACTCGACAAGTATACTTCACGAAAATTAAGAAAGAATGGCTGAGTTTAAAGTAGACTTTTTCACAAAATCTAAAACATTTAGCAAAATGCATAACCCAAGGGCTGTACAACCCTCTCCACAGTTACATACTTCATCAGAAGCAAGAGCGTTTGTGCCCAACCGACCGCATAGCTCTCGGATTACATGTGACCACAGCTTACACAACACAGAAATTGGCTCCTCCTAATTGCACAAATTACAAAAGCAACACAAGAAAGAAAGCTCACTTGAATCTTCAGGACCAAAGGAAGCAGCAACAGAACTTTGTGCAAGTATTTGTTCCACTCTACCCTGTATTAATTTCACAATCCCAAACATCAAACTAAATGACGAAACCCGCGCAATTGGGTAGGGAAAACACGAGTAACCATGATTACCTCGAGATCGAAGGCGCACTGGCTGACCAATTTCTCCGAATCGGGATGAGCTTCCGGGTCGACATCTTTGCAGATCCTCAGCAAATCAGTGAGCTCTCCAATTCGACTACAGAATAGAAAGAAAGGCAGACACAATGACAAGGTGACCAACACTTCATGCTGCAACTAACGGCCGGAAGGAAGTCTGAAGACTGACCTGCGAATGATGTCGACGTCGGGAGAACCCGCTGTCGGAGCAGCTTCCTCCATTCTCACTCTCTCTCTCTCTCTCTCCCCCCCTCTCTCACTCGATTTGAATTGGCGCGTTCCATTTGAGGGAGGAGCCGCTCCTCTAATCAAGTAACTATTGATCTTTTGAAAATTTAAAAACGACCCAAATTTGTAATTTTTTTAAAAAGTGCCCCACTTCTTTCTCCCTGCGCTTCCAGTCTCTCTTTCTTTTCTGCAACACGCTCTCTGGCAGTCAGCCTTCACCTCCGAGGTCGCTGCCAGTGGCCTGATCTGCCACTGAGGTGGCAGCGCTGGAGAGGAGGCAGAGGGAGAAGGCATGAGAGAGAAGAGAGGAGGAGAGCTTCTGGAGGGGGAACAAGGTGGTCGTCGAGGTGGTTGGTGTAAGGCCGATCACGGAGGAGGCGGAGAGGCATGCCAGGGAGAACAAAGAGGGAGTTGGGTGAGCAGAAGAGAGAGAGTGTAGTAGGCACATTTGGAAGATACTAAAAAAATTGCGTCATTTTAAAACTTTTGAAAAGATAAAAAGTTGGACCGTAGGAGAATGAGAGAGAACTAATCATTTAACCTGCGCTTTATTGATGACGTAATTTAGTAACATCGTCATCAAACTTTCTCATAATAATTTTATGTGTTCCATAAATGGGAGCATTTATTTTAACTTTTTATTCATGCGTGCATTTCCTTTTTAACTTTTTGTTAAACTAATGTTTGAAAATATTTATTAGTTGGCGCTCATAGAATTTACGCTATAAACAATATCCAAACTTTTTTGTTTTGGGCATAACTTTGTCTAAGCCATGTTAAAATAATTGTTTCCTCATCTAGTGTTAGCCTTACCAAAATTGTTTACAAAACCAACTTAAAGTGGTCTGGCAGCTATTTTCATTAAGTAATATCTCTTATTTAAGTCATGTGAATAAATAAAATAAATGTTAAGAGAACTTTTACCCCTTGTCGGACTTGAAATTGAATTATTCGTGGTCCATTGGTTTTCAGGACTCCAGAATGCGCACCAAAAACAATTTATTTGCAGAAAAAAAAATCGATTGCCCTAACAAAGAGTGCAAAGTATATAAGTAAAACAATTTTGAAAACAAAGATCATAATTTATTGAATTTGTAAATTTCTAGAAGATCTTTTGATTTTTAACTCAAAACTTGTAAACAAACGCTCCATTTTTTCAAATATGTTTATTATCTCCTTAAAGATAATAATTTGGCACTCTTTATAAGTATTATAAGCATAAGATTCTTTGACAAAGCAAGCGGACTATACGACTCAAGCACAAGACATGCATCACTCATAAATTAAATATCTATCTTTGTCTTCATGTAATTTCTCTTATCTATATATAAAGGGCAAAAATTAAAATCATACATCTTTTGCCAGTTGCGAGGCTTAAAAAAAAAAGAAACAAAAAAAAGTGGCACATAAATTGCATGTTTTCTCAAATCTAGTATGAACATTTTTCACACAAGAATCCGTCCACATTTCTATCCCATATCTAGCATTTTTTTTGGGTGTACAAGCCGGAGCCGAGGCTTGGAAGGAAGGAAATAAAAGAAATAAAAGAAAAGAAGACAAGCTACATCGAGTTGAACCGGGATAAGGAAGCCCCAACATTGTTGCCAAAGAGCAGCAATAAGATACCGGGCGGAGCACTAGAGAAGAAATGGGAACCAAGTGGCAAATCTAGTGCCATTCGAGCCATTCAGCCAGCACACATATTTCTTTCCCTGTATGTATGTCGGATCTCAACAATCCAGGCTCTCTTAATAATCGTCTTAGTACGAGAGAAGCAACCTAAGGAGCACATCTACCATCAAATGACATAAGTTTTTTCAAACCACTTCCAAGTCCTACTCCAAGACAATCTTTATGTACCCAAGATCCCAAGCATGTTGCAACCCGATTAATGCACCCCCGCAATTCTGCCACTACTATCGAGATTATACCCACGTTATGCGCAAACCAGCTCATACATCTCCCTTCAACATCTCTAAGTATCCCTCCTGCGGCTATTTGTCCCCGGTTTCCTCGTGATGTACCATCTATATTTAGTTTTATCCAACCCGAAGATGGCCTAGTCCAATACTTTTGGTAGTCGAAGCACTCTCAAGTAGTCTCTGTCATAATAAATGGTACAGTAACACATTATATGGATACTGTTAAATACTAATTGCACGATATACTACAACAAAAATAATATGTAATTACTCTATTGTTTGGAAGAACTCCTTTTTTATTATTCCTCTTATACTTTTTTCCATACACATCATTTCAAATTAATTCATAAATGTTTTGACATAATATGTCGACTTCACAATATTACTTAGTTACTATATTTTTCAAAGAATATAAATCTCAAAGACTTTGAGAAAGTTTGATGGATATCACCTATCACTACAAATTGTTGTAAATTTATTTTGTTTGCCACTCTTTATAAAAATTTAAGATTCTTCGGTGAAGCAGTATTAGATTCTATGGAGATGCCACTTGATCCGCATCCCCTGACATAAGAAGATGACCACGGTGGGCACACTTACCAAAGCGTTGTCATAGTGAAGACACTTTTTGGCATCTCCTTAGGCTATTTGGTGCATCTCTATAGACCAATTTTCTAAGTAATGTAATACTAGCAACAATGCACTCATACTACATATTTTTGTAGTTTTCAATCTATAAATATGTCGTTTTAGGTAATCGAAAGCAGTGTGTTAAAAAGGGACCGGACTGGGCAGTTGAATCGATTCAACGGGAACTAGAACCTCACTCGGTCCGATTCTTCAAATAACTCGTTTTGCACATTAGGCTATGTTGGACCCAGAAGAACTGCCCAATTAAATGAAAAATCAGTGAACCCAAGTGAACCGTTGGTTCAACAGCTTGTGAAAATTTTGAGAAAAAATGCATAAACAATGATGAGGAATCAAAGATATGATAGAGCAATCTTTGATAATGGTGAATGTGATCTCGCTTATCTCACACACCATTGAATTAATCAACATGGTAGAAGATGCTTTTAGGGAGGAAGCATATGAGCTGATTTAGAGATCTACTATGTGCAATCTCCGCTCACTGTCAATGCTCCATGCCCTTGATGCAACATTCCTATTAAGTTGAAGTGCATAATTATAGACTCATTGATAAAGAATATGATTTTTGTGGCTAATGGTATCTTGGAGATAGTAGTTAAGAAAGAACATATCGTCTTACTTTACAAAAATGAAAATAAAAAACACAGAGGAAAGAGGGGGAAGGACTCTTGCAATTAAGTCGATGGGTGAAGAGAACGATCTAGTGATAGGGTTGTATTTTCACAAAGGTTTTGTTGAAATTTCATCTTTGTCTCTTTTATATATTAATTTGATAATTTAGGCCATTAGGACTCTACATTCAGAAGCTTATGGGCCAGGCTTAAGTGCAATGTTTCGTATTTTTCCTGTGTTATGCTTATTTATAGTTTATAAATTATTTAATTATTTTCTAAAAACCCTGGTTCAACATATTGAATCATAGTTGAACCCATTAAACCTATGAACAGATGCCCTCACCGGCTCAACTTTCGATTCGGTTCTAAAAACTATGACTAGAAGAAAGGAGTTGTATATTATAGAAATGTGAAAAAGAGCAAATGCATGAGGGGTTTGACTTTATAAGATATAATATAGATTATTTGGGGAATTTTTCTCTTTGAATTGTTGTATTTTAGATTTTACATTATCCAAATAAAGTGCATATTTATATATAGAGGAAAATGCAATTTGTCACCCAACCTTTGAATTCAGTTGCATTATGCAACCCGAGCTTTGAAAAGTTGCAATTTGCCACCTGACCTATTTAAAAATAAGCACGACACAACCTAATTGTACTTTCCAGTCACTTTTTCGGTCAAGCTAAGTCACACGCATGTCATGTGAGAATTTTAAAGGGCAAAATGGTTCTACACTTACTCATTGTAAATACACTAAAAAAAACGTAAAAAAGAAAAAGGAGCTCACCCTCCATAACACACACATATCAACAAGGAAAGACAAAGGGGCAGAGCACACTGCCAAGCACCACCTGCCACTCCACTATATTCTTCCGCGCTCGAAGCTGAGCATGAGTGCGACCCTCTTTTGGGCATCTGCAAGCTGCGAGAAGTAGAGATAAAGACAGAAGCAGACGGGAACAGACAGAGGGACACAGAGAGAGAAAGGGAACGAGAAAAGAAGGATCAACACTTAGCTTTGGGGGAGGTAGCTCAGTCAGGACACATCAGAGTGAGCAACGTCGGAGCTTGAGAAGAGGGGCACGGCAATGAACTACTGTCGTTTTTTTGATGCGCGAGGAATTGTCTGAAAGTGAAAGTGAACGGCATCATTAGTAGGTAGCCAAGCGAACATTCTTGACTTAGGGGACAAAGTAGAGAACCAAAAAGATATGCTTAACAAAGTAAATTCAATGCATCCATTACGACATGGCTTGCTTTGTTGAATTATAGTCTAGCTCTCTCCCTTCGGCTTCTTCCCTAGCTGCAGGCCCAGAAATCACTGACTTCCTCAGACCTTCCCCCTTCAGCTTTCCTTCTTTATGTTTTTTATTGAGCTTCTTTTTCTTTATATGGATTTAAACCAGTTATATTTGGATCTAAGACCACCTTTCTTCCTTAGAAGGTGAACATCTCATGCATCTTTAGAACCATAGAACTACCATCTAATATGGGCGAACGCTAATGCACGCTATATCTCTTAGTCTAATGGGTTTCCTGTGAGGGAGCTCACTCTCTGTATAGGGAATTAGGTAACGAAGGGGCGACGAGGAAGGATAAGGTAACAAGTATCGGGGCGAAGGCTAATATGTTCAAAATAGTTGTAGTCGCGACGAACGCTCATGCTCAGACTAAGTCTATTAGTATCAAAGATGGTTACCCTCTAAAGCTAGGGAAAGCCCATCTAACTATGTCTTGGCATTGCTTGATTTCTCCGAGTCGTGTAGGGCATGTTCAAGTTCCGCAGGAGTAGTTTCGGTTGGAACTTGGACGCAAGAAACTTCTTGAATATCTCCTGATGGGCGGGAGAGGTCTGCAGCAATTCTAAGATGGAAATGGTTACTAGGCTTTCTATGTTTCAATCGGATACCAATTGCTTGGATACATTTGAATGTCTCGAGATGATTTGCAAAAAAAATGCTTTCTAGCTTTGTCTTGTGTCTCCGTAACAAATGGTTGGTCCATTTCTTGATGGGCGACCGACGGGAATTGAACCCGCGCGCGATGGATTCACAATCAACTGCCTTGATCCGCGGTGGATTCACAATCAACTGCCTTGATCCATTTGGCTACATCCGCCCTTACCCCTGCACAGGTTGTTGTCTCTATCTACGATAAGATCCTTTCTGAATTGAACCCCCCACTATCAAAGAGAAGCCTTTTCCTAGACTATAGTTGCAAGTCTATTGTTGTGTTTTGGAATTAGGGGAAGCAAAGCTTCAACAAGTAGAAACTTCCTGGCAAAGTTTCAGACAAAGAGGTTGGGCTGTTCACTTCATTGATTTGACTTCACTTTACTTAAGATTAAAGATAGGGGCCGGGCGGGCAGTGAAGGCTCGTTTAGTAGACAGCGAGCGAGCAACAAGCACCTTCTTTCTCAAAGTCAACTTTTCGCCCTATCTACTCTATTCATCTCTTTTTTCAAATGAATATTTAGGGATCTCTCTTGTTCAATGATCTTGAAACCAGATCAATATCCATTTCTCAATAGTTCTTTCTATCGATAGAAAGATATAGATCTCTATCTCGATCTATCTCCATATCTAAATATGGAAGAACCAACACAACAAGGGCGTAACCAACGGAAGGTTCTCTCCTTGTCTTTGACATTGTTCTCCGACGATGTCCCTTGGGCAAAAGGGGACACCATTCTCTTTCTTCAATCGTTCCGATCAGGACAAGTGGTTGGTTCGTTTCGTTCTCCTATCTACGCAATTCTCAATCTTCGTTCGTGATCATGTTGGGCGAAAGGTAGTTGTAGAGGAGCGGCTCTGAAACGACGATTCCCCCTTTCCATTGAAGGAGGGAGGGCCTCCTTCCCCATCATTCCGGCCTATTATTGATTGGGATTTTCTTGATTATGAGGGTAGCTTGCTTACCAAGCCACCCACTTGAGAAGCTAGTCGCTAGAAAGAAGCGACGAGGAAGCGAAGCTGTCAACGAAGCGGTAGCTTCCCGCCTGTGCGCACCCGAATTTCGTCTCGTCAAGGCACGCATGCGCGCGCCTAAATGCAACGCGGCTTGGGAGTGTCCATCTTCTTAGGGACGTGCGACGGACGCACGTGAGAAGGAGTCACCACTACCTGTTTAAGATCCGAAGGTCGAGGGCCGGTGAGTCGCCTGGGTCTAGGGGTACAGGGTACACCTAATTGCTAAGGCATATGGTCTGCGAAACCCGAGGTTCCGAATTCGGGGGTTCTGTTACATGCGAGCCTATATCTCGTATGCCCTATCGGTACTCTAACTTGTCTAGGCTTGCCATTTTTATTTAATTACCGCTTAATTAAGTTCCGCTCATCTTACGCGTTTTGACACTGTAAATTCGAAGAAACACTCCGACCGTCTGCTCTCCAACCGGGATTCTTACATGAATAAACGTACGACATAAATCCTTACATTGTCCTCTCAAATAAATAAAATACAAATTACAACAACTGAATCCCGGTCGGTTCGCGTTCGGTCATTATTCCACTCGTGCTCACCATGTAATTTGAAAAGACTGAAATTGAAATTAAGGTGCGCACTCGGTGTTTAGGGGATTAGATCCCGTAATCTACGATTGGGGTGTTAAACCCCATGTGAATCGTATCATAAAGGATCGGGCTCGACCCGAATAACAAATAAGTGCAAAAATGTAACAAGTAAGCGCAAATAAACGAACAATAAGATTTTGTTATTGCTGAATTTACGTGAGTTAATCAATAATTATCCGGGGTATCTTGGCATACAAGTCCTACCCTAAAACAAACAAAAGGGATGATGGATAGGGTATGTAGCATCCGACATTATTTTAACGGACCCGACAGACGTGATGTCCATAGTCAAGTCTCGAATGTGTGGGTTGTTTTTAGATTATTCTGTATCACGACAATATGGCTTTTACAGATTAATAGTATTTTCACCTAAAACCCAAAACCTAACTCTCTACTTGACTATTTGTCCATGTTTGATTAAGTCGAGTTTATGATTAATTTGTTTTCCCATGTTTCAACCCGCTCTAAACACAAACCTACGCTAGGATTACGGCAGGACAAGAACCGGTAATCATGCCCTTGAATCGGTAAATATGTGTGTGCATGAAAATCAAGATTACGTTGTACGTATCTCGGTGCTTTTGAAATTGTGAATTTTGAAAAGGGCATGACTAACAGTTCTTGATTTGTCGACGCGATTACAAATTATTAATCAATTCGTGCGATCCAATTAAAGAAATCAAGTGATTTAATTTAGCCAAATTTAACGTCCCGATTACCCCGTATGTAGAATTTTAGGTTAATTAAAAAACTTGCCGAATGCTTTAGTCTACGGTTTTCGAGCCGTCGAGATAGCTATTAGTTGACCGCCCGATAAACTCTAATTTCCGACATGGTCACATAATTACAAAAATGAAATATTTAAATGGGGCATATACATTGTCGGTGGGTGATCCAAATAGAAAAGGGCCGGATATTTTTAGAAAATGTCCAGGGGTTGAATTGAACGATTTTAAAAGAGCAGGAACTGATTTGAAAATTTTGGAAAAATTGGGGACTGATTTGAAAATTATAAAAATTGGGGACTGATCTGAATATTCTAAAAAATGGGGACTGTGTAAAAAATTTACTGAAAATGACCTAGGACTTATTTGACATGAATTTGAAAATCGGGACTGATCTGAAGACAAAAAAATGGCCCCAGGACTAAATTGAAACAACTTGAAAAGTTCCTAGGGATTCTTGAAAAATTATGGGAATTCCAGGGCTAATTAGAAAATAGTAAAATGACTGGGACTTTATTGAAAAGAATTTTTGAAATTCGGGGCAGATCTAAAAAGGGTGAAAAATGGTCCCGGGACTAAACTGAAACAATTTGAAAAGTTCTTTGAGATTCTTGGAAAAATTTGAAAAATCCAAGGACTGATTGGAAAATAATAAAAATGACCGGGGCTTGATTGAAAATAATTTTGAAATTCGGGGCAGATCTTTAAAAATAAAATACGTCCTCTAGACTGAAATGTGACAAAATAGAAAGTTCGTAAAATCGAGTTCGGGACAAATCCGATCACCCACGCGACCCAAGAATACTCATTTCACATTATATCCTTCAAGCAAGCAAGAATATTCAGGAAAGGAATCCTAATCATGCCAATAAGTCGAGAATTTACCTAGTTCGGAAAGTTGAGGGACTTCTCTGTAAAATAAAAAAAATCGCCGGACGAATCGGGTCGAATCGGATCGGACTGGCCGGCCCGAAGGAGAAACCGCCCGGAAGAGAAGCTAGGCCGGACTGGAGCTCCTTGGGCCTGAATGGGCCGAGCCCGCAAAGGAAGAGAAATGGGCCGAGGCCCGTTAGCCGAAGGGCGGCCGGGATCGGGGGGAGCGGCGGCGACGAGGCTGGGGGCGGCAGTTCTCGCCCCTGGACGCCGCGACGACAGCCGGAATGGACGCGGGAGATAGCTTTGGGCGCCGCCGATGCTTCGCCGTGGTCGATCAGGACCTCACTGGCGCTTAATCAGTCTGAATCGGGGGAGTTTTCGCGATTTTCCGGCGACGGCTCCCGAAATCAATCGATCTCCTAATCGGGCAAATCGAGAGCAAAATTTTCGTTTCTTCTTGCTGGGTCGTGTTCGTTTCCATCCGAATTGCTTTTCTGCCCCTTTAATTTCAATTTCATCCCATTTTCCGTTAAGATTTCGGCCGATTTGGCGGAAATCGCGAAAATTGCGATTTGGGGGATTTCCGGGCCGGCGGGGATTGCGGGCAGCCGGCGAGCGTTGCCCGGCCCTGCCCGGCCTGCCCGAATCTTTTTTTAAAAAAAATTAAATGGCCGGCAGGTCACGGGCAGCCGGTCAACGCTGCCCGGCCCCTGCCCGGCCTGCCCAGGATTTGATTTTTCTTTTTACATAAATATATATAATTTAATTTAATTTAAATTAATTAATTAATTTTTTTTTTAGAAAAGTTAATAAATCGGACAAATGACGATTTTGCCCCCTGGAGCCGATGGACCGAAATGGGGTGCTGACAGCTTGCCCCTCTTTGGTTGTGTGCTCGGATAGAGGATGCAGCCAAAGATCATAAGAAGCACCCCGTCTGATCTCGACGACCGTCCTATTATCTTTCCCCATAGCCACTTGTTCTCTCTGTTTTTGGATAAATGGGAGGGAGATGGATAAACGTATGTACCTGAAAGCAGTGAAGAGGTGGTTTATGGATCCAAAAACAATAAAGGTGGGCTTATGGCCCTGAAAGTAGTAAAGATGGGTTTACGGGCCCAGAGAAAGTAAAAATGTGGGTGTCCAAACCCAAAGCAATAAATGGTGGGTGTTAAAACCCAAAGTAATAAAAAGGTGGGTGTCCAAACCCAAAGCACTAAATGTGGGTGTCTAAACCCAAAGCAATAAATGGTGGGTGTCCAAACCCAAAGCAATAAAAAGGTGGGTGTCCAAACCCAAAGCAATAAATGTGGGTGTCCAAACCCAAAGCAATAAAAGGCGGGTGTCCAAACCCAAAGAAATAAAAAAAAAGTGGGTGTCCAAACCCAAAGCAGTAAAAGGTGGGTGTCCAAACCCAAAGCAGTAAAGGTGGGTGTCCAAATCCTAAGCAGTAAAAGGTGGGTGTCCAAACCCAAAACAGTAAAAGGTGGGTGCCCAAACCCAAAGCAATAAATGTGGGTGTCCAAACCCAAAGCAGTAAAAGGTGGGTGTCCAAACCCAAAGCAGCAAAAGGTGGGTGTCCAAACCCAAAGCAATAAATGGTGGGTTCGGTCATCGAGGATGGCCCGAGAATGCGAGAGAGTTGACTTGGGTCCGATAATGCCAATGAATTTGTCAGATGATGATGCTAGGTGCCTCCTTGAGGGCTTTTCGCTCAGGTTTGAGATTACGATCTTGTCGCATGAGGCAGACATGAGTCCGTCAGGGAGAGACGCTTCTTAGGATCCACATGCCTGTACCTGCATAGGAGGGTGGCAGCTAATGGTCGTTGTCAGTCGCGTGAAACTGCTGGAATTACGATGTGCAAAGGAAAACTATGTAATGATGCTTTAGGGATCTGAACTTGGTGACCATTTGAGGGGTGGCCGTGTCCCGAACTCATGTTTGACCAAAATAAAGGCTTTTTGCAAAATGAGGGCATGGCCCACAGAGCTTTGAGTGAAGGTAAATGGAAGGATCTTTAGGATCCTCCAAATCAAGGATACGACGATTCGACCCCATTTCGAGGCGTATCTAGAGCCTTGAGAGTCGAAGAGAGTTTGCTTGCGTTGAGAACTGCCGAACCACTACTAGTTGTAGCTTCACGCGGGGTGCTGCTGTTCTTTCATGGTCGAACCGACAATTGCCCCTAATTTTTGCCCATGTCGCAAAACGCGTGACGACCTGACGGGGTATTTTATTTTTACTTTTCTCTCATGAATGCTCTCCTTTTACTACGACCGCCAAAGATAGGGTCCGATCGCATCTCTCGATTCCTCTAACTTTTGCCTAGACCGCCCTTTGCGGGTTTTCAGCCTAGCAAGGATATGACTTACGCTCTCCTTTTGCCACGGCTCCCCTTTGCGGGATTTTAAGCTGTGCCCCTCGTTCCCTAACTTTTGCCTAGGTCGCCTCGAGGAGGTTTTCAACCTAGCAGGAAATTTATTTTTTTCTCTCAAAGGTGATCTTAGATGGAAAGAATACAGGTGCTGATGACAGAATGCGCTGAGGCGACATGAACGCGGAGTCTGAAGAATACAGAAGAGGACAAAGGTCGGAAATGTGGCTTGCGGCCTGCGGGGACATGAAGAGGCTGCAGAATGACGAAGAAGGCTATCAAGGATAGTACTTCTTGATGGCATCAGCGTTGACTGGGAGCGCATTTTCGGTCCCGTCCATGTCACTTAAGATAATTGCCCCTCCAGAGAAGGTTTCCCTGACGACGAAAGGCCCGTCATATTTGTATGCGAACTTGCCCCGAGAGTCAGGTGTAATGTGAAGAACCTTTCACAGGACAAGGTCACCGGGGTTGAACTCGCGGTGGCGGACTCTTGCATTGAACGCTCGGGCCATTCTTTGTTGGTAGCATTGGTCGTGGCATAGCGCTGTTAGCCGCTTCTCATCGATGAGATTGAGCTGTTCATAGCGTTGCTTCGCCCATTCTGCTTTTTCGAGCTCGGACTCGGCAAGGACCCTCATGGAAGAAATCTCCACTTCGATTGGGAGGACTGCTTCCATGCCGTAAACCAAAGAGTACGGAGTTGCCCCGGTTGAAGTATGGATAGATGTTCGGTATGCTAAGAGAGCAAACGAGAGCATCTCGTGCCAATCCTTATAGGTCACCGTCATTTTCTCGATGATCTTCTTGATGTTCTTGTTCGCAGCTTCCACCGCATCGTTCATTTGGGGACGGTACAGTGTGGAGTTACGATGTTGCACTTTGAATTGCTCGCAGAGCTCATCGATGATCTTGTTGTTCAAGTTCTTAGCGTTGTTAGTGATGATTGTCGCGGGGACTCCGTATCGGGCGATGATGTTGCACTTGAGGAAGCGTGCCACGGCCTTTGCGATGACCGAAGCAAGCGTTATGGCCTCGATCCACTTGGTGAAGTAGTCGATTGCCACCAAAATGAAAAGGTGTCCATTGGATGCTTTGGGATTGATAAGGCCGATCACATCTATGCCCCACATTGAAAAGGGCCACGGGGCCGCCATTGGATGTAGCTCATTGGGGGGTGCTTTGATCTGGTCGGCGTAGACTTGGCACAAGTGGCAGTGTCTGACGTGTTTGGCGCAGTCGGCCTCCATGGTGGACCAGAAGTAACCCAAACGCATAAGTTTCTTAGAGAGCATGAGCCCGCTCATGTGAGGTCCGCAACTTCCCTCGTGTATCTCTCCCATAAGGCGTTGTGCCTTAATTTCATCGACACACCGGAGTAGTGTGGCATCGAAGGAACGGCGATAAAGAACCTTTCCACTCAGGAAGTAATGTGCTGCGAGTCGCTGAAGTGTTTTTCTGTCGCACCGGTTGGCGAATGTCGGGTATTGGCCGATTTGCAGAAAATGTTTGATGTCTTCATACCACGGCTGTTCGTCAGTTGCCTCGATTGCGTCGCAGTGAGCAGGGCCCTTGGCAATCTAGATTTCGAGTGGCTCAATGAGGTTTTCTTTCATGATGCTCACCATGGATGCGAGCGTTGCAAGTGCATCTGCAAATTGTTTCTTGATGCGCGGTGTGTATGTGAATGAGATTTTCTCGAAGTTCTCCGCTAACTCCTCGAGATACTCGTGATATGGCACTAGCTTCGCATCCTTTGTCTTCCATTGCCCCAATGTCTGGAAAATTGTAAGCATAGAATCGCTGAACACTTCCAGTTCTTTCACCTTGAAGTCGATCGCCGCTTGCAGGCCGAGGATGCACGCTTCGTATTCGACCACGTTATTAGTGCAGGGGAAATCAACCTTTGCTGCAACCGGATAGTAGCGTCCGTCGGGGGATATCAGCACTGCGCCAATGCCGAACCCAATGGAATTTACTGCGCCGTCGAAATACATCCTCCATGCGAATTTGTTCTCCTCATTGTCCACTTGGAGAATCCCTTCGTCAGGAAAGTCAGAGTTGATCGGCGTATCGTCTTCGATTGGGAACTCCGCTAAGTGATCCGCAATTGCCTGCCCCTTAATCGATGTGCGGGGCACATATTCAATGTCGTATTCCGTCAGCTGACATCGCCCCTTTGAAATGTTCTTCATGGAAGATGGACTATCGAACAAGTACTTCAGGGGATCCGCTTTTGACAATAAGCAGATAGTATGGTAGAGAGTGTACTGCCGGAGCCTCTACATGACCCATACCAGCGCGCAACACATCTTCTCAATCTCCGGGTAGTTTGACTCCCCTTCAGTGAACTTCTTGCTTAAATAGTAAATGGCATGTTCTGCATGCGTGGACTCGTCTTCCTGCCCTAACATGCATCCCAGGGATTGCCGGTGCACTGTCAGATAGAGAATGGAGAGGGCGATCTGGAGTAGGCGGGACCAATACCGGGGGTTGAACTAAGTATGCCTTGATAGTGTCGAAGGCCTTCTAACATTCTTCGTCCCACTTAATCGCTGCATTTTTGCGAAGCAAGCGGAAGAGTGGTTGACATTTGTCTGTCAGGCTTGCAATGAAACGCGCAATGTAGTTCAGCCGTCCCAGGAAGCCTCGTACTTCACGGATTATCGATGGTGGAGGTAACTCCCTGATTGCCTTCACCTTGTCGGGATCAACCTCGATGCCTCGTTCGCTGACCACGAAACCTAGCAGTTTCCTTGACTTGGCGCCGAATGTACACTTTGTCGGGTTAAGTCGAAGCTTGTACTTCTTGAGTCTGTCGAAGAGGCGTTTTAGATTAACGAGATGATCCTCTCCTTCTTTTGATTTAGCAATCATGTCGTCGACGTAGACCTCGATCTCTTTATGCATCATATCGTGGAATAGCGTGACCATGGCCCTTTGGTATGTTGCCCCGGCATTTTTGGCATGACTCGATAATAGAAAGTGCCTCACATTGTGATGAACGTCGTCTTTATCTTGTCCTCATCGGCCATCCGAATCTGGTTGTACCCGGAGAAGCCATCCATGAAGGAGAACAATGTATGGCGTGTTGTGTTGTCAACTAAGACATCAATGTGAGGCAGGGGGAAGTTATCCTTGGGGCTGGCCTTGTTGAGATCCCGATAGTCGACGCAAACTCTGACTTTTCTATCTTTCTTCTCCACAGGCACAATATTCGCCACCCACTCAGAGTAATTACAAACTTCCAGGAAGCCCGCATTGATTTGCTTGATGACCTCTTCTTTAATGCGAAGGAGAAGGCCGGCTCGTTGACGCCGTAAATGCTGCCGTTTGGGTGGAAACCTTTCCGTATCGAGCGGAAGGAAGTGCTTAACTATTGAGGGATCCAGACCAGGCATGTCGACGTAAGACCAAGTAAAGACTTTTTGGTACTCCTTGAGGAAATCGATCATTCGGGCCCGCTGTGGGGGGTCAAGGCTCGTCCCGATCTTTAGGATGTGAGGCTCTTCTTCGGTACTCACGTTGAACTCTTTTGTCGGCTCAACTGAAGTGAATTGACGGTTCTCAAGGCGGCGCAAACTCTCCTCTATCTCGGACACTCGACCATCCTCGTCGAGCCCTTCCCCGAAGTATATGGGTCGGGACTCTTCGAGGTGTTCCTCGGATGAGTTCGAATCGACGTGTCGAAGATTTGGATTCTAGTGGAGCCTAGCAATTCAAACGAATAGTCTTAGAAATTTAGAGCGTTGTGAGATAAGTGAAAGAAAGGAGAAAGTAGACGCGAAAATTCAAAAATGCGTGCGGAGATTTTATTAATGGTGTAAGCATGAAGCCATAACAAAATCCCTCTTCCGTCATGTGGCTTATGGCTATGCCGACACGCGGGGAAACATCAAACACATAGATAGCCTTACACATCGGCGATTACAACCGAGTAGCACGGGACTGAGGTCCAGTTGTCGAGCTCCTCATTCTCCTGTGCGAGACGGATGTGGACCCCCAAAGGAGTCTCCTCAGTGACGGCACATATGGCTGACAGATCGACAGGCTCATCCTCTAAAGCCGAGAATGGGCCGTCAAGAGTACCTCCGATGACGTGCGGCGGTGCGGGAAAAAAGTGAGAGAGTGGGGGAACCTGGATGCCCCTGTTGATCTTCCCATAATATGCGGCGAGATGGTGGAGGTGCATGCTCCTGCGGGCCTTGATAATCTCGTGGCAGGATGGGCGAAAACCGAGTCCCCTCCTGTTCTTGTACTCTTCAATCTCGATGGGGCAATTGATCCCCTGCCCCTGTGCTCCGAGCCCGGTACCGGGAACGTAGTTGTGACGCAGAAGGACTTTCCCGACCATGCGGTCAGCACAAGACGGACGAACCTCCCCGTAGTCCCAGATGATTGAGATGGTCTCGAATGAATGGAATGGGAGGTTTTCGTCGTCTCCGATGCTAATATAGGGTACAGTCGTTTCCTTATAGATGGCGTAGTCCTCTTCACCCTTGACCGTAATGAGCCGACCCTCCGCGATGAACTTGATCCTTTGGTGCAGGGACGAGGGAATGGCTCCAGCTGAGTGGATCCAGGGTCTTCCTAGGAGCAGGCTGAAAGCATTCGGGATGTCAAGGACCTGAAATGTGACGCAGGACCTGAAATGTGACACTGAATGAGCATGGGCCGACATCGATCAAGAGGTCAATCTCCCCATTCACTTCCCTCCGTGAGCCATCAAAGGCTCGAACTGCGGTTTTGCTCGGGCGGACGCGGTTGAGGTCCACATTCATTTGCTTCAACGTGGACACTAGGCAAACATTGAGGGCGGAGCCGTTGTCGATCATGACCCGGCCAATAACGAAATTGTTGCACTTGCAGACGATGTGCAACGCCCGTGAGTGTGCCCATCCTTCAGATGGTAGCTCGTCATCCAAAAATGAGATGGCATTGGAGAAAATCGAGCTGACAGTCTCTTCAATCCGATCCGGGGCTATCTCCTTAGGAACCTGTGCTGCAGTAAGGACTCGTATGAGGGCTTCTCGGTATGGCTCCGAACTCAATAGGAGAGCGAGTAGTGAAATATGAGCTGGAGACTTACCCATTTGTTCTACTACCTTGTACTCGCTCGCCTTGATCACTTTCATGAAAGCCTCGGCTTCTTCTTCGGTCACCTTCTTCTGTGGGATAGGCGGGGCTTCCAGAGCAGCTCCGGATGCAGCGGGAGCCTTGCCATTGCCTGCGATCTCCGGGTTCATGTACACCCGGCCTGAGCGTGTCACTCCCATGACACTGAACTGCTGCTCAAGGTTCCCGATACTTCCTTCGTAGGTCTAGGGGACCTTGCTGTCCTAGTATGGCTCGCGAGCGGGGACTTCTATTATGAACGGGGCGGGCGCAGCACTAGACCCTGTGAACCCTACGGTGGCCTCCGTGGGGACATACTCGATTACAAATGGAATAGGGCCCTCCTGTTGGCTCTCGTCCTCCCTCATAGTGCAAACACTTATCATATTGATGGTGGGCCCCGAGCTCGACCCGTGATCAGGGAGAGGGTTAGCTTGCACGTTCGGGGGCCTAATGGCATTGAACGAGATCTTTTTACTATTGATCAACTTCTGAACCTCCTCCCGCAATTTCCAACAATTGTCGGTGGTGTGACCGGGTGCACCTGAATGGTACTCGTAGTGTAGACTCTGATCCTGGTTTGCCGGAGTGAAACTGGGACCCGGAACCGTGGGTCGGATTATGTCGCCGGCTAATAGTTGCTTGTATATGTGGGAGAGTGGGGTAGGCAAGGGCGTGAACTGTATGCGCTGCCGGGATTGCGTCGTACCGCTCTATTGGCCCTGCGTGGCTGGGGTTTGCTGTGCCGGCTGAGGAACTCTCGAAGCCGGGGGCCTATACTGTTGGGTCGAAGCAGGGGGATAGTGGTGGACAATTTGTTACGGGGCCGGCGGAGCTGAGTAGTAAACTGGTTGAGCGGGGTGTTGAGGCTGATAGTGTACAGTCGGCGGAGCATATGCGGGAGTAGCAGGTGGCGCGGGTGTGAAATTCACCGAGTATTGTTGAGATCCCGAATGCCCTAGATTAACTGCATTAACCGAAGCCTCCTTTCCCCTTCTGCCGTTAGTAGGGGCTGCTGCAGTCGTGGTCTTCCTCGAGGACTCTCCTTCTCCCTTCTTTGTCGGACCCTCTAACCTTCCGAGCTTGATGCCCAAGTCTACCTGCTTCCCCGCCATAATCATCTCCGAAAAGGAGGACTTGTGGCCCATGAGATGGGAATAGTAGGCCCCTTTGAGTGTTCCGTGGAACATCTGTATCTGTTGCGCCTCGCAAATTGGGGGAAAATGCTTCGCTGCTTCTGAGCGCCAATCAGTGGCGTATTTCTCGAATTTCTAGCCTTCTGCCATTTCCATTGTGCTTAGCTCGAGGAAAGATCGAGGCGTCTCTATGTTGTACTGATACTGTTCAACGAACTTCTTGGCCAGTTCGACCCAAGATGGGACGTCTTCCGCTTGGAGCGACATGAACCAGTTAAGGGCCGATCCCGATAGACTTTCTTGGAAAGTGGCGACAACGAACTGTTCATAGTCCCAGTACTGAAGCATCTTTGTATGATAGTGGCGAAGGTGGTGCCGCGGGTCTTTGGTTCCATCATATTTCTCGAACTTCGGCATTTTGACTTTCAAGGGCAGCTGCATTCCCGGGAAGAGAGACGAATCCAAGTAGCTCGTGCTATGTCGAGGATCACTTGCTTGGAGGGCTCTAATAGTCTCTTCTATCTTCTTCATTCTCCTCTTCTGCTCAGTTTCCGTTTCGGGAAAGAAATTTGTGGGTGGAGCTCTGGGGGTCGCTTGAGTCGGCGTGCCCGGTTAGAAAGTAATATTTATGGGAGGTGGAGCTTGGTAGGGGAGGCTGATATGGGATTGTGGAGCTTGGTGAGGGAAAGGCTCAGTTGTGTGAGCAAGAATAGGGGCGCTCGATGTCGGGAAGCCCATCGGCGGAGGAGCAGTATAAACGGTAGCTGGAGCTGGCACGGACACGGGAGGTGGTGCGAACATGGTCGGATCGGCACGGGAATCGTCATGGGCGGAAGTGAGACGGTTGCTGGAATGGTGGACTGAGGATGGCCGAAGTCGACCAGGTGAATTGCCGGCGCGTGCTTCGGATGAGGAGCGGGCACTGGGATAATTGCTGGCGCGGGGGCGGCCGCTATGTCGCCCTTTGATGCATGGGTTGGCGGGACCCAAGGAACGGGGTCGACAGTTGGCCCGCGTGCGAGAGGCGGGATGGAGCTTGAAGACGCGCGATTTGGCCTCCTGAGCAAGGCCATCATCTCGGCCATATTAGCGGCCATTAGGTCAACCGTGTTTTGAAGAGTTGTGACGTTGCCCTCGAGCGTGGCCATGCGAGTAGGATCATGGGCAAGTGGTGGTGCTTGAGTCGCCGACGACGGCACGTACATCGGTGGTGGCGGCGAGTGTCCAGGTGGTGGTGGTGCGTACCCCGGCGGTAGTGACATGCTTGTTAAAATCGGTTGTGGGAGATGGGCCGAGGGAGTCCCATGATGTGCTAGTGGCGTGCCTGCAGTGGTAAGTGGTGGTGGCGCATTCACCGTGGGCCGTGGAGAATGAACTGGCGTCGGTGGTGTATTCCCCTCGAAGACAGCGAGTTGATTTTCCTCTGCCATTCTTAATTGGAAGCGTGTGGGATACCGGTGGGGCGCCGCCAGTTGTTAATACCTAGAATCCATAAGTGCGTGAGTTTCGATGCAAGAAAATTCTCTTTAAAATAAACATGCAAAGTAATGAATAAGAGAGGGAGTGCATGAGATGCATGAATTTTTAAAAACTAATGCTGTCATTCGTATTAACTGAATGGCTCAAAGTGCAATACAAATTTTAAAAAGATAGTCCTAAGTCGGTCTTCCAACGTGCTCGGGGTGCAAGCGACCGTCGCCATGGAAAGCATCGGTTCTAGGTGAGGGCCTGGTAGAGGTATCTATCTTAAGATGTGCGTGGACCTCCACGGGCCCTCTTTCTAGACCTCTCCAAGGTAGCGCTCGCTTGCGCCAACTCCTGATCACGCCTCTGCAGTTGGGCGCGGGCCTGGGCAAGCTCTTTCTGTAGTTGGTGCTGATCGCCAAGCTGTTCATTCTTCTCGGCGACCTCCTGGCGGAGGCGGTCCCTTTCAGCCCTGAGATTGGCGAGCTCGACTTGGATGGCCGTGTCCGGTACCGGTGCCCCGGATGATGTGCTACTCTCGATCGGAGGAGAGTCTGTGAAATCATCATTCTCTGATGGACCCCATCGATAGAAGCGGAGGATATATTCCTCTGTGGCTTGAAAGTCTCGTTCATCTTGGGTCGGGTGCTCGGGGAAGTAAGGACGCTCGGTAATCACAGTTCGCCACACATTCAAGACCTGTTCGACGTTACTTTGGCGATCTACGGGTGTCTGATCCTCCCACCAAGTATGTTCAAATCTAGTTCGCGCCGTATCCTCGGGGACCGTCTGTAAGCCACCGAGCTGCCTCATTACTCGAGCCGGAAAATAAGTGGTGGACCCCGCATGACTCATGAGTGAGACTCCATAAGAATCAGGACACCTAAAGGTCATGGGTCCAAGTGGCATCCACGCAGCACGCCACTTGAAGCCCCTAGGTGCTATTTCACGAAAAATTTTGATCCACTCAGAGATCTTGCGTTCTTCCACACGCAGGAGGGACAACAAACGAGAAATGATTGACTCCGGGCCATTAAAATACATAATCGGGCACACTAGATCGAAGGGGTTTGTGTGGCTTTGAAACCAGATTTGTAAAAGGATGGGGGATCCTCTTATTCTTCGGTCGCGTGTTCTCAAAACACGGTCGAGGGACCGAATGGTCTCAGCTACAAGGGCTACCTCGTAACCGCGCCCTCCGACCACTTGGAGGACAACGCTGGCCAAGGCCGCATCGATGAGACCATGCTAGCGAGGGAATAAGAGGGTCCCGAAAATTAGTAGTAAAACAGCATGACATAAATCCTTTCGAAGAAAATCCCCCTGGACCCTGTGTGCTCGGGACTCAATAAAAAGGAGAAGTTTTTCGATTGTTATCTCCGTGCTGCCAGAGTATGCGAGTTCAGCATTCAAACGAGTCGTTAGAACCCCGAGTAGGCGTGAGACTAGGGTTGGTCGGGCGGTGTGGAAGTTGGGTTCCACAATGCTGTTGACAACTATGGTTCGACCGATGAGTGTCCGGTATTCCTCAATGGTCGGCGTGAGCTCGGTACCCTGTATGTCGAAGACGGCGCGACTTGGGTTCCAGAATGTGATGGCGGCCTCGAGGAAATTCCAATCGACGTGTCGGGTAGCCAGCAAGGGAATATCTCCCACGAATGTAGCGATATAGTGGCGGTCAACTGGGCGTAATGCTCTCCATATACGGGTAATCTCCTCTAGCAGTGGTGTGACTCTGTCGAGGCGCGGGCAGGAGACCGGGCATGACATCCCTTACCAAGATGAAAGGAAAATCAACTTAAGACTAGTCAATACAAATGACACCCTAATTTTGAAATTGGATGATGCATGCATGTAAAAAATAAAATGCCCACGGCTTAATGAATAGTATACATCGCACATCTCTCTCAAGAACAGAAAGATTCAAATTGGCGCGCAGGCCGACTCAAGGACTGTTGTTGGAGTCGGGTTGGAAGATGGCGTGGAGCTCCTACAAAATGCATGGTTTTAGTACTACAGGGACCGTGCTACGTAAGGATGGGGGCTCCCGACTCAAGGGTGTTAATTCCTTGAAATCGAGCGGGGATCTTTGGGGGCTTAATCGACGGTCCAACCGTGCGACGTACCCTTACTCGGAACCCCTATCTAACCTGTGTTTCCTAAAATCGGTCGTGGGACGTGACCCGTAGGTACCTGACTCTAGTATGATATGCAATGTGCGTGCGAGAAATAAAAGTGCGTAAAGTAGATAAGCGGGAAATTGCGAAAAGCGATAAATAAACAAGCAAACAAAGCAAGTGGGAACGAGCCCGAACCCTCTAAGTGTCCCCAGTGGAGTCGCCAAGCTGTGCGCACCCGAATTTCGTCTCGTCGGGGAACATATTCGCGCGCCTAAATGCAACGCGGCTTGGGAGTGTCCACTTTCCCGGGGACGCGCGACGGACGCACGTGAAAATGAGTCGCCACTACTTGTTTACGACCCGAAGGTCGAGGGCCGATGAGTCGCCCGGGTCTAGGGGTACAGGGTACACCTAATTGCTAAGGCATATAGTCTGCGAAACCCGAGGTTCCGAATTCGAGGGTTCTGTTACATGCGAGTCTATATCTCGCATGCCCTATCGGTACTCTAACTTGTTTAGGCTTGCCATTTTTATTTAATTACCGCTTAATTAAGTTCCGCTCATCTTACGCGTTTTGACACTGTAAATTCGAAGAAACACTCCGACCATCCGCTCTCCGACCGGGATTCTTACATGAATAAACGTACGACATAAATCCTTACATTGTCCTCTCAAATAAATAAAATACAAATTATAACAACTGAATCCCAGTCGGTTCGCGTTCGATCATTATTCCACTCGTGCTCACCGTGTAATTTGAAAAGACTGAAATTGAAATTAAGGTGCGCACTCGGTGTCTAGGGGATTAGATCCCGTAATCTACGATTGGGGCGTTGGACCCCATGTGAATCGTATCCTAAAGGATCGGGCTTGATCCGAATAACAAATAAGTGCAAAAATGTAACAAGTAAGCGCAAATAAACGAACAATGAGATTTTGTTATTGCCAAATTTACGTGAGTTAATCAATTATTATCCGGGGTATCTTGGCATACAAGTCCTACCCTAAAACAAACAAATGGGATGATGGATAGGGTATGTAGCATCCGGCATTATTTTAACGGACCCGACAGACGTGATGTCCATAGTCAAGTCTCGAATGTGTGGGTTGTTTTTAGATTATTCTGTATCACGATAATATGGCTTTTACAGATTAAGAGTATTTTCACCTAAAACCCAAAACCTAACCCTCTACTTGACTATTTGTCCATGTTTGATTAAGCCGAGTTTGTGATTAATTTGTTTTCCCATGTTTCAACCCGCTCTAAACGCAAACCTACGCTAGGATTACGGCAGGATAAGAACCGGTAATCATGCCCTTGAATCGGTAAATATGTGTGTGCATGAAAATCAAGATTACGTTGTACGTATCTCGGTGCTTTTGAAATTGTGAATTTTGAAAAGGGCATGACTAACAGTTCTTGAACTGTCGACGCGATTACAAATTATTAATCAATTCGTGCGATCCAATTAAAGAAATCAAGTGATTTAATTTAGCCAAATTTAACGTCCCGATTATCCCGTATGTAGAATTTTAGGTTAATTAAAAAACTTGCCGAATGCTTTAGTCTACAGATTTCGAGCCGTCGAGATAGCCATTAGTTGACCGTCCGATAAACTCTAATTTCCGACATGATCACATAATTACAAAAATGAAATATTTAAATGGGGCATATACATTGTCGGTGGGTGATCCAAACAGAAAAGGGCCGGATATTTTTAGAAAATGTCCAGGGGCTGAATTGAACGATTTTAAAAGAGCAGGAACTGATTTGAAAATTTTAGAAAAATTGGGGACTGATCTGAAAATTCTAAAAGATGGGGATTGTGTAAAAAATTTACTGAAAATGACCTAGGACTTATTTGACGTGAATTTGAAAATCGGGACTGATCTGAAAACAAAAAAATGGCCCTAGGACTAAACTGAAACAACTTGAAAAGTTCCTAGGGATTCTTGAAAAATTCTGGGAACTCCAGGGCTGATTAGAAAATAGTAAAATGACTGGGACTTTATTGAAAAGAATTTTTGAAATTCGGGGCAGATCTGAAAAGGGTGAAAAATGGTCCCGGGACTAAACTGAAACAATTTGAAAAGTTATTTGGGATTCTTGGAAAAATTCTGAAAAATCCAAGGACTGATTGGAAAATAATAAAAATGACCGGGGCTTGATTGAAAATAATATTTAAATTCAGGGCAGATCTTAAAAAATAAAATACATCCTCTGGACTGAAATGTGACAAAATAGAAAGTTCGTAAAATCGAGTTCGGGACAAATCCGATCACCCACGCGACCCAAGAATACTCATTTCACATTATATCCATCAAGCAAGCAAGAATATTCAGGAAAGGAATCCTAATCATGCCACTAAGTCGAGAATTTACCTAGTCCGGAAAGTTGAGGGACTTATCTGTAAAATAAAAAAAATCGCCGGACGAATCGGGTCGGACTGGCCGGCCCGAAGGAGAAACCGCCTGGAAGAGAAGCTGGGCCGGACTGGAGCGCCTTGGGCCTAAATGGGCCGAGCCTGCAAAGGAAGAGAAATGGGCCGAGGCCCGTTAGCCAAAGGGCGGCCGGGATCGGGGGGAGCGGCGGCGACGAGGCTGGGGGAGACGGTTCTCGCCCCTGGACGCCGCGACGACGAACGGAATGGACGCGGGAGATAGCTCTGGGCGCCGCCGCTGCTTCGCCGTGGTCGATCGGGACCTCACCGGCGCTTAATCAGTCGGAATCGGGGGAGTTATCGCGATTTTCCGGCGACGGCTCGAGAAATCAATCGATCTCTTAATCGGGCAAATCGAGAGCAAAATTTCCGTTTCTTCTTGCTGGGTCATGTTCGTTTCCATCCGAATTGCTTTTTTGCCCCTTTAATTTCAATTTCATCCCATTTTCCGTTAAGATTTCAATCGATTTGGCGGAAATCGCGAAAATCGCGATTTGGGGGATTTCCGGGCCGGCGGGGATTGCGGGCAGCCAGCGAGCTCTGCCCGGCCTGCCCGAATCTTTTTTTTTTAAAATTAAATGGCCGGCGGGTCACAAGCAGCCGGTCAACGCTGCTTGGCCTGCCCAGGATTTGATTTTTTTTTTACATAAATATATATAATTTAATTTAATTTAAATTAATTAATTAATTATTTTTTTTTAGAAAAGGTAATAAATTGGACAAATGACGATATTGCCCCCTAGAGCCGATGGATCGAAATGGGGTGCTGACACCGCCTCCTTCATTCCTACTGCCTCATTCGGTGAGAAGTTCCCTTCCTTTTTCTAAAATGCATGATTGGTCTACCTTAGCAAATGTACAAAGTGGAGCTACCCGCTGTTTGGTTGACCCTCTTCTTCCCATTGGGGTGGGTTGACCCACAAGTCAAGTAAGAAGGAATGGAACCACTGGAGAGTCGTCTGCAGTTCAAACTTGGGCAAAGACGATTGACTTTGGAAGCGGAACACGAACCGATTTTCGCTATTCCGGGTTCTTATTGAACGTAGCGAAATCAAGTTGATAAAGTCAGCGAAGTTTCTATGGTGTTCTACCTTTGCGTAGTCTCGGTCCACAGTGGAAGGCTCCGCACCTGAGCCTCGTTAGACTCAGCGGAAGTGTAAGGTGTAAGTGAAGAGAATAGAAGAGATGAAGTCTGTCCCTTAGCCTAGTCTCTATCTACAGCTGACGCAACTCCGTTCCGATTTCTCACTACTATAACAAACATTAACGGCTAAGCGATTTCATAACCTGAGCTTTCCTTAACCAGCTGACCTTACTTCGTAACCAACATCTACTTTCTTTCTTACTTTAGGCATAGGCCTTCGCCTCTCTTTTCTTTTTTGAATTAGAAAGAGTGAGCTCACTTATTATGTGCATGGGATGAAAGATAAAGAAAGGGATCAGGGGGCTTTATGATCGGAGAAAGGGAAGGGGTGTGATTGGTGTGTCACTGGGTCGGTGGGGGAACTCCTAAGAAGGGGGGACGACCCGCCGAATTCACATCAGAAATCGCTAACATGAACACAAACGAAATCTTGAATTGCGTATAGAAAGAAAACGAACCACTTCTATTCTCGGAGCTGAGGTATATGAAGAATGGCTTTTTGGTCCTTTTTCGTCCAGTGGTTAGGATATCGTCTTTTCATGTCGAAGACACGGGTTCGATTCCCGTAAGGGATAGGTGCTCATTCCCAGCCGCTTTCAGTTAGTGTTCATTGTTGAGTGATCGCTCGTTCTCTGGCTGGAAAAGGTGATCCGAAAGCTTCCTCTCTCCCAGCAAGCAAGACGAGATCATCACTTCTCTCAGTAATGGACTTCCTTGAATTCTTCCTTAGCTTAGCCAACGATGTCCTTTCCACAAATTCGCAAAGTCCTGACACCGTGATTCATAGCCACGTGCTCTAATCCTCTAAGTTACAAGCCCTGCCCCATCTCCACCGGATCTGTTCCCAGGAGTACCCTTAAAAAAAAAGGAACCTTTCCTCTTCCCAGCCATTTCGGGTTAAGAAGATGTGAAAGCGCCTTTCTCTCTATAAATAATAAGGGTGTGTTCCGAGGTGTGAAGTGGGAGAAAAGGGATTTCAACATTGGGATTTTGAATAAAATGACCTTTTCATTTTTCATTTTTTGTTTTCTTTTTCAATATGAAAAAGTAGTGATAAGAATGAGCGGTGTTAAGCTTTTTATCATCCTGGCGTCGAGCTATTTTTCCGCAAGACCTCCCCTACAGTATCGTCACCGCAGTAGAGTTTAACCACCAAGTTTGGGATGGATTGGTGTGGTTCCTCTACGCCTAGGACACCAGAATATCGAACCATGAACGAAGAAAGGCATGAGAGAAAAGCATATTGACTAGTGATTGTGAGGCCCCAATTCTTGACTAGAGTGGACACTAAAGGCCTCTGCCCTTCCATCTCTCTCTCTTCCTCTGTCTCTTCCTTATTTCTTCTGATAAAGAAGGTAGCAGACAGAGACAAACTGAAAGCTCTTACAAGACAAAATCCTCATTGATTCTCTCTTCTCCGGATCCTGATCCCTATCTCTCTATCGCCTTTACTGCGGCTTGGCTTCCCCCTCTGTCCTCTCCTGGTCGGGTCAAAAGCGAAGACTGGCAAAGTTCATCATTTAGTGGTGGGGTCTTCATAGAAAAGAAGGCGTTCTCCAACGAGTGGCAGATTTGGATGGAGTCTTGCTCATAGAGGAAGAGTACGCGCGAAAAACCCGCCATGAAGGGCTAGACCACACGGAGGAACCGTGACCGTCATTAGAGCACTTGAAAGGGCAGCTTAAGGTTGAGGGATGAGTTTGTAAGTGAAGGGACACCAACAACGTGGTAGCAGTGACACATGTCGTTGATAGCTGGGGGAGACATCGCCGGTGTGGCGTTGATCGAAAGGGGGGACTAACATTGTCTTCTTACCCCTTCCCCTCCTTCCTCTTTTCCTTCTCCTTTTTTTGCCCTTTAAAATTCTCATTCTCACATGACATGCATGCGACTTAGCTTGGTCGGAAAATACATTTAGGTTGCACCGTGCTTATTTTTAAATAGGTCAGGTGGCAAGTTGCAACTTTTCAAAGTTCGGGTTACACAATGCAACTAGGTACAAAGGTCAGGTGCCAAACTACATTTTCCTCTTACATATAATATTTTTTTTTCAATTAAACTCTTTTTCAAATGTAGTATTGATTGCATAAAATAAAAAGATTTAATTTAAATATATAAAGTATACTTCTATAATTTGATCAAAATTATTATAAAATTATATATCTCTAAATTTCAAAAACTGATTCGTGCATTGCACAAGTCTTTACAGTAGTTAAGATTCAATTTAAGGATTTTGATGAAGAAATAGGATGACAGTGTAACGACAAGAGTTGGTTCAAATGGTTCATCGCTTGTTCTCCTTAAGCAAAGTTTCGAGTTCGAGTATTTCGAATAGAGAAACTCCTTGCTTGGAAGAGCTTTAAACATACTGAACATGAATTTTCATAAATACATCACTTTTATGCTAATAAAATACACCCAAACCTTTGTTGAATAGTCATAAATAAAGGTTAGCATATACTTGCATCCGCTCTTCGATGTACCTGAGAAGGACCCCACAAGTTTGAGTGACCATAATCTAGAATACATTTTATTTCCCGAAGATAGCTTACAGAGATCTCGCTTCCTCGCTTGCTTAGCTCCATCCGCCCCTTCTTACTCATGTGTTCGAGCCTCATGTGCCAAATCTTCATCGTGATAGTATCATGATCCGTTGAACCAATGGCTGAAGTTCCTGTAGCAGTGCTCCTTTATAGAATGTATCGGCCATTGTGCTTCATACCCTTCATGACCACAAGGACACCATTCAACACCTTCAAAACTCCACCTTTCCCCTTGTACTCATATCCAGGACTATCAAGAGTATCCAAACTAATCGGATTCTTCTTCAACTCAAGGACATGCCTGCCATTATACAAAGTTTTAATAATCCTATCAAACATCTTAATCCACATCATATCGATACCAACTACCTTGCAGGCGTTGTTATTGCCCATGAGAATCTTGTCTCTTTCGATCTTCTCATAAGTAGCAAAGAGCTCTTGATTGGGACACTTATGGTAGGAGCATCCTGAGTCCAAGATCCAACTAGTCTCCGAGCTATTCGATGTTTCGAGTATATCACCACTCACATGCTCATAGGCTTTTGTAAATACAGTTGCTGCAAGAACAAGCTTCACCTCATATGAATCCCTCTCGACTACTACGACGGTGGCTAAAGGACTAACACTCTTGCCTTTCCCATTCATCTTCGAACAAGTCTTCTTGTGGTGGCTTTGCTCCTTTCAATGCCAACACATTACTTTCTTCCCTCTTGACTTTCTCCTCGAGTTATTTTGGCCTTGAGGATTCCTTTCATTCCATCGTTCTCATACAAAGAGACCATTGCGGTAATCCGATTAATTCTTAACCACTTTCCCATAAACGTCTCAAAAAGTAGCTGTAAACACTTGATTCTAGCTTGGGGTCTGTCAGCACCCCATTTTGGCTCACATTTCCAAACAACGATATCAGCAATGGTCCAATCCACAACTTGAGCAGAATACAGAAAAACGACTTAACAGAGTAGAAATCACTATTCAACCTCAAGTCGGCAAAATTGAGCAGAAGACATGCACACATGATAGAAGGACTCCAGGAGTCACCAAAGGGTAACAGAGTGGCTAGAGAGCTCAACAATGTCCAAAACCGGCATTTCCAGTGTACCACATGGACAGTCCTATTTTTCGATAGTTCGCTCGACCGTCGGAAGATAGCCAACATTGGACTTCAAAAATCCACATCGATGCCAAACAGATGAAAAGTGTCTTCAAACGCATTTCGCAAATCATCTGCTCTATACAGAACAACTTTCTGTATACAGACAACTTTTCAGTGGAAGTCCAAAAATGCCGGTTTCTCGGAGAAAAGTTAATTCCAAATATCAGATGCAGCCATGCCCCACAATCATACAGAGCACGAGCAATGCTTCAGATTGTCTTTTGGAAGCCATAAAGACACTCTAAATGACTTCCGAGCGACAAAACGGGCATACCCTCTTCGAAAGAGCATAACCGGAGACTCGTCTGATGGAATTACGGCAAACGAAGTTCATACTACATTGCCCTAAAAACTCTAGCGGACATTCGCAATTGGGCAAAACAGACAGCAAAGCCCTTCTCGGTTTCTCGAGTAACCTCCGAAAAGCACAAAAGACCATTTTCAGAGGAAATCCATATTCGGAGATCCTCTTTGGGGAAACTTGACGCCGGATGCTTACCTTACACAATGCTAGCCTTCTCAAGGCTCAATATGGAATCGTCGGAATGAATCACACAACTCATCTAGACCCCTCGAACAACGCTTTAAGGGTCTCAGATGCACTTTTCATATCCTTAGAGGCCTTATCTTCGGATCACCCAAGAAACTCAGAAAGCAATCTGAGAAATCTAGTTTCGGCCTCCTAGGACATCTCCGGCTCCATATTTGCATTACCGGCTTAAGGGTCAAGTGCCCACGTAATTTGACAATTTATGTCAAAATGGCCGACGTGGGATGCAGATACAAGATATGCTGTCAGAAGTGGGTAACCTCGCTCTGAATGCATAAAAGGAGCAAAACCGGCTTCCGAACCTCATACAAACATTTGGCAATTCCTCAAGGAAAATGCCAATCTCGGACTCATTAAATCCGTTTCCTCGCGTATATTGATAATTCAACATTCGGTTCGAACCACAAACTTCGAATGCGCGATCAATCGAGGCCCGAGCTTTTCCCCGGTTTCTCCTCTTCAGTCGTGGGACCCACGGGCTTCCCAAGATGAGTCACCCTTTTGCTCTAGAAGCTTCTTCTTCTTCTTCAATTCAAGAAGACAACTTGCCCTCTCTTAGCCAAAATATCTTGGAGAGGTTGAAGACAACACTCAACTTCTCATCAATGCTCATCAATGTCTTATCTCTTCTTCATTAATGCAATGGAAGAAGATGAGGCTTGATATTTTCTTAATCAAACCAAAATTTGCTAAGCATGGGGGTTAAGAGCACTTGCTTTTGCTAATTGTGTCATTAGCTTTGCCTATAAATGACCCAAAAGTGATTAAGATAATCACTTCTCCTCTTGCACAATCTCTCCAAGTTTTCTCCCTCAAGAAAAGCTCTCAACTCCATAGCCAAAACCAGCAAGTTTCAACACTTCAAAACCAAGAGAAAAAACCCGAAGAAAACCCGAAGGAAGCTTTGAGTTTCTTAAGTCGGAAGCCGATGTTCATCATCCCGACTTAAGTCCAAAATTTCTCAAACTCCATGGACCACATGTAATTTGCTTATCATTTCAGGTCATTTAGGTGATTCCGGGTGAAGGACGTGCTCTTGGGTGAACAGTACACCCGTCGCCGCACGCGCAGCCGCTCGTCCGCTCTCACAGCCACGCGCCCGTGTGCCAGACGCCTGCCCGGGCGCACGCCCGCGCTCCAGACGCCTGCCCGCGCGCACGCCCCGCGCCAGACGCCCCCAGCGCGTACGCCCGCGCGCTCCAGCGCTCCGCTCGCGCGCCCCGCGCGCACCCGCACGCCTCCCATGCACTCCAGCCGCACTCCCCGTGCACCTAGCTCCCCGAACGTGCATCCTTTGCACCCGAGCATCCTTCCAAGCGTTCTACCGAGTCACCCGACTCTCGAACACTTCCCCGACTCTTTCCTCGTATCCCGAGGCTAGGTAAATCACTCTTGACTTAGAGGAGTTAGGGTTTTTTTACATTATTTGCATGGCTATGGAGTAATATGGTGCACAAAGCATGTTCACTTGCAAGACTTCATGTTTATGCACTTTTACATTATATCATGCATGTTTATCCTCGATTAACATGTTAGCATGTTGGGAAACGTTTGGATCGACCCTCGGAAGACCTTCCCGACCCGAAATAAGCAAAAGAGCTCTCGGGTTTGCCTCAAGAAGAGGTAACCGAGACTTGGCTTGCTTTCCTCGGGTTAAGAACGGGCTTCTTAGCCCGATCCAAGTTCGATTCCCGAGTCTTCTCGTGTTTTCTTACATGCATGAAGTCGGTATTGTTTTATCGATTCCTTAAATAACTTGTTTGTGCATGTTTGCATGTTCGAATGCGTTATTCAAATCATGGCAATACCGATTTTCGTTTAATCGTGTCATTTATCATGTTTGTCGTTTGAGCATGCGAGAAATGATTCGAAACGAGACGGGTAAACCTCGTGGAACCCCATTCGGGCCATGGGACCTCTCGGCTATCTCCAAAGAGAAGTGGCCGAGAGCCTCTTAGACTCGTACGGGTTGCATGAGGCTTCCTCTTCCCGTTTTGAGTCCGTTCTCGGCTTTCGTGTAATTTGCAATTTACATTATCGTCGCAATATCGCATGAAAATGTCTTTTCAAAACAAAGCATGCATGGATTTGGGTATCGATGACTCATTCGGGTCCATTCAGTTACGAGGGTAGTTGCGGTCATTGGACCAAATATCCTCGATCCTTATGGAATCGTCTTGGTCGTCGAATCACGAATCGTTTTCACAATTAATGCATTCGACATAACCTTAAGCATTAATTCCACGAACAGGTTAATCGGGACGCTCACACGGTTAATTCATTCAATTTAAACAACTTTGCACTAATTGGACATTAATTTGTAACTCGTGTCGACGAATTACAAAAACGGTGTTAATGCCCTTTTCAAAACCCTCATACTTTCAAATACATATTGTGTTGTTTCCCTTTTATAAAAACAAATTTTCAAATCAAGGGCAAGAACATCATTTTGTGATTTGTCGTCATCTTAGCATCGTTTAAGATGTCAGTTGGGTATTCTGTATCAAAATACAATTACTTGACTAATCATTTCACTCGACTTAACCAAACGCTAGAAAATGGTTAGGCGGAACTCTAGGTTCCAAATCTAGAGTCAAAACACGAGTTGGGTTAATTCAGTGGTAATTCAGTGTCACAACACCAAATCACTGTAAAAGCAATCCACACACACGAAACTTGACTACGAACACTCGATATGTCAGGTTCTCAAACTAAAGCCGAATGCTAAAACATTGGCACACGTTTGTTTGTCTAGGGTAGGATTTGCATGCCAAAATACCCCGGGTTAATAAACTTGCTAATCCATATACATTCGGTGAATACAAACACATTGTCTGTTATTTACCTGCTACTTGTTATCCTTCCGCACCTGTTTGCCATGCGGGTCGAGCTTGATCCCTAGGCCGAATAATATTAGGGTTCAACGCCTTAATCATCGAGCACAGTGTCCAACACCCTAATCATCACTCACAGGGTCCAACGTCCTATTCAGTGAGAGCGTGCATTGAATTTCAGTTCTTCGGTCTTTTTCCTAAACTCACGGTGAGTTAGAGCGGAATGATAACCGAACGCGAGTCGACTGGAATTCGGCCATTTGTAATTTGTATTTATTGTTTTCGAGAGCATTGTAAGGATTTTATTTTGTACATTTATTCTGTAAGAATTCCAGTCGGTGAGCGAACGGTCCGAGAGTCGAATTAATCAAATCGGTCTAATGCTCGCCCAGATACAAGTAAATCCAAGAACTTGCGGTTCTGGTTCACGCAGGGATTCAACCTCCATGGTTCGATGAACTGTAACGCAAGATTGTGAACCAATTCCCCGACACACGGGTTTACTTCTCTCTCGGCTTCTCCACCGACATCGTTTAATTCATCGAAGTTACGGTGTCAAAATGTGCGAGCCAAGTGCAACTTAATTCAAGCGGTAAATAATAAAACATGCAAGCCTAGCAAACCAGAGTACCAAAAGGGCGTGCGGGATATAGGCCCGCACGTAACATGAACCCCCGAACTCGGACTTTCCGGTTTCGCACAGATCAATGCCTTAACAACAAACTAGGTGTTCCATACCCCTAGACCCGGGTAACTTATCCGCCCTCGACCTACGGGTTGTAAAATGATAAGTGGCGACTCCTTCTCTCACGCGTGTCCGTCACGCGTCCCCACGGGAAGGTGGACACTCCCAAGCAGCGCGATCCAAAAGCGCGCATGCGGGACCCGACGAGAGCCCACATTCGGGTCCGTACAGGGTCGACATTTGAATTCAGCTGGACTCAAGGCATTTTCTTTTAAATTAGAAAATTGCGGTATGCTTTTTCGAGTCATTGGGCATCAATTTTGATTTATAAATTTCAAAATGACATTGAAATTGAAAAATATTTTATGCATATTATAAATCCCCACATTTTTTAGCACAATAGTGGTCTCAAATTATTTTTTTGACACTAGATCGCCAAGATCGAGATCCCAAAATAACTGAACAATTTCGATTTATCGTAGCTCGAGAATCCAAGCATCGATTTTTTCATTTGTCAATCTCTCATAATGTGGATTACTTCCATGAGATTGAAATATTTTTGGACTTTTCGGGGACATCAAAAAGAATTTGTCGCACCAATCTATAACTTATATGTGTACGCACATACATTATGTGTTTATAAAGAAAATGAAAAAAATAAGAAAAGAGAAGAAATGTCAAATAAGGATTAAAAAAGGAGGGGAGCTATCACTATCTTTTTCTTCTCCCTTCTTTGTCCCATCAAGTTGCCGTCATCTCTCTATATTTTTTTCCCCTCTTCTTCTTCTTTTGCTTCTTTCCTCCCTTACACCGCTTACCAAATATTTCGGCCATCTCTCTTGCATCTCCAATCACCAATTGATGTGTGTTGAATGCAACAAATTAATTTAACTCTATATTGACATAGTAGACATGATAAGTAGAGGTCGATCATGCGAGGACTATGTATCTGAAATTCGAGGTATCTAACAACTACTGAATTGAAAATAATAAATTGGGAGGAATTGATTTGATTAACTATGTAGAAAAATTGAGTAGTAAAGCAAGCAAACTTGTAAGGTTCAACCAAGAATGAATGACATTCAGTAGAGAGACAAGAAATTTAGAACTCATGACTAATCATCGACAAAAATTCGATTTGCTATCTTAAATAGGTTGACTTTAAAATCCACACAAGCAACCAATTTTCCTATCTTTTTTTAACTAATAGTTTAATTCGCTTAGCCCTGCAATCAAATCATAACCATTAAACCAACCCCTGAATGCTCGCAATATTTGATTTGATGGCAGCAATAAGGACTAGAAAGACATCTCAACCCTAGGCAATAAATATACTCATCACAGCTTATAAAACCTAGATCATTAATCACCATAATAGATAATACAAACTTGACCATTTATATCCCTATTATTTTCTAATAGTGCTAATTCATCTAAGCAATTACGGACTTAAAATCATTAGCTAGCATTAGATATCAAGCAAAGCTGAATAGTTGGTCACCTATACAACTAAACTCTAAATCATAGACATGCAAGTATAGATGAATAATGAAAATTAAAGAACAGTAAACGGATTCCATTAAGCACATGATTCGAGTCTCATAATCATAAATTCATTGTTTCATTCCTCCATCTACCGAATAAGTAAACTACTAACTCATTATTCTAAAATCAAAAGACAGAGAAATGAAAGACAAGGAAAAACTCATGTTGTTCCTTCATCGATGGCAACCCATACTCGAAAGCTCGAGTCGCGACTCCCGTCAACTCCGATCTGGCCTTCTCATGGCTGGAACAAAGCGGCTCCTAATTCTCTTTTCTCCTCTCCTCTCCCTCTCAAAATGTGTTCAGTCCTCTCTAGCCTCTAAATGTGAATTTAAATTGCCTTTCCCTCATTAGCAAGTATTTACTCCTCTTAAATTTCTAGACATTGTTTCCTCTTTCTCTTTTTTTTAATGGTTGTACTCTCCAACAATCATTGCATTGACCCTTCATTATTCACCATCATTGGCTACAACATAATTCAATTTATTGCCTAATAAGTTCATTTCATTGATTCCCCTCTATTTATTCCAGCAAACACTTACAAGCACAAGACAACATAGTAAAGAAACAAAGAATCCAAAATAAGAAATAACATGACTTAAAACCAAATAGAACTCAACCAAAAATATGTCAGGATAATAAATATATGACCATTATTGTACTTATCACCAATGTTATCTTTTTCTCCATCATATGCCATTTCATCCCCAACACCATCATGACTCGACCATCTCTCCTCTTTCTCCTCCTCCTCCTCCTTTCCTTCATTCTTCTTCAAGCTCTGCACCTTATCCTGGCCATGCCTATCCCCTGCCATCGTAATCCCTCTGTCGCCTCCATCCCTTTTCACCATCTCATCATCCGCTTGTTCCATCTCCTACACACCATCGCCATCAACTTCATCTCTCTCTTCCTCCTCTTCCTCCTCCTCCATCTTTTCTCATCATATGCCATTTCATCCCCAACACCATCATGACTCGACCTTCTCTCCTCTTTCTCCTCCTCCTCCTCCTCCTTTCCTTCATTCTTCTTCAAGCTCTGCACCTTATCCTGGCCATGCCTATCCCCTGCCATCGTAATCCCTCTGTCGCCTCCATCCCTTTTCACCATCTCATCATCCGCTCGTTCCATCTCCCACACGCCATCGCCATCAACTTCATCTATCTCTTTCTTCTTCTCCTCCTCCATTTTTTTCTTCTTCTTCTTCTCATTCTTCTCCTTCTTCTTCTTCTTCTTCTTCTTCTTCTTCTTATCTTTTTATTTTCTCGGCTTGGGGGGGGATAGAGACATACACATTTATGGACAACGTCCTCTTATTCTTCATTTCCTCACCATCACCATCACCCATCCTCAACTCTCATCTACCTTCATCACCTTGTTTTCCCTCATTCCTTTCACGCTTACACCACCATCACTATTACTTCATTTGATATTACTTGTAGGGAATATCTGAAGATCCTCAAACGGAGCCTAAAGAAGTAAGGGCGTCTTATGATGCCTATTACAAGAAGGCTACAAGCACATCGATCCATCCAAAAGCTTAAGAGAACTAGGTAATTATTCGCAAACTCTCAAATGAAAATATATTAACAAGCTTTCAAGTTGAAATTTTGTTGATTTTCTATATTCCCTTTTTAACAAAATTATAATAGCATTGAGATTGGAAGCTGGATGTGGAGGTAATTTGCTGATAGTTCCTTTAGTTGGTCTTCAAGTATTTGTTGTTTTATTGCTTAGAAGTCTAGTTTTGTGTTATTCTTAATAGCATTTATTTTTTCCGTGGTTGTTGGATCTTGGGTAATTAGTGGGCTTGTTCCATTGTGCATATTATTTATAGATAACTCAGTGAATCTTCATTTTTCGAATGACATCTCCAATTCAATGAATAACTCAATAAGGCTCTGCTCAGGCCAAAGCAGGTTCATGTTTGACTTTGGATATGATTGTAAAATTCTGATCATGTTTAGACCGTTTCAATTTTGATTGTTTGGTTTCGCTGAGGCTCTGTTTTGATTGCTTGTCCTCGCTAAATCTTTTCTTTAAGGATTTAGATATTAAGGATTTCATTTGCTCATACAAGTCGAACATATTCTTCTTCTTGTTAGTAGTTATTATATAAATTTATTTTTCTTCCACAGGAGCAAATAAAAGCTCTGCATGCACAACCAATGAAGAGCAATGTTCCATTAATTGGAAGTGAAATATATGAGAAAGTTGTGAAACCAAAATCTACATATGATAGTGGAGTTGGCTATGGCACGAGATGTCATGGTAAATCGAGATCAACTGTTCGTTCTCATGCAGAAATCAATTCCAATAGGGAGTACTGTCGCCTACTCTAGCAGATAGAAAGTCAGCAAGGCTAGATTGAAGAACTTAAGTCATCACATTCCAAATTTGAGGCCACTATTCAATATTTGCTTACTCGACTCGAGGCTAAAGGCACCTCTCGTTCAAATCATTGATGGTAAACAAGTTATTTTCTTTCTTATTGTAAACAAACATTACCTTACCCCTTGTGGTTAGTTTCTGTCAGCACCCCATTTTGGCCTACCGGCTTCCTACATGAGAATCCTCGATCAAAGCCAGGGTTACTATTCATCACCCGGCAATCAGAGGCGAACGTGCGGTCACGAAGTCATACACAATAGGAGAAGAGCTGGGTCCACTAGAAAAGCCGAAGAGAGCAGTCGGAAGAACTTACAGGCAAAGAACCCCGAAAACAGCGGAACTGGCACTACGGCACTATTCATCACCGAATCACTGAAGCACCGAAAGGTGTCCAATATGGGACTCTAAAAATCCCCCTTAGTACCAAAGTGACCAACGACACGTCCGAGCACATTTCCAGGGCATACCACATAAGCTTGGACACCCCGATCTCTCAAGGACGCCTTTTCTGACAAGGCTTGCGGGGCCCGCTCCACTGACAAGTAAACGCCCCCCTAAAACGGGCCTACAGGCACCCAGGGACCACTGAGGTAATGAGACAAGCTTCAGACGACCATTCGGAACCCCACAGGGCTCCCCGAGGGACGTTTCAGTGGTAGCAAACGCCCCCGACGAACCTTCGGGGCACATTCACAGAAAACAGAGACCACGGCGATTCCCGAACACCTCAAGACATTCAGGGAACACTGAGTAAATCCCGGTCACGAGTCTCTAGGCCTCCCCGGGCTAACGGTCTTCGGTCGGGGACAACGAGCCTACGATCTCCCACGAGGCGGAAGGGTCACCGAAACAAACATTAAGATGCACGAAGAGCAATCGGGGACCGGGGACGCTCAATTCCACTCCGAATGGCCGAACAGGGCAAAACCGACTCTCGAAGCGACGAGTCGCCCGAACGTCCGTTCACATGACGCAGGGCGATATTAGGCTCATTCAAATCCTCTTCGTTCAAGCATTCCAAATCAATAAATTAATTGGACATCGGAGATCGGATGCGAACTCGATCAAGTCTCAAGCGTTTTCCGGCTTTTCTCTTAATCGAATGGGACCCACAGCTCAACCAAGCCAAGCCACCAAGCCGCGGCTCAACCCCAAGCCACGGCTCAACCCCTCAAGACTCGGTTGGCCGCAATTAGCCGCGGCTTCCCCCCATGGCCGGCGGCTCAAGGCTCCCTCCACCACAAATTTGAATTTCTCTCACATCCATCACCTCCCATCATCCATCCATCACTCCCATCACTCTTACCCTTGCTTCCCCTACACTCTAAGTGACTATTTCCCCTCCCTAATTGCCTTAAAATTTCGGCAGCCCTTGCTTAAGCCCCTAAGCAGTGATTAACCTCTCCTAATCGAGCCGTTAGCCACTCCTATAAAGCCCCATTCATCATTAACCTTAATCACTTCTTCATTCTCACTCTCTCTCAAGCCAACTTCTCTCTAAAAAGCTCTCAACCTCCAGCCCACTCCCAAGTTCCGTCCAGCCCGTGCCAAGGCCAAAACCGGCCGAAACCGTCGGAAAACCACCCTGTTTTCTGACAACCACCCGACCCGACTTAAGCCAAAAATCACCAAACTCCCTAGCCTACATATTTTCCACCCCCTAAGTTCATTTCCAGGCTTAGTTTTTCCATTTGAGGGCCCCAACATCACGTTCCAGCCACAAGAGCAATCGGGTCCCTAGACGTTACCGGGTGCACACCGAGCCCTCCACGCGTGCCGATTCCTCCCGCGACTTTGCCGAGTCGTGCCATCGCGTTCAAAGGGTTCCTCACAACCCTCACCCTCCCCCATGAAGGGGTGGTCACGGTCCGAGGGTCGATCAACCGTGCACAACCACCGTTCATCCGTTTCTCTCTTACCGGGTTCTACACCTTTTTTTACCGAACTTTCTCTCATATTTTCAAGCTTGTCCAGGGCTTGGCACGCTCGGGACTACCCACGGGCGTCTAGATCCGCCTCTTAGGAGTCCAACGAGCCCGATCTCGCACCGTGCCGTCGCCGGAGCTCGCGTGCTGACCCGTTTTCCCCGAACTGCCGCGGCTGCCATCTCTTGGGTCCCTCAACCCGTAACGCCCAAACCGAGTCTAGCGACTCCCACGACCGCTTCCCCGACTCTTCTCCTCGTGCAACGAGGCTAGGTAACGCACATCTATAACTTAGAGAAGCTAGGACCTTCAATCTTTGCTTGTATAAAATGTTCGTACGTTTTAAAGGCCCGAATGCATGAAAGCTCACGTTTTTCTTTGGATTCATGCAATCCCATGCATCGTTATGTGTCTTTACTTTCTTGGCTATGTCCGAACGTTGTATGAATGTGCATGCCGTAGTGGGAACGACCCATTTCGAGGTCGGAGAGCCCCTTGTGGTCCGTTAGGGTCATGGAACTCACAGCCATGCCTCTCGAAGGGATGGCCGAGAGTCCCTTTGCCCCTCACGGACGCACGGGGAGCTCTTTCGCCCCGAAACTCGTTGCTCCCTACATCTTATTGTCTCTTACCGTGACTATAACATGTATATGTGATGGGAAGGCTCGGGATCTTGGCGTGAGAGACCCAAAGGGGTCGGATGTGTCAAGGGAGACCCACGGCCATCCTCCTTGCAAGGGGGCCGAGAAGCCCCTTGATCCATCCGAAGCTTTGGAGCTCTTTGCTTCGCGATTCCGTGCGATTCCCGTGGTTTATTTCCGAGCTCACCGTTAAATGATTCAATGCCGTCTTCGTTGATCCCTTGAACGTGCTATTTTGAGCGCCTCACATGCTTATTTGTGTAGATCGGGACCGCATTGGTGTTGGTTTAATGAAATGCATGCTATTTTCACGTGCATGTTGCATGTTGCCTGCAAAGGCCGATTAAAATTGACACGGAAGCCCATCGACACTTGTAGGGAGTCATGGAGCATTCGGCCGTTTATTCTTAGGGGATGGCCGAAAGCTTTGGGACCCCCTTTGAGTGAGGATAGGTTTCCATTGCCACTTTAAAACCGGTCTTTGGAATTCTTCGTGGTTATATTATCTCTTTTAGTGGATGATCGAATCTAAATTATGTATTGGACGTGTTAGACCCGGATGCTTCCCGTTAAAACCGTAACCACAATGTGGAACGATAATCACCGAAGAGTCTCACAAATGGGAGAAACGGGACGTGCCATTCGGTTAATTAAATCACTTGGACTAAATAATTGGGTTAATCGATCCTTAATTTGTAAACGCATCGATGATTTACGGAACGGTGAAATGCCCCTTTTTCCTTAAAAAATCACAATTTCAAAATACCGAGACACGTAACACGAATAGAGTTGACGTCTAGTGAGTACTCACGTGCTGCGACTCGAGTCCGGGCCCAATTTGAGGCGACCCGAGTCGGGGCACGAGAGTCCTTCTTAGACTCCTTCGTGTGACGCGATCTCCAATTTATACTTGAACATTGCAATTTTATCATCCAATGGCATAATCGTCATTCCGTGATTCACCGATACCCTAGGCGTTAGGGGGTCGGAAACACCTAGAGCTATGAACTAGAGAGGGCAATCCGTTCGGGTGCGAGTTTCATTCGCACGGCCCATTTCGTTCATTTTCGGTGTTTCTTTCTTCTTACCGTATATTCGGTGGGGGAACATTTTATTTCAGTTATAAACATGAAGAACCGGATTAATCATGCACCCGACTTAAACAAACATTAGATAATGGATAGGCGGAATGTTAGATTCCAATCTAGAGTCAAAACACGAGTTTGGCTAATTCAGTGAAACCGTAGCGACACTTAACTGCATAAGAGTCCTAAAACAAATTCACACATATAATTAGCTTAGAACCATATTCTAGCTCGCCCTCTATGTTTGCCTTGGTTAAATACATTATTTGTTAATCAACCCCGGTTAATAACTGATTAAATCACGTACATTCGACTTAATTTGTCTGTATTCATCCACATTTGTCAGTTGTTATCTGTTTTCCATCGGTTTTATCAGTTTCCTTCTGTTTTCCATCCGTTTTTTTGTTGATTTGTTGCGGTTCGGGTCCGAGCCCATAGGTTACGGGTTGCACGGGGTTCAACGTCCCAAATCACCGAACACGAGGTCCGACGCCTCCTAACTCACTAAGTGCGTGCAACCTGAGTGCGGAAAGGGATCTAACCCCGAGTCACCGTCACACTCCGAATGCGGCCTATGTGGGAGGCAAATTTGGATTGGACGCGTGAAACGGGTTTAGATATCACTCGGGAACTCGATCGGTCCATCGGATACAGTGGGAACCAACCGGTTCCCCTACAAACTGTAGGATCGATCGGACCAGACTCCCGGCTCTTTGAATCCGCGTTGCCTTAATTTACTTATCGGTCAATCAAAACACACGGTGAGCCGGAGCGGAATATTGGCCCAATGCGAACCGGTCGGGATCCACTTACTCATTCAGTTTTACTTTGTAATTAGTCGAGAGAACATTGTGAGAATTCTATTTGCATGTTCGTTCATATACTTGTAAGGATCTAGATCGATGAGCGAGAGGTCTGAGTGCCGAATCGGTTAAGTTGGTCTATCCCCACCAAAGGATGAGTGAGCTCGGATATTCGTGGTTTCGGTTCACGCAGGGAATCGACCATCATGGTTCGGTGAACTATAGCGCTAAGATAGTGAACCGATTCCTCGATGTACAAGCGTACTCACCTTTTGGACGTTTGGCCCAACTTGATCAATTCATCGAATTTACGGTGTCAAAACGGGCGAGTCGAGTACAACCCTAAATCACGCGGTAAATAAACAAAATGGCAAGCCTAGCAAGCTAGAGTACCGAAAAGGCGTGCGGGATATAGGCCCGCACGTAATAGAACCCCCGAATTCGGAATTTCCGGTTCCGTACGACCATTGCCTTAGAATTTAGGTATACCCCGTACCCCTAGACCCGGGTAACTCGCCAGCCCTCGACCTCCGGGTCGTAAAATGGTGAGTGGCGACTCCTTCTCACTTGCGCTCGTCGCGCGTCCCCGGGAAGGTGGACACTCCCAAGCCGCGTGACTTAGGCATCGCGCATGCGTACCTGACGAGATTAAATTCGGGTGCGCACAGCTTGGCGACTCCACTGGGGACACTTTGAGGGTTCGGGCTCGTTTCCGGTTGCTTGCTTGCGTGTTTATTTACCGCTTTCCGTACATTTACTTTCAAGCACCATTACTCCTTGCATTCGCATCGCATCATTCTAGCGGGTTCTTAAGTACCTTGTCCGAAATCCCACGGGCACCAATATAGGAAGCTAGGTTAGTCAGAGGTTCTGAGTAAGGGAACGGATCGAGTCGGCTATTCCATCGAACCGGCCCCCAAAGATCCTCGCTCGATTTCAAGGAATTCACACCCTTGTATCGGGAGCCCCCATCCCTAGTTAGCGGTTCTCCCAGTAGCACCGAAAACCATGCATACACAGGGACCGTCATGCTGGACCAATTTTTGCCTCCATGCCGTCAACCGACCCAAAGTCGAGTCCTTGAGTCGGCCCATAGTTTTTTTTAGGACGGGCATTTTGTGTTTTTGTAAGAAAGAGCGATGTACACTGTAAAGAACACGACTATAGTTTACCTTTCCGCACTGCATGCATTTTTCCGAAAAAACTTAGGACATTGCATTGATTTGATTCTTAAGACGTTAAGCCGGCATATCCTCCATCTAGGTAAGGATGGACCGCCCGGCTCCCGGTCTCAGACTCGAAGCGATCACGCCACCAAGACAAGACATCATGCGTATTTGGAGGACTCTCCGGCCGGTGGATCACGCTTTCATCCGGGACATCATCGGAGATATGGTCATGTTCGTCGAGACCCCGGTGGATTGGATCTTTTTGAGGACCGCCACCGAATTTTGGGATCCCGAGCACGCAGTATTCAACTTCTAGGGGACGGAGTTGGCCCCCATGATCGAGGAGTACACGGCACTCATCCAGAGGCCTACGCCCATGACCCAAGGCATCTTCGTGCCTAACCCGTTCACAACCATCCAGGGTCAGCTCTCCAGTCTTCTCCACATACCTACTCAAGACATCCACGAGGAGCTCCATCAGAGATGGGATCAAGACATCAGGATTGCGTGGCTCTCTGATTGGACACTCCTCTGCGTAATGACACCTACAACGGCTTCCTATCAGCGCGATGCATGTCATGGATTCCTGCTCTTGGTCTTCGGCACTCTCCTGTAGCCATACTCGCCGAACCTCATTGACGGGGCTATAGCCCAAGTCGTCCTCCAAGCGGTGGGAGGCCATAGTTATGTGGAGGCTTTATTAGCCGAGACCGTTCGGTCTCTTGACTAATGTAGGGAGGTTCGGCGCGGCAGGATGAGGGGATCCCCGCACCTATTGCAGACTTGGCTTCTCGCGCACGTCCGCCCCTTTTGCTCATCACATCCGTTCTCCTATATCTCCGATGAGCACTCGTTGATCGAGCGCCTTGCACCAGTCATCCCGCCCCCCGAGCACAGCTTCTCGGAATGGAGGCGTTTTTGGCGTGAGTTGACGCCCGCACGGTTCTTATGGGTCGCCCGATGGAATTCCGGTGGCCCCATGATCACGGGATGTCACGGAATTGTGGGAGTTCCTCTTCTCAGCCACTTGGGGAGCACACTCATATTCCCCGGCCGGGTAATCAGACAGCTCGGCGGCCTACAGGACATCCCCGCCGAGGCAGACCGTCTACCTTTCCGCATCCAGTGGGCCGACTCTACATCCTCGGCCCCCGCAAGATTCCTACAGATTCGAGAGATTCGTCGTCAATGGGACGCTAGCACCATACAGCGTCTGTACTTCCCCGAGCATCCCACCGACGAAGAGCGAGCATTCTCCGCCACATCAGCATACGTGGCCCGGTTCTACCTGCAGGGATCGACACCACCACAACGGTCCCAGGCCGCCCCGACTCCTCGAGCTACATCTACCCTCGCTCCCGAAGCCGAAAGCTCCATCCAAGCGACCATGCACGCAGAGCTACGGGCCGTCAGGGAGGAACGAGATAGGCTCCGTTGCGAGCTTGTTGATTCCCGCGCAGAGGTCGCGGACTACAGGGAGCTTCAGACGGAGTTGACTCGAGCACGCGCCCGAGTTGCACATCTAGATCGGGAGATGGCCCGTTTGAGCGCGCAGTTGGACCGAGTGCACAAAAGGGCGCGCAACCTCACCCACCCCTAGGATTAGCACATGCGCCCATTTTTGCCCTCGCTCGGACCTACGCTGCTTTCAAACGGCCACCGAGTGCAAAGGGATGTCGGCTTTACGTTTATGTTCTTTTCCTCCCGTGTGTTGTATTTTGTAAAACTATGGAACTCGAATCCGATCAATGTAATGACATCAGCGTTTCGAAAACTCATGCATCTCATACATCTCGTTATCTTATTTATTTCGCACTTGTCATTCAGAATATCGCATGATCTTCACATACTTTTGGAATTCTAGGTGATTATAACTGGCGTCGCACCGTTATCCGACTCATCAACGTCTCAGAATGGCGGAAGAAGACCGAGTTGACATCTCCGAGGAAGTCAACCCACCAGTTCCGACTCTTTCTCAACCACCTCCAACACATGCTCCGCTGCCTCCCATTCCTGCAGGCGTACTCTCGGCGTACTCGGGCGCCCCTCCTACGCATCTCCAGCCCCGACGTCTTTAGGAGCGCCCCTTGCACGGGCCTCATAGACGCCCTCCGCCTCCGACGACCAAGCCCGCATCGCGGCACTCGAGGGCACGGTCAACCAAATGGCCACCAGCATGGCAGAGCTGCTTGCCCTACTCAAGGGATCCAACCGAGCTTCTTCGAGCTCCACGCCTCCACCAGGACCGGGGCCGACGGCCGATCCAACCCCGTGGGCTCCACTAACTCAAGCCCCGGAGAACATGGAGGCGCCCGTACCACCAACACTGCACACGTCCGTAGCTCACTTCTTCACCAGCCAATTTTCGCCGCCGCCGGCCCCCACGGCCGTCCCTCTTCCACCGACGACCTTCCTATCCTCGGAGCACGTCTTGTCCGCCCTTCCGCCCGTTTCCATACCGGCCCCGGCTATGGCCTACACAGTACCTCCGCCGATGGTTTTCCTGGCGTCCAACGCACCTGCTCCGACTCATCTTCAAGCCGCGGAGCTTCCCCCCTATCCGTCTCTACAGCCTCATGCCGGCCTCTCCTACCAGGCACTGCCCCTCATAAACACCACCTTCCACGAACCGGGCACGCCGACTCATGCGGCCCAGTTCGCCTCACCGACGCATTTCTTCTCCGAGGCCGACGCCGAACAGGAGCGTAGGTTGAAACGAATGGAAGAAACAATACGGGCCCTACAGGCGGGTGATGCTCGTCCCGACGCACGCTATGGCGACTGCAGCCTATTCCCGGGTATGCGGCTGCCCCCGAAGTTCAAGGTTCCGGAGTTTAAGACCTATGAGGGCACGACGGATCCACGCCACCACCTCCGCCACTACCGGGGGAAGATGCTGCCGTATTGGGAATACGAGGAGTTTGTCATCCACTCCTTCCAGGATAGCCTGTCGGGATCGGCCCTCGATTGGTTTATGTCGCTGAAGGCCGAGGACATCCCGACGTGGGAGGACCTCTCCCGGAGATTCACCGACCAATACCGATATTGTGCGGAAACGCCTCCCACCCTTCTAGAGCTGAGCACAAAAGAGATGGTGCGAGGCCAAAGGTTCGAATAATACGCTGCCAAGTGGCGTGCCCAAGCAGCGAAGCACATCCCTCCAATCAGTGAAGCGCAACAGATCCAGTTGTTTCACTCCACACTGAGGGGAGTATACTATTCACACCTGTTGGCGCACACTTCGTCGTTCTCCGACCTTATCGAGGCCGGGAAAAAGCTGGATTTGGGGATCAAGCTTGGAAGGATGGAGGACCCCACCAGCAAAGGGGCGGAGTCATCAAAGAAAGCCCCCGCGGCGCCGTCGTCCTCCGGCGGGAGGAGAGCGAAGGAAGTTTCGGTAAACGCCGTCAATACGGCACATCAGGCGCCCCAACAATATTCGGTGAATCTCACGACCACACCGACCACCGCTCCTACCTACTTTCCTCCGCCTCCATAGCACCAACCCCAGTCGATCTACTATTCAGCCCCACCGATCCCACCGCCGACGAGCTCACAGCCATACAATCACTTTGCACCCACCTCCGCTCAGCCCTCTCAACCCAGGTCCCCGGTGTCGAGAGTCCCTCCACCAACGCAACAGGCCCCTACTCCACAGGGTCAACAGGTCGGCGGCGCGCAAAACCGACTCCGCAAACAGTACACACCACTGCTTGCTCCTCTCTCTCATATATATCGGCAACTCCTGGCGGGCAACCAGATTCAGCCGGTATCCCCGGGCCCGAACTTCGACCCATCCGTTCAAGATCAATCCAAGCACTGCGAATATCATCAGGGCGCGCCGGGGCACACTCTCGACAATTGTTGGAGGTTGCGGGACGAAATTCAGATGAGGATCGACAGCAACACACTCACCTTCAACGCCGTCAGGCCCCCAAATGTGCAGGCCAACCCCCTCCCGGACCATAGGCCGAGTTCGGGGCCTTCTATCAACATGATCTCTGTATGCGCCTCGGGGAGGGACGAAGAAACGCAGGAGAATCCCCCTCCCTTCGTGATCAATTACACTCCCGAAGAACTCACGGTCGGGTTCACGGGACATGTGGCCTCGTAAGCCCCGTTCGTCGTCGACATCCCTGCCCGGGAGCCGTACTCAGATAGCAAGGTCCCCTGGACCTACGAAGGAAGTGTTGGGAGCATCGAGCAGCAATTCCGTGTCATGGGGGTGACACACTCGGGACGGGTGTATGAGAGCCCGGCGGCCAAGGACAAGGGGAAAGCGCCCGCCGTTGAAGACGGGGCGACGCCCGAAAGCTCGCCTTTCCCGCCCAAGAAGGTGACCGAGGAGGAAGCCGAAGCTTTCATGAAGGTCGTGAAGGCAAGTGAATACAAGGTGGTCGAGCAAATGGCCAAATCCTTGGCCCACATCTCATTGCTTGCCCTCCTCCTCGGCTCGGAACCTCACCGAGAGGCCCTCCTCCGGGTACTGATCACGGCACAAGTCCCGAAGTAAACACCCCCGGACAGGATAGAGGAGACGATCGGGTCCATCTTCTCCAATACCATCTCGTTCTCGGACGACGAGCTCCCGTCCGAAGGATGGTCACACTCGCGGGCGTTGCACATTGTCTGCAAGTGCAACAATTACATCATCAGCCGGGTCATGATTGACAACCGGTCCGCCCTTAACGTTTGCCCGGTAACCACCCTGAGACAAATGAATGTGGACATCAACCGAGTCCGCCCAAGCAAAACAGCGGTCCGAGCCTTCGACGGCTCAAGCAGGGAGGTGAACGGGGAGATCGACCTCCTCGTAGATGTTGGCCCATGCTCGTTTAGCATCATGTTCCAGGTGCTCGACATCCCGAATGCGTTCAGCCTGTTGCTCGGGAGGCCTTGGATCCACTCGACCGGCGCCATCCCCTCTTCTCTGCACCAACGGTTGAAGTTCATCGTCGAGGAGAAGCTCATTACGGTGAAAGGAGAGGAGGATTACGCCATCTACAAGGAGACGGCGGTGCCCTACATCAGCATCGGGGACGATGAAAACCTCCCCTTTCACTCATTCGAAACCATCTCCGTCATCCGAGACTACGGGGAGAGTGGACCGTCCCGTGCCGACCGCATGATAGGGAAGGTTCTCCTGTGCAACAACTACATTCCCGGCACCGGCCTCGGGGCGCGCGGACAAGGGATCAGCCGCCCCATTGAGATTGAAGAGTACAAGCACAGGAGGGGACTCGGCTTTCGCCTCTCCTGCCATGAGATCATCGAGGCCCGCAGGGGCAACCATCTTCCCCACCTCGCTGCATATTACGGGAAGCTCAACAGGGGCATTCCAGTCCCCCCGCTATCCTGCTTCTTCCCTGGGCCTTCACACACCATAGGAGGCACCCTTGACGGCCCTTCCTCGGACTCCGACGACACTCCTGCCACTCCGTCAGCCGTGTGCGCCGTCACTGAGGAGATTCCTTCAGGGGTTCACATCCGCTTGGCGCAGGAAAACGAGGAGCTGGACAACTGGACCTCAGTCCCGCGCTACTCGGCTGTGATTGCCGATCTGTAAAGCTTAATTATGTATAAGATGTTCCCCGCGTGTCGGCATAGCCATGCGCCACACAACGGGAGAGAGGGGTTTCTATTATGGCTTCTTGTTCACAACATCAATGAAATCTCTCACGCATTTTTTGAATTCCCTTGCATTCTTTCTCCCTCTCCTATTCTCTATTTCGCAGCGTTATAAATTTTCTAAGACAATTCTCTCGAATTTCCAGGCTCCACTCGGATCCAAATCCTTGATGCTTCGATTCGAACCTATCCCGAGAGCAACTCGGTGAGGCCCAACCCGTATACTTTGGGGAAGGGCTTCCCGTGGATAGCCAAGTGCCCGAGATAGAAGAGAGTTTGCGTCGCCTCGAAAACCATTAAATCACCTCGGTCGAGCCAACGGAGGAGATCAACGTGGGCACTGAAGAAGAGCCTCGCACCTTAAACATCGGGACAGCCCTCGACCCTACACAGCGAGCACGGATGATCGACTTCCTGAAGGAATATCAGGAGGTCTTCGCCTGGTCTTACGCCAACATGCCCAACTTAGACCCCTCAATAGTCGAGCACTTTCTCCCGCTCAACACCGAGAAATTCCCGCCCAAACGGCAACAGTTACGGCGACAGCGGGCCAGTCTCCTTCTCGGCATCAAGGAAGAAGTCGTCAAACAGATCAATGCAGGATTCCTCGAGGTCTGCAACTATTCAGAGTGGGTGGCAAACATCGTGCCAGTGGAAAAGAAGGATGGAAGGGTCCGAGTCTGTGTTGAATACCGAGATCTCAACAAGGCCAGCCAGCCCTAAGGACAACTTCCCCTTGCCGCACATCGACGTCCTAGTCGACAATACGGCGCGCCACGCCCAATTCTCTTTCATGGATGGCTTCTCCGGGTACAATCAAATCCGGATGGCCGAGAAGGACAAACTCAAAACGACGTTCACTACGATGTGGGGAACCTTTTGCTACCGCGTTATGCCTTTCGGCCTCAAGAACGCGGGGGCGACTTATCAGAGGGCTATGGTCACATTATTCCACGACATGATGCACAAGGAAGTCGAGGTATATGTCGACGACATGATCGCCAAGTCCAAAGAAGGAGAAGACCACCTTATCAACCTGAAGCGCCTTTTCGACCGCCTAAAAGAATACAAATTTCGGCTTAATCCGACAAAGTGCACATTCGGCGCTCGGTCAGGAAAACTGCTAGGATTCGTGGTCAGTAAGCGCGGTATCGAGGTGGATCCGGATAAAGTCAAAGCGATCAAAGAGTTTCCCCCACCGTCAACAGTCCGGGAGGTGCGCGGCTTCTTGGGGCGACTGAATTACATTGCACGCTTCATTGCAAACCTGACGGATAAGTGCCAACCGCTCTTTCGCTTGCTCCGCAAGAATGCGACGATGGAGTGGGACCACGAGTGCCAGAAGGCTTTTGACACCATCAAGGCCTACCTAATTCAGCCGCCGACATTGGTACCACCCGTGCCGAACCGGCCCCTCATTTTGTACCTCACAGTGCGCCGACAGTCCTTAGGGTGTATGCTGGGGCAAGAAGACGAGTCAACTTGCACGGAAAGGGCGATATACTACTTGAGCAAGAAGTTCACCGAAGGGGAATCCAATTATCCGGAGATCGAGAAGATGTGTTGCGCGTTGGTATGGGTCATGCAAAGGCTCCAACAGTACATACTCTATCACACGATCCGCTTATTGTCAAAAGCGGACCCCTTGCGGTATTTGCTCGATAGCCCCTCGTCCATGAGGAACATCGCAAAATGGCGCTGTCAGTTGACGGAATACGACATAGAGTACGTGCCTCGCACGTCTGTCAAGGGGCAGGTGATTGCCGACCACCTGGCAGAATTCCCGATCGACGACGACACGCCAATCAACACGGACTTCCCGGATGAAGGAATCCTCCAGGAAGATGAAGAGGAAGAGGAGCCAACGTGGAAGATGTACTTTGACGGGGCTGTCAATTCCGTGGGATCCGGAGTTGGGGCAGTCTTGATATCCCCGGACGGGCGCCATTATCCGGTCGCAGCAAAAGTGTATTTCTCTTGTACCAACAACGTAGCCGAGTACGAAGCGTGCATTCTCGGTTTGCAAGCAGCGATTGATTTCAAGGTGAAGGAGCTAGAGGTGTTCGGTGATTCCATGCTCACGATCTTCCAAACGTTGGGGCAATGGAAGACGAAAGACGCGAAGCTAGTTCCGTACCACGAGTACCTTGAGGAGTTGGCCAAGAATTTCGAGAAGATCTCGTTCACCTACACTCTACGCGCGAAAAATCAGTTCGCAGGCGCACTTACGACACTTGCATCCATGGCAAGTATTTCAGAGGGGAACATCGTCGAACCTCTCGAAATCGAAGTGGCCAAACGCCCGGCCCACTGCAACGCGATTGAAGCGTCCGAAGCGAAGCCGTGGTATGAGGACATCAAGAACTTCTTGCAAACGGGCCATTATCCCCCGTTCACCGATCGCCGCGATCGAAAGACGCTCGGGCGCCTTGCGATGCACTACTTTCTGAGCAGCGAGATACTATATCGCCGTTCCTTTGATTCCACGCTACTCCGATGCATCGACGAACACGAGTCACGACGCCTTATGGAGGAGGTACACGGAGGGAATTGTGGGCCCCACATGAATGGCCTTATGCTGGCTAAGAAGATCATGCGCTTAGGCTATTATTGGTCCACCATGGAGACTGAGTGCGTAAAGCATGTCAGGCACTGTCACCGATGCCAAGTGTACGTCGATCAGATTAAGGCGCCGCCCATCGAATTACGCCCTATGACAGCCCCATGGCCCTTCTTAATGTGGGGGATGGACGTGATCGGCTCGATCAACCCCAAGGCGTCTAACGGGCACATGTTCATTTTGGTGGCGATTGATTACTTCACCAAGTGGATCGAGGCTATCACTCTCGCGTCGGTCACCGCAAAAAGCTGTAGCCCGTTTTCTCAGACGCGACGTCATCGCCCGGTACGGGGTCCCTGCGACGATCATCACGGACAACGCCAAGAACCTAAACAACAAGATCATCGACGAGCTCTGTGCACAATTCAAAATCCGACATCGCAACTCCACCCCATACCGTCCCCAAATGAACGGTGCGGTGGAAGCGGCGAATAAGAACATCAAGAAGATCATCGAAAAAATGACGGTGAACTACAAGGATTGGCACGAGATGCTCCCCTATGCACTCTTGGCGTACCGGACATCCATACGGACTTCAACCGGGGCAACCCCGTACTCCTTAGTCTATGGCATGAAGGCAGTCCTCCCAATCGAAGTGGAGATCCCTTCCATGAGGATTATTGCCGAGGCCGAACTTGCAGAAGCGGAGTGGGCAAAGCAGCGATACGAGCAACTAAACCTCGTCGATGAGAAAAGGCTAAAAGCGCTATGCCACGGGCAGTGCTACCAACAGAGGATGGCACGAGCATTCAATGCCAAGGTCCGTCCCCGAGACTTCAGTCCCGGTGACCTTGTCCTAAGGAAGGTCCAACATGTCGCACCCGACTCTCGAGGAAAGTTCTCGTACAAATACGACGGCCCCTTCGTCGTCAAAGAGGTTTTCTCCGGAGGAGCGGTCATTTTGAGCGATATGGACGGCACCGAAAATGCCCTCCCCGTAAACGCTGACGCCATCAAAAAGTATTATCCATGAGCGCTTGTATGTATTTTCGTCTTTATTACTCGCCGGGCTCCGTGCCCGTTTCATTGTAAAACATTTCTGTTCTCGTGAACGAGCGTCAATTCCTGCCGTTCGTCCAATACTAATCTTTTTTTTAGAGAAAATAATAATAATAATAATAATAATAATAATAATAATAAATTTTCCCACTAGGTTGAAAACCTCTTCGAGGCGACCTAGGCAAAAGTTAGGGAACGAGTGGCACGACTTAAAATCCCGCAAAGGGGAGTCGCGGCAAAAGGAGAGCATAGATCACTTCCTCGCTAGGTCGAAAACCTCTTCGAGGCGGTCTAGGCAAAAGTTAGAGGATCCGAGGCGTGCGATCTCGCCCAAACACGGGGAATCGTAGCAAAAGGTGAGCATTCATGTGAGAAAGATCAAATAAAACGCCCCGCTAGGTTATCACGCATCTTGCGGCCTAGGCAAAAGTTAGGGGACAATGTCGGCTCGACCACGAAAGAACGGCAACACTTCTTCGTGGAGCTACACCGAGTAGTGGTTCGGCATTCTCCGACGCAAGCAAACTCTCTTCGACTCTTCGGGCTCGAGACTCCCCCCGGAATGGGGTCGAATCGGCGTATCCTTGATTTGGAGGATCCCATAAGATCCCTCCCATTACCTTTATACACATAATTCTATGGGTTACCTGTCTCAGAAAAGCTATTCTCCGATAGGGACACGGCCGCCTTCCAAATGGCCACCGATATCATATCCCCAACACATCTTTACATAGATTCCTTTACGCGTCGTAGTCTAAACGATTTCACGCGGCTGACATCCTTTGTAGGCCTCTCTTTTCAACGCGCAGGTGTGATCGAGACCCCCGGGGGCATCTTCTCCTTGACGGACTCACGTCTGCCTCACGCGACAGGATATGCTCTCAATGCGCCAGAAACCGTCGAGCGATGCACCACACCGCCCAAACCAACGATGTTCAAGGAAGGACGAGCAATAAGAGATCATCGTCAAGCGCCGCGCATGAAGCGGTCCAGATCCGAACGCCAAACAAGCCGTATCACACAGCGCTTTGTGCAAATTCCTGTTCTAAATTCCTGTTCGGGTCCATCCCGGTTTTAAATTCATGTTCGGGTCCATCCCGGTTTTAAATTCCTGTTCGGGTCCATCCCGGTTTTAAATTCCTGTTCGGGTCCATCCCGGTTCTAAATTCCTGTTCGGGTCCATCCCGATTTTAAATTCCTGTTCGGGTCCATCCCGGTTTTAAATTCCTGTTCGGGTCCATCCCGGTTTTAAATTCCTGCTCGGGTCCATCCCGGTCACATTCAGGTCCATCCTGGTTCATGCATTCGGGTCCATCCCTGTTTTAAATTCCTGTTCGGGTCCATCCCGGTTTAAATTCCTGTTCGGGTCCATCCCGGTTTTAAATTCCTGTTCGGGTCCATCCCGGTTTTAAATTACTATTCAGGTCTATCATGTTTTCTTCGAGTCCATCCCGGTTTCTTTCGGGTCCGTCCCGGTCTTAATTTCCAGCGCAATGTCCCGACATGTCCAAACGAGGTGCGAACAGCAGCCATGGGGAAGCGGCATCAGAGCAGTCGCCGGGCCCAAAAAGGGGGTGCTTCTTATAATCTTTGGCTACATCCTCTAACCGAGCATGCAACCTAAGAGGGGCAAGCTGTCAGCTTCCCATTTTGGCCCACCGGCTTCCTACATGAGAATCCCCGATCAAAGTCCGGGTTACTATTTATCACCCGGCAATCAGAGGCGAACGTGCGGTCACGGAGTTATAAATAGGAGAAGAGCTGGGTCCACTACAAAAGCCGAAGAGAGCAGTCAGAAGAACTTACAAGCAAAGAACCCCGAAAACAGCGGAGCTGGCACTGCGGCACTATTCATCACCGAATCACTGAAGCACCGAAAGGTGTCCAATATGGGACTCTAAAAATCCCCCTTAGTGCCAAAGTGACCAATGACACGTCCGGGCGCATTTCCGGGGCATACCACATAAGCCGGGACCGGGACACCCCGATCTCTCACGGACGCCTTTTCTGACAGGGCTCGCGGGGCCCGCTCCACTGACAAGTAAACGCCTCCCTAAAACGGGCCTACAGGCACCCAAGGACCACTGAGGTCATGAGACAAGCTTCAGACGACCATTCGGAACCCCACAGGGCTCCCCAAGGGACGTTTCAGTGGTAGCAAACGCCCCCGACGAACCTTCGGGGCACATTCACAGAAAACAGAGACCACGGCGATTCCCGAACACCTCAAGACATTTAGGGAACACTGAGAAAATCCCGGTCACGAGTCCCTAGGCCTCCCCGGGCTAACGGTCTTCGGTCGGGGACAACGAGCCTACGATCTCCCACGAGGCGGAAGGGTCACCGAAACAAACATTAAGATGCACGAAGAGCAATCGGGGACCGGGGACGCTCAATTCCACTCCGAATGGCCGAACAGGGCAAAACCGACTCTCGAAGCGCCGAGTTGCCCGAACGTCCGTTCACACGACGCAGGGCGATATTAGGCTCATTCAAATCCTCTTCGTTCAAGCATTCCAAATCAATAAATTAATTGGACATAGAGATCGGATGCGAACTCGATCAAGTCTCAAGCGTTTTCCGGCTTTTCTCTTAATCGAATGGGACCCACAGCTCAGCCAAGCCAAGCCACCAAGCCACGGCTCAACCCCAAGCCACGGCTCAACCCCTCAAGACTCGGTTGGCCGCAATTAGCCGCGGCTTCCCCCCCATGGCCGGCGACTTAAGGCTCCCTCCACCACAAATTTGAATTTCTCTCACATCCATCACCTCCCATCATCCATCCATCACTCCCATCACTCTTACCCTTGCTTCCCCTACACTCTAAGTGACTATTTCCCCTCCCTAATTGCCTTAAAATTTCGGTAGCCCTTTCTTAAGCCCCTAAGCCGTGATTAACCTCTCTTAATCGAGCCGTTACCCACTCCTATAAAGCCCCATTCATCATTAACCTTAATCACTTCTTCATTCTCACTCTCTCTCAAGCCAACTTCTCTCTAAAAAGCTCTCAACCTCCAGCCCACTCCCAAGTTCCGTCCAGCTCGTGCCAAGGCCAAAACCGGCCAAAACCGTTGGAAAACCACCCGGTTTTCCGGCAACCACCCGACCCGACTTAAGCCAAAAATCACCAAACTCCCTAGCCTACATATTTTCCACCCCCTAAGTTCATTTCCGGGCTTAGTTTTTCCATTTGAGGGCCCCAACATCACGTTCCAGCCACAAGAGTAATCAGGTCCCTAGACGTTACCGCGACTTTGCCGAGTCGTGCCATCGCAGTCAAAGGATTCCTCACAACCCTCACCCTCCCCCGTGAAGAGGTGGTCACGGTCCGAGGGCCGATCAACCGTGCACAACCACTGTTCATCTGTTTCTCCCTTACCGGGTTCTACACGTTTTTTACCGAACTTTCTCTCATATTTTCAAGCTTGTCCAGGGCTTGGCACGCTCGGGACTACCCACGGGCGTCTAGATCCGCCTCTGAGGAGTCCAACGAGCCCGATCTCGCACCGTGTCGTCGCCGGAGCTCGCGTGCCGACCCGTTTTCCCCGAACTGCCGCGGCTGCCATCTCTCGGGTCTCTCAACCCGTAACGCCCAAACCGAGTCTAGCGACTCCCACGACCGCTTCCCCGACTCTTCTCCTCGTGCAACGAGGCTAGGTAACGCACATCTATAACTTAGAGAAGCTAGGACCTTCAATTTTTGCTTGTATGAAATGTTCGTACGTTTTAAAGGCACGAATGCATGAAAGCTCACGTTCTTCTTTGGATTCATGCAATCCCATGCATCGTTATGTGTCTTTACTTTCTTGGCTATGTCCGAATGTTGTATGAATGTGCATGCCGTAGTGGGAACGACCCATTTCGAGGTCGGAGAGCCCCTTGTGGTCCGTAAGGGTCATGGAACTCACGGCCATGCCTCCCGAAGGGATGGCCGAGAGTCCCTTTGCCCCTCACGGACGCACGGGGAGCTCTTTCGCCCCGAAACTCGTTGCTCCTTACATCTTATTGTCTCTTACCGTGACTATGACATGTATCCGTGATGGGAAGGCTCGGGATCTTGGCGTGAGAGACCCAAAGGGGTCGGATGTGTCAAGGGAGACCCACAGCCATCCTCCTTGCAAGGGGGCCGAGAGGCCCCTTGATCCATCCGAAGCTTTGGAGCTCTTTGCTTCGCGATGCCGTGCGTTTCCCGTGGTTTATTTCCGAGCTTACCATTAAATGATTCAATGCCGTCTTCGTTGATCCCTTGAACGTGCTATTTTGAGCGCCTCACACGCTTATTTGTGTAGATCGGGACCGCATTGGTGTTGGTTTAATGAAATGCATGCTATTTTCACGTGCATGTTGCATGTTGTATGCAAAGGCCGGTTAAAATTGACACGGAAGCCCATCGACACTCGTAGGGAGTCATGGAGCATTCGGCCATTTATTCTTAGGGGATGGCCGAAAGCTTTGGGACCCCCTTTGAGTGAGGATAGGTTTCCATTGCCACTTTAAAACCGGTCTTTGGAATCGTTTGTGGTTATATTATCTCTTTTAGTTGATGAACGAATCCAAATTATGTATTGGACGTGTTAGACCCAGATGCTTCCCGTTAAAATCGTAACCACAATGCGGAACGATAATCACCGAAGAGTCTCACAAATGGGAGAAACGGGACGTGCCATTCGGTTAATTAAATCACTTGGACTAAATAATTGGGTTAATCGATCCTTAATTTGTAAACGCATCGATGATTTACGGAACGGTGTAATGCCCCTTTTTCCTTAAAAAAATCACAATTTCAAAATACCGAGACACGTAACACGAATAGAGTTGACGTCTAGTGAGTACTCACGTGCTGCGACTCGAGTCCGAGCCCAATTTGAGGCGACCCGAGTCGGGGCACGAGAGTCCTTCTTAGACTCATTCGTGTGACGCGATCTCCAATTTATACTTGAACATTGCAATTTTATCATCCAAGGGCATAATCATCATTTCGTGATTCACCGATACCCTAGGCGTTAGGGGGTTGGAAACACCTAGAGCTATGAACGAGAGAGGGCAATCCGTTCGGGTGCGAGTTTCATTCGCGCGACCCATTTCGTTCATTTTCGGTGTTTCTTTCTTCTTACCGTATATTCGGTGGGGGGACATTTTATTTCAGTTATAAACACGAAGAACCGGATTAATCGTGCACCCGACTTAAACAAACATTAGATAATGGATAGGCGGAATGTTAGATTCCAATCTAGAGTCAAAACACGAGTTTGGCTAATTCGGTGAAACCGTAGCGACACTTTACTGCATAAGAGTCCTAAAACAAATTCACACATATAATTGGCTTAGAACCATATTCTAGCTCGCCCTCTATATTTGCCTAGGTTAAATACATTGTTTGTTAATCAACCCCGGTTAATAACTGATTAAATCACGTACATTTGACTTAATTTGTCTATATTCATCCACATTTGTCAGTTGTTATCTATTTTCCATCGGTTTTATCAGTTTCCTTTTGTTTTCCATCCGTTTTTTTGTTGATTTGTTGCGGTTCGGGTCCGAGCCCATAGGTTACGTGTTGCACGGGGTTTAACGCCCCAAATCACCGAACACGAGGTCCAACGCCTCCTAACTCACTGAATGCGTGCAACCCGAGTGCGGAATGGGATCTAACCCCGAGTCACCGTCACACTCCGAATGCGGCCTATGTGGGAGGCAAATTTGGATTGGACGCGTGAAACGGGTTTAGATATCACCCGGGAACTCGATCGGTCCATCGGATACAGTGGGAACCAACCGGTTCCCCTGCAAACCGTAGGATCGATCGGACTCGACCCCCAGCTCTTTGAGTCCGCGTTGCCTTAATTTACTTATCGGTCATTGAAAACACACGGTGAGCCGGAGCGGAATATTGGCCCAATGCGAACCGGTCGGGATCCACTTACTCATTCAGTTGTACTTTGTAATTAGTCGAAAGAACATTGTGAGAATTCTATTTGCATGTTCGTTCATATACTTGTAAGGATCCCGATCGATGAGCGAGAGGTCCGAGTGCCGAATCGGTTAAGTTGGTCTATCCCTACCAAAGGATAAGTGAGCTCGGATATTCGTGGTTTCGGTTCACGCAGGGAATCGGCCATCATGGTTTGGTGAACTGTAGCGCTAAGATAGTGAACCGATTCCTCGA